>NC_142877.1:40505625-40828750 GCF_051225735.1 Oryctolagus cuniculus
AGCAGATAAAAAATATCTCTCTTTCTCTCTTTCTCTCTCTCTCTCAACTCTGCCTTTCAAATAAGTAAATAAATCTTTTTCATTTTTCAAAAAGGGACATGTTTTATGAGAACTGGGGAAGGTTTGGTAAGTATATAGAGTAGAAATGTGTGTTTTTGTCTCCCCATGATTAGCTAGAAGTTCTGTCTCTTGGAAGATAACTTAAAGTGATTAGCACTCCCTTGACAGAAGTTACATCTGGGACTTCAGCATGATCCTCAGGTTGTTTGCGTATGGTTTGTAAGCTTGTGTAGATACAATCTTTTGTTTTCTCTAGACCACTGTGAAATGTTTGAATGGTCGTTTACTACCCATGAACATTTTTTATATTACCAAATTTTTAGATCTGCTTTTTAGACAACTCTGGTTTTGTTTTTGTTTTGTAAATCTCTCATTATCCAGCAACACTTAATTTTCTATTAAGGAATACTAGAAATAAAGTGTAAGTGCTCTAAGATTTAGTTACTGGTTTTCTTTTTAAGATTTATTCATTTATTTGAAAGTCAGAGTTACACAGAGAGAAGGAGAAGCAGAGAGAGAGAGAGAGGTCTTCCAGCCACTGGTTCACTCCCCAGTTGGCTACAATGCCAGTCCAAAGCCAGGAGCTTCATCTGGGTCTCCCACACGGGTGCATAGGCCCAAGGACTTGGGCCTTCTTGTACTGCTTTCCCAGACCATAACAGAGAGCTGGATCGGAAGTGGAACAGCCAGGACTCAAACCAGTGCCGATGTGGGATGCTAGCACTGCAGGCAGTGCCTTTACCCGCTGCGCCACAGTGCCGGCCCCTGTTGGATGTTTTATTTGTTTTTTTCTTGTTTTTATTTAGTTGAGTGGCAGAGAGACATAGATCTCTCATCCACTGATTCATTTCCCAAATGCCTGCAGCTGCCCAGGCTGGAACAGGCCAAGCAACTCTAAATTCAGTGTGCCTCTCCCACACTGGTTACAGGGACCCAGCTGCTGGAGCCATCACCTGCTGCTTTCTAGCATAAGCACTTTCAGGAAGCTGGAGCTGGGAGTGCAGATCAAGCTCAAACCCTGGCATTCTGGCGTGAGCTTCTGGCGTCTCAACCAGTGTTTAAACTGCTAGGCCAATGACTGTCTCTGTGTTTCTCAGATGTACTGTGTTAAGGTTTGCCATAATCTGATCAGAGAGAATAATTCTCATTACCTACAAGTCTATATGGGGCCAGAAAAAGTCATCTTTGTTCACCCCCTTTCTCAACCTCTGGCAAATATTGGGAATTTGAGAAGTATTTATTGCATGAAATAGGTACATTAAAGAATGAGTTTATATTCCAGGGACTGCAAAAAGGTCATTGAGACCAAAATGAAGCAGAGGAAGGAGAGACTGAGGTATACGTAAGGGCCAGGGCTTGTAGGGATGTGAATACTATTTAGGAGTGTGTGCTTTATTATCAGAGTACCAGCAGACAATGAGCTGTTTTAGGCATTAGATGGGCAGAATCAGTTCAGTAGTTCCACATGCTCCTTCTGCAAACGCTACAATGAATGGAACAGGGCTGGTAGAACAGGCATTGGGAAAACCAGTTAGAAGGCTTTGCTGTAATCCTCATGAGACATGATGGTGACGGAAGTCAGAGTAGCTGTGGAGCTGTGCAAGCACAGCTGGACCGTGAAAAGATGCAGGACTTAAAATATAGGAGGCCTGATGCCTGTTGGATCTGAGAAGGGGGCCAGGGAGAGGCAGTACTCATAAAGGCCAGTATCTAACCAGCACAGCTTTCTTAATCTGGGGCTACAGGAGAAAGGATAAGTTTAAGGGTGAAGGTGAAGAGAGAAGAATTCACTCAGGATGGAATGAGAGAAGAAAGTTTTGCCAGGGTTGTTCAGTATTACATTCCCCTTTTCTGATAAAAGGATTTTTATTTATCCCAAAGATTAATAGAAAGTATTTGACTTGAATATAGCTAGGCCATTAAGCTGAATGTACTTCAACTTAAATGACTATTTAGTGTAATATGCTAATTTTTCTATCAAGTATCTTATTTTTAAGACACAAATATGTAATTGTGGCAATCCTATTTGTCAAAAAATGTATATTACATAATATTCAATTTCTTAAAATGTGATTATGTAACTTGGATATTTAGAATGATTATTTGTTAGAATAGTTTAATGAAACAGATCATAGCCCTTTAAGCACAGTTTATCTTTTGAAATTGCTTCTTTCAGAAATGTGAGGAAGGGTAGGAAGGTTAAATGGAGCTGAATTTGCAAGCTGGGCCAGTTAGAGAAGGCATGAGTTGAAATTCTGAATGCTGAATACAAACGTCCTAAAGGACCTTTGTTTGGAAGGAAATGACTTTAGCTGTTTAGCCTTGGAGGGAATAAACAGCTACATGCATACTAATCTTGTGAACCTCGTGAGATGCTCATAGCCTCCTTATCTTTTATTCATTTCAAACTATACAAATCTTCAAAAGAAAGAAACCCTTGCTTCTTGTAGCTTTGCCACTAAAATGCAGAAGCTACATTTGTGCCAGTGGAATTTGAGTTATTCTTGATTTTAGACAGTTAGGATGTAGCAAATCTTTAAAGACAGCCTGCGAAGGGGGTAAGCATATGTGTATCAATGAGGAAAGAAGGGAGTGTGTGCAGGGGGCCCAGGTGGTTGGATAAGTGATGCCAGAAGGCAGAAGCTCACAGACCAAGAGCCGACTGCAGCCCTGTTAACAGAGCAGCTCTCCTTGCTCTGATGCCTATTTCCAAACCAACATAATGACAAATTCCATCAATTCTTGTCCCTCTTAGAATAGGGAGTTGGAGGGCAGTAAATGGGATTTGAAATTCATCCTACCTGTGGACTGACATTCGTTTCAGGCATTTTCATTTGAGTTTCTTCTTGTAACTAGTTTGTGATTTTATCAATATAGTTTAATACACTTTTAAAGCCATAGTTCCAGCATGATGTAACATCTTCCAGGAAAATAAAAAGGGCAAATACTGTAACTGCTGATCATGGGAAGTGATGAGTAAAACCTTCTCCTTGCTAGTCCAAAACAGATCAGTGAAAAGTCTAGAGGAACAGTTGACAGTAGGGTTGACAGTAGGGACAGTGAATTTTCAAATTTATACCCTGAGTTTATCTCACCTATCAAGAAAAATTGACATCAGAAATAACTGTAAATTAACTGCGATTGAAAGTGTGTGACATTTATAGCTTGGCAAAATCTTCAAATGAAGAACATGTTTATTTGGACTGGAAGTAGTTTACTGAGGATTCATTGCCCTGATCTTTATCTCTCTCAGGTCATAAATGGGGCTCTTTGGAACGCATGCATTCCTGACTTACAGACCTGCTTCTGAACCAGGCTTGGCTCAGTGAGGCAGAGAGGCTTAGAGAAGGAAAATTAAAATGGGTCATATGCATCTGTGTCCTCTTTGAGGCATGTCACAAAAACAGCCATTCTGGGAACATCGTAAACAGTTTTACCCATCTGTCTAGTTTAATCTATTTGGGGATTAAACCTTCTGGCTTTTCAGAGAGCAGGGTTGTGCTAGAGGCTCACTCACTTATGATATGTGTTCCTGAATGCTGGTTGCACCAATATAAATGATGGATTTGGGGCACTGTGTTTACTTAAAGAATCAGGGATCTCCTGATTTATACTAGGACATATGGTTTATTTTTCCCCAAAATCTTTGCTTAAACTAAAACTATTTACCAAGAGATAAAAGAAACTTTGGGTATTCATGGTACCCAGCTGTTGGTAACCAGGAATCTACTGCTTTCTAAAATATTGTTGGTTAAATATCATGCTGTATTTACAGTAGTGGGGTTCAATGATGAAAATATTGGAGGACACCTGCTAGCATTGTAGTTCTTACATATCAGAATGGATTTCAGTTCCATGACTACCATTCATTTTTTAGAACGTAAGAACAGCATTTGGGTGACGCTACCAAGAATAATCACTGTCTCTGTTTCTGTTTTCTCCTCTAACTACAATCTTCTTATTAACAACAAATGTGAGTATAAACCGAATACATAGTGGAGTTCATTCTTCTCCATGGATACTCACTACATGCTGACTTCTCTCTTGATTGTTAGTAACTTGCTCCAGCTAGTGAATTTGAATCCAGACCACGCCATGAGACTGAGATGTGTCAGGAAAAAAGAGAGAACTTGCCATTACATCCAGTTCCCAACTTCATTTACCGTTTGGGACTTTTCCCATGAATTTCAATTTTACCTGAAACCCAAATCAGCTTAGCATTCAAGATTGACCATTACAAAAAGGATGAGTGCCAATCAATCACACAGGCATGAATTGATCAATCATACAATCAAATGAAAATAGGAATTGGCAGCAACATAAAATTCATATACAAATAAGTGGTGATTCATTATTGCAAAATAATTTATTTCTCTGCATTTTTCATTCAAAGATAATATTCAATATGGCAGCAGGTTTTAGATAGACAAATTTTTAAATTTCTTAAAATAATTAAGTCTATTTCCCTTAGATACAGTTCTGCTTCGTAAAATTCAGCCAAGAACTATAAAATACAATCCAGGACAAGAAGAAACAGGTTAGGGCACCTACTTTTTTCTCTTAATTCTTAGATTAAATAATATCGGTGGTCTTCAACTTAGAATTATTTGAATTAAAATTCTTAGACTTTATGATAGAGCAAAGATAGGTGTTCAGTTGCAACCATACTTCAAATATTGATCTTTTCCCAGGCTGGCTAGCAATGTGCCCTGCAATATTCCCAAGAATCTGGACAGTGACAGTGAGCCCCAGCTCCCAGTTAGCTGTGCGATCATGAAGGCCAACAACTGATGCTCTACAGTGTGTGGTGTGGCTAAGTTCTGATGTTCCGGAGCTTAGGTGTGTTAAATGCAATTTCAACTTATGTTTTCAAGTTAGGATCGGACATAACCCTGTCGACAGTCAGGGAGTGTCTGTAGCATTAGGACTTCTGATTCTAGTAGGGAGAAGCAACATGGAGAGTATCTGAACTTCAGATACAGAGACTGGAAAAAAATAAAAGGCATTCCATTTGACTTTTAAAAACAACAAAAAAGAAATGATAAACATACAAACCAAAGAAAGGAAATGTAACCTGAGTCAGTTTTCGGTTTTTCCCAGCCACAAAGACTTAAAAAGTTTACTGTTGGCTCTTGGGTCATCTCCAAACCAGAACTTTAAAAATATAAGGTTACTTGAGCCCCTGGCAGTCAAGTCAGACATTATATGAATTTTGCAAAAAAGGTCAATAGAATATTTATCCCAAGTTATGGTCAAATATGTTTACTATAGAGAATAAGCTGAAGTGGTCTCAGATTTTATCTTTCTAAAGTCATGATGGAATGCAGAGAGCACGGAAGGAGGAATTGGGCTTAATTTAGAGCAGCTGTTAGTATATCCCTTGGTCTCTGAGCTATTTGTTTGGATTTTGTCTTTCTGAGCTCCAGTAGATTACTACTATTGGACAACCAAATACATTTTTCTTCTTTATTTATCCCTAGCCATATAATATAGGAGCCATCAGCTTCCTCCTTATGTGAGCAACCATTCAGAAAGCATTTTTTTGTTTGGAATGGGCTCCTACAATAAGTGTTTGAGTGCATTAGGTGCTGTGACAAGCTATATTCAAATATTGCATGCAGTCTCCATTCAGTTCTTTGTGGTAAACTTAACTAAGATGTAAAATGATGAGAGGAGTCAGATTAACTAAGACACTCAAGTTTCTTTTGTTATGGTTTCCCTTGGAAGTTTATCAGATCCCAACACAAAGCAAGCAAGACCATCCTGTGCTGCCCAGGTATTTTGACTCTAATTAGCCTATGACCACTTAACCACTTCTAAAGAGGTTAGTGGGTTGTTCCATTGATTATCCTGCTAATATGTTGCACACTGTGATCTCCCAACTCACTATGCCTGAACTGCCAAGCATCCAGTCTGTGGCCTCTGCTCCCCTGGCATCTTCACTTAACTGCACTAAAGCGTGAGGCACTGTACTTTGTTCAACAATGGGCTACAGAGAACAGACTGAAAAACACTTTCCAAAGGTGCTGGACTTCTTGTCATCCATATGTTGATAAAAGTAGTTCTTTAGTCCCATTGAAATAGTTTATAATCTCACGTGTGTGTGTGTGTGTGTGTGTGTGTGTTTTAATTTTCCTTTATCTTTAGGAGCCTCACTAGAATCTGTAAAGTTATGTTACTATAGCAACATAACTGTCCCATTGGCTAAGCCTAATATGTGTTGGTTAGGAAAGCAAAGTTTAGGCAATTCAGTGAACTATGGCTCTGGATGTGAAATTCTTTCCTATGTAAAAAAGAAGTTACTTAAATACCTTGTAGAATAATTATATATATACATACATATGTACACATATATACATCACATAAATACACATATATATTTCATATGAAGAAAAGTAGAGCCTAAGTGACTCAAATTAAAGGTTTTGTTAAATTATTTTAAAGCTATTGTTAAACCTTATAGTATGTAATGATACTAGGAGCACATTTTCCTTTTTGGATAATGTACTAAGATTCTCAGGTTGACAGGATCATTTGTGGCTAGGGACAAGATCTTAGAGCTGCTGAGTAGTAATAGTAAATGGAAGAAAGAGTCTCAGGTCTGTCTCTGGGGTAAGCTCTCCAAATGCACAAACAAGTGCTAATTGAGTAAAAAAAATTAATATTACTTTTTAGTTTTCACACTGAAACCATAGTCTCTTTCAAGATCAAAGTAAATTTTTATTTGCCCCAACACTTCACTCATTTTCTACATTCTTGTCATTCCATAAAATGAGAACTTCCTCCAACGTTGGGATATTGGGCACTAAGAGGTAAATTCTCTCCATTGTTCTCTGTCTTTTCTCCTTTAAGAACAATAATCGATTTAATATAATAGTCTATCATCCATTGGTTCATGTTGTTTTGTTGAGTAAAATCAATGTGCTAAACATCATTGTTCATGGATGCTCATTGTTCTTGGGCTCCTAGTGCTTGATAAGGGGCAAGGCAAATCAAAATCTCTGTGAAGATCTTTGCTTCAGCATCTGAACTGAAAACCCAGTCCTCAGCACCTGTGTGTTTCGGGTTTAAATGTGGTATCAATGAATAGAAAGACTTATGACCTTGTAGCCAAGCTAAATTTTGCAGTCCAATGTTTTCAATAAGAAATTCAATGTCTTAAGCCCTGGCTTTTGTATGATTTTTCAATTGATTCATGGTTTGGACATTAGAGGGATATGATGATTTATCATCTTTAAACTTCGATTTCTTTAATTTAACTAGTCAAAATTAAAGGTATCACAGCCATTATGCAAATCGGCTTCTGCCTCAAAATCTACAATTTTGGAAGAAAAATAACTGGCCTTGGAGGTCTCTTCTAATTTAAAAAGACAACAATATTTCCCCACCATCTATACCTGTTCTCCTAGCTTGTAGCTGGTTGAAGAACAGTGAAGGTGAGAGATGTCATATGAAGAAAAATCTGGAGACTGAAGTTTGACTCCCAGCTCAGCAGTTAGCTCCTTGACAAAACTTAATCTCTAAAGTTTTTACGTCTCTCATCTATAAAATCAGGAAAAATATGTAAAAGATTCTAGCCTATTACATAGGACTGAGTTAATAGATACATTATCTTGCAGAGGTCATTGTACTGTAATGATGATAAAATAATTATTAAGAACAGATACAGTGCTAGAGCTAGATGCCATTTTTTTATCATGAAAAATAACCTGAAAATAAGTCAAGACTGATTATGATCTTTCTGGAAATGTCCATAATGTTTTCATTCTTGGGTGTGTAATTTTGCCTTCAACGAGTCTGGCTTATGTCTAAATCAGAAAGGGGAAAGAGTTGGGCGGAGGGTAAGGAATAAGCTAGAAGATCAAAGTCAACTTGTTCCCAGATGGCTAGATCTAAAAGGCCACAAATTAGCTCTTGTTTAAATTGTTTACTAAAAAGAAGGAGAAGTTCTAAGGACCTTAAGGGGGCAAGACATTGAAGATGCTGTGATAATTTCAGTGTAGCCAGGGAACAAACATCAGAGCATCATTCTTCCTAACACAGAGGCAGTGAGGATTTAAAGGGAGAGACAACTCTGGGACCTCACTGAGGGCCCTTTTATAGCACCTTCTCCCACTTAGTCTCAACTCCTCATTCTTTTTATCTTTAAAGTTTTTTGTTTTTTTTTTTTTTTTAATTTTAAAGTCAGAGTTACAAGAGGGAGAGGCAGAACAGGTCTTCCATCCACTGGCTCACTCCCAACATGGCCACAGTGGCCAGGGCTGTTTGAGGCTGATCCCAGGAGCCAGGAGCTTCTCCTGGGTCTCCCATGTGGGTGCAGGGGCCCAAGCACATGGACTATCTTTCGTTGCTTTTCCCAGGCCATTAGCAGCGAGCTGGATCAGAAGTGGGTTAGCTGGGACACGAACCAGTACCCATACGGGATGCCGGCATTGCAGATGGAGGCTTAACCTGCTATGCCACAATGCCGGCCCCAGCATCCTCATTCTTTAAAGTGTTGGCAAATTGAGCTTACTCTTATTATGCATTTGACTGAAATAAGCATGAATTATGCAATTAGCTTTGCCTCTTTCCAACAACATGTGCAAAGTGAACCAGAAAGATAAGAGAAAATCTTTTCTCCAGGATTTGTAGATTTGTTCAGCTTTTGGAATTTTTCTGGCAATTTTCAGAGGGTTTTCATTAAGCTTACTTAATAGCTAAGTTTCACATTTGAGGCTGAGCCTGGCCTGGTTGAATGGTTACTCACTCTGACTTTGTTAGGGATTCTCTATGTCATTTGAACAACTAGATGAAATTAAGTACTGTCCTGTCCATCCTACTTAAAATCCATAACTTTGAGGCTTCATGTGTCCCCAGTAGGGTATTACCCCTTATCTTTTAAGAAAATCAAGCAACTTTTAAAAATAAATCAATGAGGGGCTGGCGCTGTGGCATAGCGGGTGGAGCTCCTGCCTGCAGTGCAGGCATCCCATATGGGCAACAGTTCGAGTCCCAGCTGTCCCTCTTCCAATCCAGCTCTCTGCTATGGCCTGGGAAAGCAGTGGAATATGGCCTAAGTGCTTGGGCCCCTGCACTCACTTGGGAGACCCAGAAAAGGCTCCTGGCTTCAGATTAGCACAGCTCTGACCATTGTAGCCAACTGGGGAGTGAACCAGCGGATGGAAGACCTGTCTCTGCCTCTCCTTATCTCTCTGTGTAACTCTTTCAAATAAATAAATAAATGGGATGGGCATTTGACATAGATGTTAAATCATTGCTTGGGACACCTGTATCCCACATTGCAGTGCCTGGGTTCAAGCCTCAACCGTTCCACTTCTGATCCAACACAGGTTCTTGCTAATGTGCATCCTGGGTGCAGCAGATTCGACTAAAGTATTTGGTACCCTGTCAACCATGTTGGAGACTCAAATGGAGTTGCTGACTCCTGGCTTTATCCTAGCCCATCCCTGGCTTTTGTAGGCTTTTGGAGCATAAACTAGCAAATGGAAGCATCTCTCTCTCTCTCTCTCTCTCTCTCTCTCTCTCTCTCTCTCTCTCTCTTCCCTGTGTGTGTGTGTCTTTCAAATTAGATGAAAATAAATAATACATTTTGGTAGCCAGCGCCGCGGCTCACTAGGCTAATCCTCCGCCTTGCGGCGCCGGCGCACCGGGTTCTAGTCCCGGTCGGGGCACCGGATTCTGTCCCGGTTACCCCTCTTCCAGGCCAGCTCTCTGCTGTGGCCCGGGAGTGCAGTGGAGGATGGCCCAAGTCCTTGGGCCCTGCACCCCCTGGGAGACCAGGAGAAGCACCTGGCTCCAGCCTTCGGATCAGCGCGGTGCGCTGGCCGCAGCGCACCGGCCACGGCGACCATTGGAGGGTGAACCAACGGCAAAGGAAGACCTTTCTCTCTGTCTCTCTCTCTCTCACTGTCCACTCTGCCTGTCAAAAAAAAAAAAAAAAAAAAGAAGAAGAAGAAAGTAAATAATACATTTATTTTTAAAAAATGAATGAATAAGTGACAGAGATGAAATAAGAAGGAACATAAAGTCCTGGGTGGGAATTGTAGATAGTGACTTTGGCTGTTGTTATTTTATGCTAAGTTATTTATCAGTAATTATCATTAGACAAGCTATCCTGTGGTGAAAAGCTGTTGTTTTTTTCTATAGCCATATGAACCTGGGGGATGCCAAGGGAATTAAAATAAGAACAGAGCACACTGCTGTTTTATCTGTGCTACTGCAACAGCTCTGCTTGAACCCCATGTTGAACAGGAGACTATTTAGTACATCCCAACACTTACACATGTGCTTTTCCTGGCAGAGGAGTCTTGGCTACTTCATGTGTCAAGATTCTGCTGAGTAAGTATAAAAACCAGGCCTGCTTTATTCCTGGAAGACACCAACCTCTCTATTACTATTGGAAATAAGATGATTCTAATGAATTTTAAATACAGAAAATTTATTTTACATATAGGTCATTTATTCCGGGAAAGAACTTAAAATTTACTTTTCCTATTTCAGTGCTTATTTTCCCTGTAACTGCTGCCCACTACCCTACCCTTATACCTTGCCACCCCCAGTTTGGTGTATCTCTGGCTCTGTCTTGAATCAAATGCGTAAGACTTTGACAGCTGTCTTTGTCTTTGATGGGATCCTGACCCCTTGGTGATGTGGGCCCTTCATATAAGTATGTGATGTTGAAAATGAAATCCATGTGTGAATACAGAGTTAATTAGTATGAAAAGTCCCATTTTCCACCACATTTCTTGCCAGCAGCTATGATTAGGAACACTTAAGCTTTCCAGGTCTCCTAATATTTTTTAACCAGATCCAAGCCTAGAGATTTCAGAATATCCCATTCTGTGATATTATAGATGCATGACAAAAAGGGAATTAGTCTTGGTAGATATTTTACGTGTGTGTTTTTTTTGTGTGTGTATATGTGTGCTTTTGAGTGTGTGTGTATCTGGTAGACTCACTGGAGTTTATTATCGTATTTTCTGAACATCAAGATGATGTTCTAGATGTTTTAAGAAGCAGCTACTTTTCTGAAATCATTCATTATTGTAGTGCTTATTTAAAACAGTCCTTCCTGAAGCCCAGTTGGATGCAGTAGCTTCGAAGTAAGACAAATGTCAAATCAGCACTTTCTCTATATATATCTTTGATGTAAACTATGTCTATGGCAGAAAACAAAGTATCTTTGGATTGAGTAAAATCAAATGGACTAGCTCAATTTGAGAAAATGGCCTTAAAAGGAAGTAGATGCCTCTGGATGGAGCTAGTGAAAGCCAGTAATACGGAGCAAACGAGAACATCCCATTAAGTATATTATATTTGAGGAGAAACATGTACAGTGTGAACAGAATATATAGTCATGGGAGGTGTAGGAAATAAGAAAAGAGAATCAGCAGCTTCCCTTTGTTGCTGACACTTTGGCAGGTGCATAGAATCTTCCAACCATGCCTGTGCATGCTATCTGCAAATGCCTATTCACAGATGAGGATGTAACATTGATGCTCTTAAAAATAGTATCTCTGGTGGACCCAAAGGATTAGGTGGATGTACTTGTCATGCCCTGCTATCAGTGTCAATCAGAGAAGATGGAAAAGGCTGATACCAGGCTGGCTTCATATGCAGCCCTCTATCCTGCCCCTGTTCTCCTTTTAATCAGACGTCCCACCTCCCAGAAATCAGAAGACACTTTACTTTCTCTGTGCCTTACCCCTTGTCCATCTGTGTGTATCCAGTGCAGTAGGGTCACACTGTCAATAGGCCTCGATCCTTGTGCTATGCTGTTGTGGCCTCAGAAAGCCTTTCTCTAAATGTTTTTCTGCTCTTCATGTTTACATTCAGGCTTCCTTCTCTGGGATTTGCAAACACTAAGCACAAGGAAATATATGTAACAAATCATCTTAAATGAAAGACTACAATATATTGTGGTAATAAAAAATATTAAGGCATATATTTTATTTTAGTATACAGCTGAGAATCTCTCTCCGAATTTACAAGAAAAAATACATTTTGTAAGCAGGATAAAAGAACGAAGAAAGTGTGCTATGGATTGATCAAAGAAATAAAATGATAGATTTTATTCTGCACTTCTTCTAGTGCTTTACTGGAAATACCTGTCTATAAAAACCTTTCACAAAGGAATTTGAAAGACAGGGATATAGCACATTGTTTGTCTTAACTAGCAAGGGAAACGAACTGATCAATAAAAGCTGGGTAAGGACGAGGGGATCCTTAAACTGTTTTCCATGCATATGATTCCATTTAATGAACCCTGGAACAAAGGACAGTGTTTTTCTTTCCTTTTTCCGAGTGTGTTATTTCATGTTATTAAATGAGATTTGAGTGAACTGAAGTAAATCAGCCAAAACCCAGCTTGGATTAGATCCCCTAAACTTCCTTATACCCAGATTTTTTCCAGATGGTTTCTCATGTCGCCAGTTTAATATCAACAGCGTGTGACACGCTAGAAGGATATTTCTTAGACCCATTCAGTCCTTGAAAGATAATTACACTGTCAGTTGCCATCACCGTTACTCTGAAAGTGAAGATAACTTGGGTAAGTATATTAAAATCCAGCCCTAAACCAGCCTCACTTTCAGATAGCACATAGAAGAACCTTCACTTATTTTTGTTGCTATCAGCCTAGATTGCTATACACAGAGTGATATTGATATCTTTTTGACAGCCGAGTGCCTGCAGGTCACTTTTCAGTTGTATGTTAGGGACAATATAAAGATTTTTACACAATGAAAAAGGTTGTATGCTAATATCTGTTTAAAAATTCTATACGCTCTGCTTTTCTGATTTCATGTATAAGTTGGAAACTGTATCTTCATGCTACTACCCACTTTC
The DNA here is from genome assembly GCF_051225735.1 of Oryctolagus cuniculus. Lineage (NCBI taxonomy): Eukaryota > Metazoa > Chordata > Mammalia > Lagomorpha > Leporidae > Oryctolagus > Oryctolagus cuniculus. The sequence goes on from NC_142877.1 coordinate 40,518,535, forward strand.
TATCTTTTTTATGGTACCTCTGGCATTACTTATAGCATATTTTGCAGCTGAGTTTAATAGCATGTTCACAGGTAATTGTAGGTACCATATCAACAAATGGGGAAAACAGAACAAGACTAACAAACAAGGAAAAGCATGATTTGAGGTGCAAATAAAATGCACTCTCAAAATCGTGATTTGAGGTACAAATAAAATGGCTTCATAAACATGTGTTCCCCTGTTTTGTTTAAAAATAATTTCAGTCTTACAGAAAAGCTGCGAGAATGGTGAAAGCAACTCTAGAATACATTTGCCAGATTCACCAATTGTCAAAATTGTTAACCTTTTTAACATTTTTCCGTATGATTGTATCAGGATCTATATGTAAATGCATATATATTTTCCTCTTGAATGAGCTCACAATCCATTGTTCACATTTTGCCACATTTAAGTAATTTCATATTTTCTAGGTAGAAGAATATCATTTTAGGTAACTCCAGATAAATTATCATGTCATGAAATGCAAGTTTATGAAATTTTGTTGTCGTATTCACAATTCTTCAAATTTTGCCAATTTTCCCCATAAGCTGCAGGACTCAATGCACTCAGTTGTGGTGTCCCATTACTCTGGGCTATCAGGAAGGTGCTTTTTAAAATGCTGTAAAGATAGCGGGGGCAGCCACCTCATCAAGCCAACCATCAGGAGTTATCTGTTCAAAGTGTTTGTGGTTTTCTGGTAACTAACTTGCATCTTAAAGATCTCCAACAGAAAGCATTTCAAATGCAAATATTCATCTGAAAATAAATCCCTAGAGATTGCTGAGAGCCTAAAGAGCTAATCATACAAGCAGTCTAAAGTTGTTTTTCTATTGAATATGCAGATTTAATTATAAACAGGGCTGTAACCATAAATGAGGTCCTGCAAACTTCATGGATATGTGGTGATTACCTAATGGCATTTTCTTCTATCTGTATTTGGAGTATCTGGGATGAAGAGTGTGTGTCTTCACCTGAGATAATTATTTTTAACACATTAAATAGCATATTAAACAGTGCGAGACATCTTCCGCCCAGAGGATACTTTTGCATGTAGTTTCTTGAAAAAAACAAACAGAATTGTCAGCTCAGCAGTAAATCAGTCATGGGTGTTACTTGGTATTCTTTTAGTAGTGCCTTAAGGGGAACAACCAGTGATCTAGTTTAGGCATGCCACTCTAGGTTTGGAGTTAGAAAATAGAGCACCAATCCTGGCCTTTTATGACTATTAGCCCTGTGACCTCATTCGGCTACTCTGTAAAAATAAAACGACTCAGCAAGGTGATCTCTGAGAATCTTTTGACACTGTGACTGTGCACAAATAAGTTGGACATCTTAAGACTGGCTTCAAGGTGGAGAACCAAACGCCGTTCATTTACTAAGTTCCTGACACATCCCAGATCATTCTTCAAAATAATGGATTCAGTTGATATCCAATTTGCTCGTTAGTGAAACATCATCAGAAAAAGGAGCCCAGCTTGAAACTGACTTCACTCATTGTAGGTTCAGCGCTTTTTCCAATCTCATGCCTTCCTGCTAACTCTGTCCTACCTTTGTATTCATTGCCATTTAAAAGAGAGTAGAATACCTCTTGACATTCCCAGTAGTTTCTCTTGACATCATTTCTGTCTTACTGCTTAGTCCAATAAAACACCCTTCAGTTAATCGCTTGTGTGAATAAGTAGCACTCTGGAACTTATCTCAAAACCTTCACCTGTTTATCTGTGTGTCTGCTCTAACACTCAGAGTAGTTTTCTTCCAATTGTCAAGTAATTTACTATACTTTCACAATTTCCTTTCACAGCTATCAGCATTATATAAAACTATCGTCTGCTTACACTTACCTGTTCCAGAAACTGAAGCATATCTTATATCTCAAATTACTCTTATCATGGAAACAATAAATACAAATTCTAAGTCAAACAAACCTTGTTTTAGAAAATGCTTTTGGCATTTTTCTAAGTGGATTAATGATGAAGGAAACACAGTTTGATCATTTTATACTCTTCTGTTTTAAATAATCGGTATGTTTCTCTTCAGAAAGGTATTTAGATATACTGCTTCTAGTTAAAAGATACTTAATTTCAATTCACAGTGAAAGTAAATATTTTTAACTTTTCCATGAATGAGAGTACAGTTTAGTCAAGATGTCACCATTTTATGGATTATATAAAAATACTGTTCTCTTTCATACGTGGAGAATCCACTCAAATACTTGAAAAGTGAGAATAAGACACTCAGCTGATGCAGACAATCGGTATGTTCATATGTCAGGCAAATTTACTCTAGGAGGCTGTGGTAAAGCCACAGCTATGGCCTCCTGTTGTCCACAGACGGGATGAAGAGAACTCCCAACACCTGGGGACAACAGCAAACCCCAATAACTCCCATGAACACATTCAAGTTCGAAGCAGATTATCACACTACATAAAACGCTCCCTGTGAGTACATCAAAAACATTGTCCATGTGCCTTCACCCTTCCAAGGCTCCTGCACACCTTTCTGTGTTAACTTCTGTGGTTCATTAAGGCTTCCTCCAGTGGCGACTGAAAGATCCTACTGTGGCTGCTGGAATTGTCTGGTAATTTTTAAGTATCAGTGAATTATATCCTGGAGAGTCTTTTTCAAAGTCATGAACTGAAACACCTGCAAGGGCCGGATGGCAGCACATGAATGGTGCCTGCAAAGGGGAGCATAAGGAGAGGGAAAGACTATTGTCCCATGAAAGGGTCGGCCAGTCCTCTTCTCCAGTTAGTGGTCCTGAGGTCAGAAATGTGGTCTCAGGGGCTGGTGTTGTGTTATAGCAGGTTAAGTCGCTGCCTATAATGCTGGTTCAAGTCCTGGCTGCTCCAGTTTCCATCCAGATTGCTGCTTATGTACCTGGGAAAGCAACAGATGATGGTCCAAGTGCTTGGGCCCCACCCAATCATGTGGAAGACTCAGATGAAGCTCCTGGCTTCATTTGGGGAGTGAAGCAGTGGACAGAAGATCCCCTCCCCATCTATAACTCTGCCTGTCGAATAAATACATAAATCTTTTTAAAAAATGAATATGGGCCCAGTTAATCACTTCTTCCCTTGTTTCAGGAGAAGCTGAAACTCCAGGTTTTTGAGTGTAATCTAAATCTTAAATATTAACAAATTGAATTCCACTTTTAAAAGCCTGTGCTGGCTAAGATAAATAAGTCCACAGTTCATCATTTCATAAGATCTGGAATAGAATCCAAAAAGAGATATTAATGTACTTGGGCAGTTAAATTTCCTGTTGACTTACATTTGATATGAGACACAAGTCCTGAGAGCCCTGCTATAAACTGTTATCTCAAAATACCCCACCTTTCCTGTGGGTTTGCTGCTTCCTATCTCTACCAATGCCCTATTAGAACAATGTTTTGCATGTACTTTAAAAGTTCCATTTAGAATTACAGAGAAATCTCATTCCTCTCACCCTTTGTATTTTTTTCCCAGCCAAATAGAGATTTCTATGGTTTGGGCTTTTAAGGTAAAAGATATACCTCCTTATATGACACATGTTCTCCTGTTTGGGTTGGTGTGTTAGTCAGAATAGGTTACCTTATGCCACATGACCAACTAATATTGGATGTTCAGTAATTTAACACAAGAAACTCTCTCTTGCTCTATCTGTCCAACACTGCATCTCAACACTGTTCATACACAGTGACCCAGATTGACAAATGGCCCATTTGTTTGTGATATTGCTGTCTCAGAATATGGCTTCTAGAGACTCTGTAACTTAAGAAGAATACAATGGTGAGGAGATATCAGTGTTGTGCAGGAGTTACATATATTAGTTCTACATGATTGATCAGAACTACTCATCTATGAAGGTATGTCAAAAAAGTCTATGGAAAATAGAGTTTAAAAAGTCCTATCTTGGTGAGAAAAATAGTGAAATCCAAGTGCATTAAGGGTCTTTAAAATTTTATGGAAAAACTATACATGGACTTCAAAATTTTTTGCACCAAAATAAACTTATCTTTTAATTCTGTTTTTCCATGAACTTGTTGAAGTATTCTGATCTTTCCAAATGAAATACAGAGAGGGCTGGGAAACATTAGGTGCTGCGGAGCCTTACCAGTTCTACTGTGATACTTTCCTCACTGTTATACTCAGGTCTGGGGCTCCCACTAGTAAGCAATTGGAGGTGTTTTCACTCTAAAATGATCCAAAAATGCCAAGAACAGTCTCTACAGGTGTGATATGGAAGTTATCAAAAGAATCTTGTAGTTGCATCTCATGAGTAAAGTTTGGAGCTTGGGAGCCCTAGCATTTTAGAATTCAAAAGTCCAAAGGATTGTTTATCTAGCGATATTATTCCTTTTTCACTGTCATGTAATGATCACAGCCTTGGAGAAAGGAGGAAAATCTTTTGAACACAACTTGACTTCATCAATAATTCTCAAAACCCAGTAAAGAAGGATGAGGAAATACGTTCTGGCTAACTCCCACACTGGATGGCTCTATTCCTAATTCCACATCCAATGAATGGAAGTATATACCTCCTGCTAATACTACCATGATATATGGAAACTATTTATAAAGGTTTGCACATTGAAGAAGAGTTGCAATGGATCGCAATAGAAAGCCTCTAATAAGCACATTTTGGTAGAATTATAGATATAGGAATCACTCTTGCTGGAAAAATGATTAGAATGACTACAGCTCTCACATATGTCTTTTCATTATGAACGACTGAAAACCCAACACAATCTGGCCCAAGTAAGAAAAGGAATTGATTTGCTTTAGCAGCTAGAAGTGCAGGGGGAAGCACTGACTCCAGTGCCAGTTGGATTCAGCACTCAGCCCATGCCACCGGCACTCACGCTTTCGTCTTCACTACACTGTTATTTTCCAGTGCTTTATTTTTCAGCCACTACATGTTGGTTCTTAGCATTTCAGCTGATTCAGGATGGGAGCTCTACCTTCTTCACTTCTCAGATTCAAGTTTAGGAAAAAGAAATGAATGAGAATTATTTCTTGCTTCCTCAAAAATCATGAGATTCACTTTAGTTGGACCAGCGTAGTTAATATGCCCATCCCTGAACTCATTGCTATAGCATGGGATAAAGTGATTAGTTTGTATCACACCAAAAAGTGGAGTGTTTACATAATGCTGACATATTTTTATTTATACCATTTATCACCATATTATTCTTGTACCTGCATACTGTCTTCATAATCTCTGGTAAGTAATGTTCTGCTTAAGAAATTTGAATATATATTCTGATCTATACTTGGAGGTCTGAATATTTAATATAGGATATGTTTTATACTCAAGCCACTATTTAACATGGTGCTGCTTGTATATATGGCAGCCAACAGTTAACTGAAAACAGTCTGCGTGTCCTTAAAATAAAAAATAATATTAATCATGTAGTCTATAATCTGTAGATTTCTATTTGGGTTTATACAAGTAGGTTGAGACAGAAATGCTTATTCTCTAGATATCTCCCCTCAAGCTTTCTTTGTTTCATTTTATAGGTATACTGCATGTGCAGATATGCTCCTCATGAAAATGATAATTTCCCTAGTTTATTGGAAAATCAACTTTTTACTTTGCTGGGAAAATGCACCATACCAATTGCCTAGCACATATCCACTTTTGTCTTAGTTATAAAGGTTGTAGTTATATATATATATATTTAAGGTAAGGAAAAAGAATTTAACGAGCTATTTTGATTCTGAAAGACCTCATATTGGGGAAAAATGAAACATGGTTTGTTGTGCTTCTTTATTTTTAGCAGACTACGGAAGGCATTGGTCTGGGAGGTTCCAAAATGATAATATGCAAGACATACATAGAACCATAGATGAGGATGAGAGATGAGACTGCATTATTTGAATTTACAAACAGAAATTAACCTAGTGTTTTCCACAGTATATTCTTAGAGCACTAATCTGCCCATGCTCCTTGATAGGACAGTCTGGAAAAAAAGGCTGCATGCTATATATTACTCTTCAAAAGCAAAAATGGACTTTGTCATATTTATTTTTTTAAGATTTATTTTATTTATTTGATAGAGTTACAGAGAGAGGTAGAGACAGAGAGAGAGAGAGGTCTTCCATCTGCTAGTTCACTCCCCAGATGGCTGTAATGGCCAAAGCTGTGCTGATCCGAAGCCAGGTGCCATGAGATTCTTCTGGGTCTCCCACGTGGGTGCAGGGGCCCAAGGACTTGGGCCATCCTCTACTGCTTTCCCAGGCCACAGCAGAGAGCTGGATCAGAAGAGGAGCAGCCAGAACTAGAACCAGCACCCATATGGGATGCCTGCACTTCAGGTCAGGGCTTTAACCTGCTGCGCCACAACGCCGGCCCTGTCATATTTAATTTTACCAAAAAAAAGGTCCGATAGTGAAAACAACAAAACAAAAACTAACAAAAAACACAAACAAAACCACAAAAAGTGTTCAACTTTAAAATGGTATTTCTGGGACCAGCGCTGTGGTATATCAGGTAAAGCCACCGCCTGCAGTGCTGGAATCCCATATGAGCACCAGTTCAAGTCCTGGCTGCCCCACTTCTGATCCAGCTCCAAGCCATGGCCTGGGAAAGCAGTAGAAGATGGCCCAAGTCCTCAGGCCCCTGCACCCTCCTGGGAGACCCAGAAGAAGATCCTAGCTCCTGGCTTTGGATCAGTGTAGCTCTGGCTGTTGAGGCCAACTGGGGAGTGAACCAGCAGATGGAAGAATCACTGCCTATCCTTTCTCTGTGTAACTCTGACTTTCAAATAAATAATCTTTTTTTTTTAAAAAAACGTATATCTTGAATTTACTCTGAGTGTAGTGTTTTTATTCTTAAGATCTATTTATATATATTTTTTAATTTATTTTTTTAACTTTTATTTAATGAATATAAATTTCCAAAGTACAGCTTATGGATTACAATGGCTTCCCACCCCATAACGTCCCTCCCACCCACAACCCTCCCCTTTCCCACTCCCTCTCCCCTTCCATTCACATCAAGATTCATTTTTGATTCTCTTTATATACAGAAGATCAGTTTAGCATACATTAAGTAAAGATTTCAACAGTTTGCTCCCACACAGAAATAAAGTGAAAAATACTGTTTGAGTACTAGTTATAGCATTAAATCTCAATGTACAGCACACTAAGGACAAAGATCCTACATGAGGAGTAAGTGCACAGTGACACCTGTTGTTGACTTAACAAATTGACACTCTTGTTTATGGCATCAGTAATCACCCTAGGCTCTTGTCATGAGCTGCCAAGGCTATGGAAGCCCCCTGAGTTCACCAACTCTGATCATATTTAGACAAGGCCATGGTCAAAGTGGAAGTTCTCTCCTCCCTTCAGAGAAAGGTACCTCCTTCTTTGATGACCCGTTCTTTCTACTGGGATCACACTCGCGGAGATATTTTATTTAGGTTTTTTTTTCCCCCAGATTGTCTTGGCTTTCCATGCCTGAAATACTCTCATGGGCTTTTCAGCCAGATCCGCATTCCTTAAGGGCTGATTTTGAGGCCAGAGTGCTGTTTAGGACATCTGCCATTCTATGGGTCTGCTGTGTATCTCACTTCCCATGTTGGATCGTTCTCTCCCTTTTTGATTCTGTCAGCTAGTATTTGCAGACACTATTCTTGTTTATGTGATCCCTTTGGTTCTTAGTCCTATCATTATGATCAATTGTGAACAGAAATTGATCACTGGGACTAGTGAGATGGCATTGGTACATGCCACCTTGATGAGATTGAATTCAAATCCCCTGGTATGTTTTTAACTCTACTGTTTGAGGTAAGTCAGCTTGAGCATGTCCCGAATTGCACATCTCTTCCCTCTCTTATTCCCACTCTTATATTTAACAGCAATCACTTTTCAGTTAAGTTTCAGCACTTAAGAATCATTGTGTATTGATTACAGTATTCAACCAAAAGTATGACAGAGAGAGAGGGAGAGATCTATGTTCCATCTGCTGGTTCACTCCCCAGATGGCCACAATAGCCATGGCTGGGCCAGGCCAAAGCCAAGGGCTGGGCTGAAGCCATCAGCCAGGAACTCCATCTGGGCCTCAAACAATGGAGCCATCGTCTGTGGCTGCCTTCCCAAGCGTGTTGTTGTCAGGAGCTGGATCTTAAGCAGAGTAGCCAATAGGCAGTCCTATATGGGATGTTGATGTCTCTCCTGTCAGCTTAACCCACTATGCGACAATGCCTGCCTCAAGCATAATGTTCTTTTTGTTGAACAGCTGTTAGTATTCTGTGGAATAATAGGAAAAAGTGTGTGAGAAATATGTCAACTTCTTCACAGTGACTTAAAAGAATCTGTGGTGGGGGAGTGGGCATTGCGGTACACCAGCTAGAGCTACTGCTTGGAACTGCTGCATCTCATGTCGGTTGAAGTCCCAGCTATTCCCATGCTTCTGAACTATCTTCTTGCTATTGCAATCTGGGAGGCAGCAGGTGATGGACCAAGGAGTTGAGCCACTGCCATATGCACATGGGAGACCCTGATGGAATTCTGGGCTCCAGGTTTTGGCATGGCCAAATCCAAGCTGTTGCAGGGCATTTCGGGAGTGAACCAGCAAATGGAACATTCTCTCTCTCTGTCTCTCTCTCTCACACTTTCAAGTAGATGAAAATAAATCAACATTTAAAAAAAGAACCCAGGGCCGACACCATGGCGCAGTGAGTTAATCCTCCACCTGCGGCGCTGGCATCCCATATAGGCACCGGGTTCTAGTCCCAGTTGCTCCTCTTCCAGTCCAGGGCTCTGCTGTGGCCCGGCAGGGCAGTGGAGGATGGCCCAGGTACTTGGGCCCCTGTACCCACTTGGGAGACCGGGAAGAAGCTCCTGGCTTCGGATCGGTGCAGTGCCGGCCATGGTGGCCGTTTGGGGAGTGAACCAACAGAAGGAAGACCTTTGTCTCTTCTCTCTCTCTCTCTCTCTCTCACTCTCTCACTGTCTATAACTCTACCTGTCAAATAAAAAATAAATAAATAAAAATAAAAAGAGAACGCATTGTGTATCTGGAAAGCATCCTTTCCACAAAATTGAAACTCTTTCTAGTTTAATCAATAGGAAAGGGAGCTTTTCACCGTAAATTTGCTGTTTGAAATTATGGATTCACTCAGATTTCCCAGGGAAGAGGAAAGGGTTTCTTTCCTGGAAACGCAGCATGAACACTTGCCAAGCTGTTGCATAAATCATGGTTCATTGTTGTATACCATAAATTCATTAGCCAATGAGAGAGAATTGTTTCTGTTTTAGTCTCAAAGTTGCAATGAAATGTTCTTTAAAATTAACCTTTCTCATGCATAATTTTCACAGTTAATCCTTGAGAAAGCAGAATATGAGAAGAAAAATAAGCCAGTGATATTCACTGTAATCTATCTAAGGCTTAGTCATTGTGATAGCAAGTACTGGTTAATTTATCTATTTTCTCAGAAGAGCTGAATGTGAAAATATTGCCTTATATATAGTTTACTTGGTTAATTTATACTAATAGCGGAATGATTTTAATGTAACTTTAAAATCTACTACTTGTGCTAATGATTTTATATATGTATTTATTTTAAGTTTTAGTATTTAGTTTAAGAATGATTTTTTCATAAATGCCTAGAAACCCCTACTAATTTTGTATTTGCATCTCAGAAGTGATACTGCTTTAAAAAACTCAGCACCAACTTCCTAAAATTGATGGAGTATATATTTCCAGTCAGCAGACTATGGAAAGCAACATGCAAAGTCTGAGAAAGATGTAGCCTCAGGAGGAAATCATCTGAGGATCTTGTAAATGCAAGAAAATCAATTTTTAACTACACGACACTCAAATTCTAAATAAGGATAACATATGCACATTACACTTTTACAAAAATATAGCTAACAGTGTTCTTATTACCAATAAATCGAAAGGTAACCAATATGAAAGTGACAAGATTACTTTTCAGAGCAATGTTATCCAAAAAGCAAAAAAGACTAACTGTAGACAATTTGCAAAGCAAGACACTGAAAAGTAGGAAATTGTACTACCAAAACAGCTTCAGTGTGTCAGCATAGTTCATTCTAGTCTCACCATCTTATTTTTTCATAGACTATATACATTTTCCATGTCATTTTAAAACCAAGTGAACATCATTCTTTAATAACAGCATAATTTGCTTCCATGCCAAAACAGAAAAGTATTTCTTTCTTAATTAAAATAAGCTTTTGTTTTTGTCTTTTTTCCCTCCTGAGAATAAAAGCAGGCTTATTGTAGGAATGGTTTGTTGCAGCTCTTCATGTAGTACACACACAAATTTCAAGACTACTGTGGTCTGTTATAAATATTCCATAGGAAAATAAACAGTTTTTCCTTAGAAAAAGACAGTCTAGAATGAGAAAGCTCAAGGAATCTTTTATAAGTAGTCATTCTTTAGAATAGTCAAGAAATTGTAAAATCCAGTAAGATTACATAATTCCAGTAAAGAAGGCTTTTCTACTAAATAAACTGAAATGCACGAGAATGCTTTTACCTCTCCCACACCCCCATCCTTCAGTTCCGTGGGCCTTTGTCCAATAGTCCACTCATGAATGTCCTCATTCTCAGTCTCCCTTCGCCCCCTTCCTACATCCCTGGTTCTCTCCCTCACGCATCCTTGTCCATCTCCTGCTGTAAGAAACTGTGGCCCTTGGAATGCTGTACCTGACTATAACTGGAACTCTGCCTTATCCACGTTGTATAGACACAGACTTGTGAAAATTTCACCCTCCCACCTGCTTCTCAGAATAACATTTAAAATATAAATCCATAAAAGGTTCATTTATGCTCCTCCTGAATCTCAGCTAATCCAAAAAGATGCAACTCAATGTGGTTTTCTGTGAAACATTTCCAATAACTACAAAGCTTAAGCATTGGAACAACATGAGGGGACAATGAATAAATACACTTTTTCAACAGATGCTTTGGCAGTGCTGCTCTAACCACTAATATTTGGGCATGATTGACCAAAAAAAATCACAATGCAGTTCTTAAAATTCAAAGCATTCGCAGACATCCAGTGGTATTCACCAACATTGGACCAATGCTGCATACATAGACTTTCATAATGATTTCCTTTCCCCAGAAAAACATGCAAAAGTCTAGTGAAACAACAAAGTAAGAGAAATATCAGATTGTAATTCACTTTGCTATCAAAGACCAACTCCTAGGACAACCTGGGAATCATCTAGAGTTTAGGATATATTCCATATAGTCTCGCTCTCGCTCTCGCTCTCGCTCTCGCTCTCCCCTCCCAACTCCCACCTCTATTTTGTAAAGTAGGGCTGTATAAAGTTGGTTTCTTCATGAGAGTATATTTTACCTGAATTTGAAGAGCAAGTTTCTTAATCTTGGGGCAGGTGTTGTGGCCCAGTGTGTTAAGCTGCCACTTAGGACTCAAGCATCCCATATCAGAGTGCCTGGTTTCAGTCCCTTCCTCTGCTTCTGATTCAAATGCACCTGCAATGAAAGAAATGATGACCCAAGAAGTCGTGTCCCTGTACTTGGGTGGAATTCCGAGTTCCTGAATGCTGGCTGGTCCAGCACTGGCTGTTGCAGGCATTGTGAGAGAGAACCAGCAGATGACAGATAACTCTCTCTTGCCCTCTCTTTCTCTCTCCCCCACCCTCATCATTCTGCCTTTCAAATATACAGGTAAATAAATAAGCATTAAGAACAGGATTCTGACTCTTTATATGAAGAAAGTAGGCAAGCTCTGAAGGTGATTTCCTTAGTCTGACTACAATAAAGGGACATGCCATGAAAGGAGAGGAATGCTTTAGGTTTCTAGCTTTGGCAATCATTTTAGAATATCCTGGTTTAAATTTATACTCCTTCAACTTCAAGGCAGCCCAAACCATATAGGGCTTGGACTTTATTGCATCAGTCCTAATATTTTTTGTTTTTCTTCCAAAAAAGCTAACTGTATATTCATTGTATTGAGGTATGGATTCAAGCTGCAGTGGACTGTTCTCGATATTCTTAAATCTGAAAATGAAATGAATTTCATAACTGGAAAATCCAGTTATCGGGCATGAGCAAATGGCTGCATTTGTTTTAGATTCTTTTGCTAGTCACTCCATTTTCTTCTAATTTAACAAGGCTCATGTATGAAATTAGACTCAGCTGTTATTTATTTTATCACTGAACTCCAAAGTCTAAGGTATGAATTGTTCCTCTCATGTCTAGGGGGAGGGGGTTCTTATAATTGTCTTATATTAGACACCTATAACATGTTTTTAAGCCTCCTTGGATATAAACTCTCATGCATAACTATTGTCTCTCAATGAAAAAATTGTACTGTTTATGGAGTAGTGATCATCAATAGCATTTTGTTTTAATGAAGTTTTCTTTAGTTTAATGGCATGCTTCTAAAGTTCTGAAAAGAGTCTACTTTCTAATTTTGAACTTAGGATTTCTGCTTATTATACAGGATTCACCAAAGATAAAATTGTATCAGGTGAATAAGCAAGGTCCTTGAGCAAAGTAGGGTATTTACTCAGAGCCTCAGGGTGTCAAAGACAGAAAGAAGAAACAATGTACTACTTAATTCTCATTATCTGATTGGGTCATCAGACAAGGAAATTTTTACCTATAACTGAATGGTGAAAGGCATTTGTAAACATATTCTGTAAAAAGTTTATTTAGTTTTAATTATTTGAAAGGTAGAACCACAGAAAGAGAGACAGCCACACAAAGGGAGAAATCTTCCATCCACAGGTTTGCTCCCCAGATACCTGCTATAGCCAGGGTTGGAGCAGGCAGAAGCCAGGAGCCTGAAACTCTCTCCAGGTCTCCCAGAGGGTCATGGGGTCCTTAGTATTTAAGCCATCATCTGCTGCCTCCGAGGGTGAGCATTAACTTGAAGATGGATTGGAAACAGAGGTTAGACATGAACCCGTGCACTCTGATATGGCATGTGGGTATCACAAGTAGCAGCTTAACCTGCTGTGTCACATCACCTGCACCAGTAAAATGTTTTTTAAAGATACAGTAGACTTTGAAATTATTTTAATGATTTATAAAAACATTTAATGGAAACATAACAAATGCAGAGGAAAGAGCACATGTGTGTGTGGCTGGATGATTTTCACAAACCAAGCCCTTCTGTGTAACCAGAGCCACAACAATCCATAAAATATCTAGCATCTCGAAGGTCCTCTGTATCTCCTTCATTCATAAGTTCCTCTTCCCCAAAGTTACTATGCTGATTTCTTAGAACATAAACTAATTTTAGCTTTTTAAATTTTGTCATTTCAATAATTTATTCTGTCTTCAGTTTTAGAATACTAATTTTGTTCATTCATGGTCTCAACCATTCATTCATCCACTTTGTATCCATTGAAAAACATCTGCTAATCAATAAACCACCATGATGTTTGGAATACATTGGAGCTTTAAATTGTTTATTGTTTCTAATTTGCATGCACTATAAATCATTTATTTTGGTTTTCCTCCTTTTTTGGAGCATGGTTCCATGAATTTTGATTCAGGCAGATTAATGTAATTACCTCTTGTTGGACTCTAGACAATAACATCACTCCCCAAAACTACTTTGTACTAAGTCATGGTGGTCATGTTTTCCTCAGACTTCTAAGTTTGGGCAACTTCTGATGGAGCTTTTTGGGTTTCAAAGCAGTAATGAGGCGACATTTCTCAGCTGCAGATTTCCCAATTCACCTTCTATTTAAACATCTCAGTCGTACGAAACCCATTTCATTTTTTAATCGCAAAAGGCCAGAATTTTTCTGGCGATATTTATTTTAAAAAATATTATATTTATTATAAAAAAGATATTTTTCTGGCACCCAAAAACCAGTTTTCCACCAGGCCGACTTGTTTCCTGCACAAGATGTCCTTTTTCTTGCCAGAGGTTGGGTCATTTGGGCTGATGAGCAGAGATATTTTTCACCTTTAGGTGAGAATCACTTGGAACCTTCCACTGTGAATTTAACATATCCCAAGATAGAATGGGAAAAAAGAAATTACCCAGAGCTGAATTAGGAACAGCTGGCAGATGCACTCTGAAATGCAAAAATATCCTTTTGAGTTTTTCAGAATTCTAGTTCTCTAAGAAAATATTTATTTTTCCCACAATTAATCCACTCTCAATAACTACCTCATGTGTCTTTTGAATGGGGAGTTCCTTACCACGTTGTACTGACACTGATAATAGTGAAGGAAGTGATATATTGGAAGGAAATTCATTAGCTTTAGCTGTTGTATGCATAGCAGCCATCAACAAACTGTTTCTGTGTTGTCAGTGATGCCTTGGAATGGAAACACTTAATACATTTTCCTATACAAGAAAGGCGAGTCTGACTTGCAAAACGGGCTTATTAACCTTTTATTATTATATCATATTATAAATGCAAAATGTATTCTAGGCAGAAAAGAAAATACAATCAAGCAAGAAAAAACACTGAAAAACTTTACTCCCATGTTCCCAGAAAGATTACTTTTTTAAAACTTTGTTTAATGAGAAACTTGCAAATGTACAAAAACATCAGAGAAAGTAGTTCAGTGAACCAAATGCACCCGTCACCAGGTATACACATCATCGTCTCATGTCGATTCTCAGGCAATCTCTAGCCCCATCTCCACCTCACAGTGGTTATTTCCCAGTGAACCCAGACATCATGCTGTTTCATCCATAATTCCAAGGTGTAGGTGTTTCTAAAATATAATAATTTTTTAAAAGTTTAGCTATAATGCTATAACCATGGCTAAAAGTCATTAATAATTTCTTTATATCATTAAATACTCTGCCAATACAAATTTCCCTAATTAACTCTTTTTTCCCTGTATAAATAGTTGAAAAACAACCGTGTGTAACATCTTGGTGCACATCTTTTCTGTTTTCCTTAGTGAGTGTATATTCCTGTGGGGGGGGGGTGTTCCCTCCAGACTGTCTGCCATATAGACCAGTGTACATACATTCATATTTATAAATTGGCTTATATCATGCAACACTTGTCCCCAACCAAGACTTTTCCATTACAGTGTCTGTAAATCTCCCTCATTCTATTTTCACCTTGATTATTTCAAATCTCATAGAATAGATTACTGTTATTCATTTTATTATTTCCTTTGCATTATTAATTATGAACCACCCTTACTAAATGTAAATCAAATTTAAATAATCACCGAGAATAAGTTCATCCATACCTTTATATATTCATAGGAGCAGGTGTTTGGAATAGTGGTTTAGCCACTGGTTGTAATGTCCACATTCCATATTGGAGTACCTGAGTTTGAGTCCCAGTTTCACACCTAATTCCAGCTTTTTGTTAATGAGC
The DNA here is from genome assembly GCF_051225735.1 of Oryctolagus cuniculus. Classification (NCBI taxonomy): domain Eukaryota; kingdom Metazoa; phylum Chordata; class Mammalia; order Lagomorpha; family Leporidae; genus Oryctolagus; species Oryctolagus cuniculus. Next base: position 40,533,843 of record NC_142877.1, read on the forward strand.
AACATGGGAGACAACAGATGATGACTAAAGTAGTTAAGTCCCTGTCATCCATGTGCTCTGTCACCCAGTTCTGCTCTTCAAACTATCTTGGTCCTGGCCATTGCATGCATTTAAGAATCATATAAATGGTTAGGAGTTCTGTCTCTTTCTCTGTCTCTCCTCTCAAATGAATTTCTTTTTAAAAAGCAGACATTAACAATTTCTTGGTGAGTGAAGCAATGAACAATGCAGGATTTATTTATGATGACTGAATCTCTAGGCAAGTGTGTTTCACATTCAGTTAATAAAACTAAAGATGCTTGAACCACATGCTTGCGTGTTGTTTTCCAGTTTATCTGACAACAAAGTATACTGCCAGGAAAGTAGCTCCTGCTCCTATTAATCTGGGAGGCAGGAGTTGGCATGATCAGTGAGTGCATGATCAATGTCAAGTGAATAGACATGCTATCTGAGTGACAGTATTTCCTGAGCTCTCAGGTCTTACATGGATTTTGATGACTTGGGAGCATTTGGCCTTGTTTACATTCCTGAAAGTCTATCTGGGAATAACTTGTACTTTGGAGCAAGATACAAAAAATTATGAAACCTGGCTCCAGCATTTATTCTTAGGGGACATAGTAGATATTAAATGTCTTCAAATGTCTTCACCTGCCCAAAGAAGATAACCATAGCACCTAATCATGGGGTGATTGTTGGTTGTGAGGATTGAATGTGGTATTGATGCAGTAGGGGCTCCATAAATGGTAGTAGCTTCCAGTTGTAGTTAACAGATCAGACAGAATGCCAGACCCAGGGACTATACACTCAGAGATTCGATTTACATACAGAACAATAGTGGGAAAGTGAATCTATGTCATTAGAGGTCAGGAAAGAGGCTGCCTTTGGGATGGTAGTGACTGCAAGGGGGACAAAGGGGAGCCTAGGATGTTGATAATGTTCTTTGGTACATGAGTATTTTGAGTTTCAGAAAACCCATCAGTCTGTACATTTCTGACTATGCACCTTTATTCATGTACTTTATACATTAGTGAAAAGGTAAATTTAAAAAAGTAAGAAAACAATCAAACCAAAAGACACATTAATCTGGTTAAGCCACGGTTTGTGATGCCAGCATCTCTTTTCAGTGCCAGTTCGAGTCTCTGCTCCAGCTTCCTGTTAATGTGCCGGGGAAGGTAATGGATGAAGGCTCAAATGCTGGAGGCCCTACTACCCATATGGGAGACCAGGAAGGAGTTTGTGGCTCCTGACTTTGTCCTGGCCAAGCCCTGGCTGTTGCAGTCATTTGGGGAATTAACTAGTAGATGAAACATCAATCTCTACTTTTCTCTTTCTGCCTGTTGCTCTGCCTTTCAAATAAATAAATATTTTTAAAACTTCATTAATCTTATTCTTGATGATATGGCACCTGGTGTGTAGTTAACATAGATAGGTAGATACATGGATAGATAGGTGTGTAATGCTAATCATCATTATCAATTTGAATTGTTGCTTTCCTATTAAAATGTAGGATACTTGAGATCCAAATAACATTGATTCAAATCAAGTACTGTATATATTTTGAATTGCTTTTGTTGGACTCTTCTTCATGTTTTTAAAACAGTTTCTCTATATCCAAGTTGAGGCAGATATTCACCTTGATTTCTGTGTTGTTTTCGGGGGAAAATACTGGAGGTGCAGCCGAAGCACCAATAGCCCTGTCTTTCCTGCCTAGAACCGAGCAGAGCTGCTGAACACTTTGAAATGAGTTATGAGATGTCTGAGAAACTCTGAGGCAGTGGGACCCCACCCAGCAGCAAGCTGAACTTATCAAGTTGACCTGAAGAGTAATTCTCTTTTCACAATACCTCTCCAAGAAGCAACAGTGAATTCATGGCCAAAGAGTTATCTGCTTTCTTTGGGTGGTGACATTTCAAGTGCTCAGAAGAACATTTGAAGTTAGAGAAAATAGACCCACGAAATAGGTATTTGATTTACTCGTGCTCAAGCAATCACACTCATTTTGTGGAGCAGAATGAAGTGAGCTGGGCCAAGCGCTTCATAGAGTGACGCCTGCTGATCGGCGCAGCTTTAGCTGCGAGAGCAAGGGGAGCCCTGGGGATGTGTCTGTGGACTCTACACTGTCAGAAAACAGCAATGGTCGATTTGCTTCACAGTTACACATGTGCACTTTAAAAGGCCTCAACAGTAAAATATTTGATAATCTTTGGGTTAAAGTCCAACATATAGTCAGATTCATAAAAGTCAACTAATGGAGAGATTTTTTACAATGAAAAATTGGTTTAGCACATGAGTCTTAATCAGTATTTTCTAATGTGAGTTTGGATATGGAAAATGAAATTATAAGGAAGTTAGACTCTCTTTTTTGCTGTCTCAGCACTAAGCTGGACATTGCTTATTATTAACCTGCAAATCCTACAGGAAAATACAGAATTATTTTTAGTACTCAGCAAATTTATGGTGGTAATTATGGATGCTCCCATCATTTCCAGCATGAGAATGTCCTTAATTTTTATTCTCCACATGGAGAAGATATTTTTGTCACTTGTGTATTCTGAATCTTGATTCCTGTGATCATTCTGAATCAAAAGTGATTTTCTGGTAATTCTATGAGTGACAATAGTCATTTTGCAATATACATTGTTTGGAAGGTTCTGTAGCCACAGATTTTTAAGAGTTTAAACTTAAGGTAAAAATAAAGATAAAAGTAAAACCTTACAGGTGGGCATTTGTCCTTGTGGTTCAGTTGCCTGTATCCCACTTTGGGAATGCTGGGTTTAATTCTCTGCTCCCACTCCTGACTGCAACTTCCTGCTAATGTGCTAAAATAATTGTGTTCCTGTCACCCATGTGGGAGACCTGGATTGAGTTCCTAGACCCTGGCTTTGGCCCAGGCCCAACCCTGGCCATTGTTGGCATTTGGAGAGTGAATCAGTGGATGGGAGTTTATATCTCTATCTCTATGGATCTATCTCTTTCTCTACCTTCAAAAAACAAAAAAGGTAGAAATCACCTTGTTTCCTTATCACCAAGTTCTGCCTACTTCATGGGATGATTTAGAGCAGTGTCACTGGATCTCTCATGCTCAGGACCCTACCCACTCTTACACCACTCAAGAACCTGACTCTGTCACACTTCATGTGCCTGGTATCTGTGCTGTTTGCCCCTGTTAGTCTATAACACATGCCTTAACAGCTCTGATATTGAAGAGACCAAACCCACAGTAGAGTGATTCACTGAAAAAATCCTCAAAGACTTAGCTAAGTTAATTGTCTCTACTTTCTTTCCTTTCTGTCCTCAGCTAGCTCCCTTTGGGCTTCCAAATTCATCAGTCTTCTATAAATGGCACTTCTACCTACTATTAAAACACTGGAACCATTATGCACTCAAACTTTTAAAGTTTCTTTGAAACTCAGTGTCTAAAATATGTATGCAATCCAACCCCTTTTCACCATCTCCAGTGGGCTCCCAGCTCCATCAGCACACAGACATCTTGTCATTGCCACCTAAATCTTCCGTTGGTTAAATCTAATCGCTTGTCAATTATCTGACCTTTTCTTACTTTACTTCTCTTATGGAAATTTTTTTTTTCCTCTAAGCTTCTCTCCTTCAATTATTTTAATTCAACAAAAAGAATGCTCAATAGGTGGCTGCGAGGAGCACTTAGAATTATCAGTACATAAAGAATATGTTAAGCAGGTGGCTGGAAAGCATGAAAAGAGGCCTTTAAGGTGTTTCAGAATGGACGGAGCAAGGGCAGGAAAGAGGTTGAGATGAGCAAGTTTAGAAACTTGGAAGAGAGGCTGTGGGGAGCTGAAACACCTCTGTGGAGGGGCCGCTGCTTAAGTGGAACTGTCTGTGGGTTCAGAGAAGGAGCCTGAGGGCCCAAATGCAGTCTTCTGCTTGCACGTCTTGCTGGTGGCAATGAAAGAGGTGCTATAAGACTTACCATTTGAGAATGGGGCAAATAACAAAGTGAAATAAACTGCTGCTAAGAAAAGATATCATCACTGCCAAGGTGAACGTGGACTGGAAAGAAGCTCAAGAGAAAAGAAAATATAAGCCATTTTTGCCTCCTCTACTTTCCCCTCTCCCTCTAGTATCCCCTGTGACCAGAGTGCAAAGCAACACCGTGAGGTCTTAGCCCGCACCGCAAAGCAAAGCGTAGAAGAGTGAGTTTGAAGATGAGATGGGTATCTTGACTAGTTGAACAGTGTTGTCCCTCACTTGTTGCTCCTTGTCATTCTCTTTTCTGGCTCTGTGTCACCTGATGATTTTTTAAATTTTTTTATTTATTTGAAATGAGAAAGAGCGCAAGAGAGAGCTTTCACCTGCTGGTTCATTCCCCAAATGCCTGTAACAGCCTGGGCTGGGCCAGGCCAAAGGCAGAAGCCCAGAACTCAATCCAGGTCTCCAAGGAAGATGTACTACTTGAGCCATTGCCTGCTGCTTCCCAGGGCATACATTAGCAGCAAGCTGTACTTGGAAGTGGGGTCAGGACTTTCTGATATGAGGTGTGAGGTGCCGAAAGTGGCATCTCACCCACTGCATCAAACACCCACCCTTATCTCTTGTTATTTAAATGTCAAAGGGCTTTGGGGCTGGATGCTGGACCTGCTTTCCTTAAGGCCTCCTGTCCAGTCATATGGCTTTTGCACATTTATACAATGATGATTCCCAAATTTACACCTCCAGCTCTGACTCTCCCATAGGCCCAGAGTCTGTGATACATCTCCAATCCATCCTAAATCTGCCCGTCCTGCCCTCTTCTCAATAAATACCACACCCTAGGTCATTTCCTCAGGCCCAAACCTCAAAGTCATTTTACAAACTCATAGTTAGTAAGTCTTACAACTTCTTATAAACTCTAAAATGCATTTGTAACCCACTTAGTTTTTTTTTTATATCTCCTCTGCTGCAATTATAACAGTCACCATCTTTTGTTTTTTTTCTAAAATAGTCCAAGAAACTTTGAAATAGATTCCCTTCTTCCTTACGTGTGACCCGTCAATCCATTCACCACATAGCGTACAACTTCAAAGATTCAAGCAGATCACATCAGCAGCCTGCTCAGAATCTTCTAGGAGCTATTCCTTAAGTGCGAAAATAAAATCCATACTCCCCACCATATTGCCCTAGGCCCTAATATTAGTGGTCAAAAAGCTTTCTGTAAAGGGATAGGTGGTGAGTATTTTAGACTTATCAGACCAGTGCTTGTGTCTCTGTCACAAGCACTCAGCTTTGCCAGTGTGTTGTGAACAGTGCCATTGACACGACATAAATAAATGGGAAGGCAAGGTTCCAATAAATTTTATTCACAAAATGGGCCATGGGTCAGATTTGATTGTGGCTGATAATTTTCCCTCCCTTGCTATATATAATCAGTTCTGTTTATCTATAACTTTTCACTCTATCTCAGACTAGATGGCTTTAGTGTTTTATATTTAGTGTACCTTTATCTGTAATTGTCTACCTTCAGCTGTGTGCATGGTTCACTTGTACCTGCTATTTGAGTTTCCACTTAAATTTCACCTCCTTGATCATCATAGGAAAACTATTCTTTCTCATCTGTCACTCCATTTCCCCATTAAGTTCATTTCAGAGCATTTGCTAGTGTGAGAAATCTTTCATTTGTTGATATGTGTGTTTTCTAGCCCTTTCACTAGAACAGTCAGGGTGTTTGAAGTCTCGGCTGATACACTCAGCATAGAGTCACTCAATATATATTTATTGAAATAGATTACCTACAAACAAGATCTTGGTCTTTTCCTACTTTTTTCTCTGGCAATTCAAAATAATTCTTTGATTTGGGTTGAAATCAGGGTTGTCATTGATTTTATCTTGTTTTTGTTGGCTCCATGTACTCAGTCAACCAGCAAGAAGTCATTGAACATGGGGTCTGTGAGTACACTCAGCCAGACCTTGAAAGGCCTGTCACAGGTGCTGGGTATACATACACTCTGCCCTCCTGAACCTTAACATGTCCCTTGACCTCACAGATAGACAAATATGAATTCTTATGCATATACATTACTGAGAGAGCTAACTTTTTTAAACGTTTCTTTGAAAGCAGATTTATAGACACAAAGAGAAATCCTCCTTCTGCGGGGTTGCTCCACAAATGACCATAATCACTGGGGCAGGGCAAGGCCAAAGCCAGGAGCCTGTAACTCCATTTGGGTCTTCTTCATGTTTGGCAAGGGCCCAAGCACTTGGCCTATAATTCATTGCTTTCCTAGGCATACTAGCAGGAAGCTGAACTGTAAATGGAGCAGCTAGGACTCCAGCCACTGTTCATATGCAGTGCTGGTGTCACAGTCAGCAGATTAACCCACTGTTCCACCATGCCTACCCTGTACAGAGTTTGCTTTTGAAATACAAATTATATAAACATACAAGTGCATATGTATCTTTGTCAAGAGATGTATAATTATTCACAGGATAGAATTAGATGATTTCCAGTGTCTCTGTCTCTAATCTTCCTGCTAGAATCCTACCTCCCATGTACATTTTGAAACCAAAACTCCGTGCTGTAACCTGAGAAATGGGCTTTCTGTTTATTTAGAGAGTGAATGGTTCCATCTTGCCTCAGTATGGAGATGGGTTTGGGAGAGAAGGCATGTTCTGTAATCCCTTAGCACCAAGACCTGCAGTTCAACTTCACCTCTCTGTGACCTCAAGAGACAGATTTGTCCTGACATTGTATTTAGTACTAAACTATTGTAATCAAGTTCTGTCAAGGTTGAGAGACGTTTGTGACCCAGCAGAAAATATGTCCCAGTGTTCTGACTGCTGGAAATAGCTTCAACTTTTGCCTGACTTCCCCTGCAAGCTTAGAAAACCCACCCTAGAAGCCATTGTTGCTGATTTGATGAGATGTTAAGGCTAAAAAAAAAAGGCATTTCTTGAAAAAATAGAAAGGAAGGTAAAAGAGAAATAAGTGTGGTATTCCCACCAGTGCATGTTGAAAAATCTCTCTGAATGCGTTTTTCTTCCCAAACTTAGGAGCATGTCAGTGCCATACTATCCCCGACCTTATCCTTAACTCAAAGCTCCTTTCTGCCTTCAATGATACATACCACTAGCACCCCTAGTACCCCTATGGAACCACAGTTCCATGGTCTCTTTTCTTCATGGTCATTCCCACATAATGAAATGTGACTATCAGAGAAAATACAGGAAGCCTATTTAACATACAAGTTACATGTCAGTGCTAAAGTCTCTCATGTCTTCGTTTTCATCTAGTCTCAGCATCATCACAGAAACTTGACAGAGAGAGAAGAGGTAAAAGCAGTGTTGTTCCATTTTCTACACAGTAACTCTGACCTGGTTGGAGGGTGTATCATTTAATTTAGAACCCGTATGTCATTTAATTTCCCACTTAATCCTATGACTCCCTTGTTTCTTCTTCCCTGTGCCACATTTCTGAGCCCCCTGGGGCTGTAAGGAATCTTCTCTTTGCATCCTTTACATCTCGGGCATTTCTGATCATGCCCTTCCTCATACATATGCACATATGTGCAAGCACACACACACAAACACACACACCACCCCATGAGTAAAACTCTTCCTCTGCCTCTCTAGTTTTTAAATACTTACTGTAGTTACCTCTTATTTGTTGGGGATCTCTTGGAAGAACTTCAGTGAATGCTTGAAACCACAGAGGATACTAATATATACCCAATATGCACCATGCATTTCCCTATACACACACACCTTTGATAAAGTTTAACATATAAATTAGGCACAGTAAGAATTTAACAACAATAACCAGTAATAAAATAGAACAAAATAGAATAATCATAACAATATATACATAAAATCTATGTGAAAGTATTCTCTATCTTTCTCATCTCATCTCATTGTACTATCCTCTTCCTTCTTCTTCTTCTTGTGGTAATGTAAGATAAAACAATGCCTGTGCAATGACATGAAGTGGAATGATCAATATATGCATTGTGAGATAGCATTAGGCTACTACATAAAGGTTACTTGAACACATGCATTGTCAACCCTTGACAGTTTTCTGAGAATATAGATGGCAACCAAGTGACAAATGGGTGAGTGGTGTTATAGCATGGATATGTAGGACAAAGGGATGTTTCACATCTGGAGTGGGACAGAGATGGATGACACAGATTTCATGCTGCTACTCAAAATGGTGTGTAAGATAAAACTTATGACTTGCTTATTTCTGGAATTTTCCATTTAACATTTTTGGACAATGGTTGATCATAGTTAATGGAAACCCCTGCAAGCAAAACCTTTCATAAGGGGATACTACCGTGATTAAGTTTTAAAGGTCAAGAACAATTTTCTGTCTGAATATTACCTTAAAGACTCCACGAACTATTGTAAAGGTTGTATTCCTTATAATTGTTCCTCTATGTGTTTTGAGGCAACTTCATTGCATTTGCCTGGGTCCTTGTTAAAAATGTAGTCTCCTGGGTATTACTGGAGGCCTTTCTAAATCAGTTCGTGGGAGTGAATGCCTGGTCTATGTGCATTTTTAGAAGATTCCATAATCCTTTATTACTTAAACTGAAACTCAAGGACCTCAGATCCATGCTATAGTTCTTTGACATCATAAAAATCAAGCAAATTATAGATCATGGATTGCCAAAATAGTGCCTACTTACCCCCTCGAGGTATCTGAGCAATTATGGAATGCCTTCTTGGAAACAATTACGCATTTATTTTCATGTGCTTTAGAAAAATGAAAAGGATATCTCAAACTAATGATTCACTGATAGTACCTGAGGATGAAACTAAAGAAGAAGAAATCTAATATTTAAAGGAAAATCCTAACAAAACAGAAGCTGAGAAGGATATGAATAGATTCTACCATGTCCCTTTGTGTCCAGATACTCCTGTTACGACAATCGCATCATGCTAGGTCCAGTTCCCATCGTCCTGTGTTCACCTGTGCTTCAGGAAATGGCAGCTTCATGGCAGCGTATCGGGTGCAGCGGGGCTGGCTGTTGTGATTGCCTGCACTGTCTGCTTCCACTCCCCCCTCTCCTCTCCTTCTCATCCTCATGATGTTGGCTTTTGTGTTGAGATCAATGTATTCTGTATTTCATCATATTAAAGAAGAATACATATATTGCTTTATATACTTTGAATTATGTAAATAAAATATTTTTAAAAATTTGTGAAGCAAAGACGTACAGAGAGAGAATGAGAATGAGAATTTCTTCTATCTGTTGGGCCACTCTTCAAATGCCTGTACCAGCTGGGGTTGGATGAGGCTGAAGCCAGGAACCAGGAACTCCATTTATTAATAATCTATTATTAAGAGACGTTAGTTTTAGACTAGTTTTATGGTCACAGCAAAACTGAGCAAAAGATACAGAGATTTCCTGTATACTCCTGTCCCACCCCTGTGTACAACCTCTCATTATTACCATCCGCCACCTGAGCTGGGTGTTTGTTACAACTGAAGAACATCCGTTGAGGCATCCTCACCACCCAATTCCCACAGTTTACATTAGGACTCAACAACTGTGTTGTGTATCCTACAGCTACACAAAAATGTCTACTGTTACCTGTTCATCATTACAGTGTCAAACAGAGTACCTCCACTGCCCTAAAAGTCTCCTGCGCTCTACCTAGCCACCCCTCATCCCCTAATCATTAGCAATCCCTGATCTCTTAACTATCTCCATAATCTTGTCTTTTCCAGACAATCACCTAGTTATTTCCATACAGTATGTAGCCTATTCTGATTGGCTTCTTTAACTTAGTAATTTGCATTTGAAATCCCACCCATATCTCCTCGTGGCTTCATAAGCACCCCCTTACTTAGGGCCGATGTGAATTTTTTACCTAAAAGTACTATTTTTAGAATACACATGGAAAAGTAAAATAACAAGCTTAGCCAGTGGCATTCTACATTAACTAATAGGAAAAGATATCAACATTCTGTAAAGTCATTTAATGTTAAAATGTAATGACATTAAAACATACTATAAAGCCATAATGAATACTGTGGTATGAGATTATAAACAGACACAGAAAATCCATAAGTAGCTCTCAATACATGTAAACACTATAAAGTTGATATTTTAATTATTTTTTAAAAATTAAATTTGAGAGGCAGACAGAAAGAGACGGAGGGAGGGAGGGAAGGTGGGAGGGAGGGAGGGAGAGAGGGAGAGAGGGAGAGAGAAAAAAATGAGAATGTCCCAGTTCTCATCCACTAGTTCACTCCCCAAATGCCCACAATGGCCAGGGCTGGACCAGGCCAAATATACAGGATGGCAATTCAATTTAGATCTCCCACACGGGTGGCAGGGACACAGCTATGTAAGCCATCACCCCTGTCTCCTAGGGTCTGCAATACTGGGAATCTGGCAACAGGGGCAGAGCTGGAACCCAAGCCCAGGGCTGCAGACATCCCAACTGGCAGCCTAACCAAACAACTGTCCTGATGTTTTAATTCTTCAGGAAGTGACGCAACAGGAAATCTGCGATCATTTGTGTTGTTAATTTTGTTACTTTGGACACTGCTTTCAATGCATCTACATCCAGTACTTATGTAGATCTCATGGCTTGCTAATTGTGTGATAGGCATTTCCACCAGTGTTGACTTGTTTATTCTCAAAAATCCACAAAAAAAAAAAAAAAAGCATTTATATGTGCTTTAAAACTGTAGACAACAGAGGCCCACAGATATCAGGTATCTTCTCTCCAGCTGCACAGCAGTAAGTAGTTCAGACAGAAATAAAGCCCTGGCCTTCGGGCTCTACCTGGAAACCCTTGCTCTTTGCCAAGATTCCAGTCTCACAAACGGGAACCTCGTGAGACTTTATCATTTGTGGATTTTTTGTCCATCATCCTTATTTTTTCTGAGTCCTTCTTTTCTGGTGTAGTCAGCATGAGTTTATTTTTTTTTAAGATTTTATTTATTTATTTGAGAGGTAGAATTACAGACAGTGAGAGGGAGAGACAGAGAGAAAGGTCTTCCATCTGCTGGCTCACTACCCAAATGGCCGCAATGACTAGAGCTGGGCTGATCTGAAGCCAGGAACCAGGAGCTTCTTCCAGGTCTCCCACTCAGGTGCAGGAACCCAAGGACTTGGGCCATCTTCCACTGCTTTCCCAGGCCACAGCAGAGAGCTGGATCGGAAATGGAGTAGTTGGGACAAGAACCAGTGCCACAGGCAGAGGATTAACCTACTGAACCACAGCGCCAGCCTCCAGCGTGAGTTTCTAATTAGCAACTTAGATCACATAATTGCTTTTAAGAAAAGATTTGTAACTATTTGCTTTTATAGGAGATTTATTTATTTATTTCCGTTCAATGAAGTCCAGAAAACTAATGGTCTGAGTTACTAGCTGAGAGGCCTCCCCAGTGTATTTCCCTAGGCCTCAGGCAAGGAGATGGCATGGCCATATCTGAGCAAATGCAGGGAGAGTGATAATGGGAGCTTCAGGACCTCCTATCCCTGGGACCTCTCCCTTACCTCCTGGAAATGGGGCTAGGCAATGAGACACTTCTATTCCCACCAGACTGGGCATTCCTTCGGCTCATTTCATCTCGAGTGCAGCTCCAAGATGCTAGAAACCTGACCTGCTGCTTCAGCTCCTCAGCGTGCAGGGCTTGTCACGGACTCTCTGTCCCATGAGGGGGTGATAACAGACGCGTTGGCATTCACAGGGGTACTGAGCTCATTCGGAGCTGACTGAGAACTCAACTGCTGACTCTGAGTAATACAGTCCAACCTCAATCCACCTGTTGAGGGAATTTGTGATTTGCTGATGATTTATGATTTTTATTTTTCCTCTCTAACCAGGATACAGCCCTTATTTCATTAGATTTATTATGATTTTAATTACCTTTGGGACCTATTTGGTGCCTAATTATCTGTATGAGAGGAAGCTTAAGCTTCCATTTATCCGTAGGCTCTGCATAACCTTATTCCACTCACCCATTCTGTTTTTTTTTTTTTTTTAATTATGACAGCATGAATTGTGAGTCAAGGTGAATTTGGTGCAGCACTTTTAGGCTGTGAACTAGAAAACTCTCAAGGTTTGAAAGGAGGTCATCAGAGTTTGTCCATTGGTTGTCAATTGCCAACTGTTGGCTGATTCATTATAGTCACAATGGTAGACTCTTCTAACATCCGGGTCAAGTATGAGGTTTCCCTGATCTGACTTCTGAGATACAAATCCTGACGTTTCTATTTGGTAGCTATGGAACTTCTCTTGGGTACTGAACCATCCAATGTTTCAGTGTCCTTTCTTATAAAATGAGGATAACAATAAGACCTCATGGAATGGAGGAGAATCAATGAGATGATATGTGTAGACTTGAGTAAAGCACTTCAGTGCCTGGAACACAGTGATTGTTTTGTAAATAATCACTATTTTTATTATAATTAAGAGAAGGCCAGAACTTGTAGATGGGGGCCAGTGTTTTTATGACAGCAATTTGTTGTTGATTTCAGGTAAGAGATGAGCATTTCAAGGAGTTGCAAGTTTCTGTTGCCACTGAAAACAGTAGAGGCCAGGCTGGCCCTTAGCCTGAAATTAGGAAGAAAGGCCTGCAACATACGGTCTGGCATGTGCCACAAGCTCTTATGTTTTCTCCCGACTTCTCCTTCTGCCCAGAGATGCTAATTTACAGCTCCTCGTCATCAAAGATTCTACTTGCTGCTCTTGTTTTTGCTTTCCTCTGTGTAGGTCTTGTAGATGCCCTCAGTAATGAGTTCAACACATCGTGAGATCCCTTCTGAGAAAATTATGAAAGCAAGAGAATGAAGTAAATGAAAACTGCCTAATTCCCTTAAGTTTCATGTATATTTCCATGAAAAAGCTGGAAACATTCTTTATTTAGAGAGTTTGTCTCAAATGGCTTTATTATTTGAAATCTCAGGAACAAGATATTCTGGAAAAACTGCAGGATGATGAAAACATCCAGAGAGGAGTCTCAGGCCTAGGTTTGTTTGTCAAACCTTCCCCTTCTTGTCAGCCTTTGTGAAATGGCTGCAAGCTTCTACCAGTAAAAAGCAAATATTAAATTGGTGTACTCCCATCTTTGTAGGTTGGAGGGTACCCTCATGCCCTCCCTCCTCCCGAAATAACTCTCCCAATCTGAGTGACATATCTGCAAGGAAGTAATCTAGCTGCAGCAAAACACACAAGCACACACAAACCAACCTAGGCCACGACAATAATTGCAGCGTGGCAGACCCTGGTATCCTGTGAGTAATTACACTGACATTCTTTATCATTGTGTGTTAGATGTGATATGAAGCAATTATCTACTTGCTTTTTGGAATATTGATGCCTGGGCTGTCTTTGCACATGATCTCCATCTCATGCTGTGACCCTCAGGACTTCATTCTGACACCTTCCGTCTCTCGTAGCAGATGGATAAGGAGCTCTGGCTTAATCTTCCCTTTCATAGGATGAGACTCTGGTGTGTGCCCGCATTATTAAGGACAAGTAGTGACAACATGAGGTACTGCCATTTCCTTTTTCTGCTGATGAAATTTGATTTGTATCTCAGATTCTCTAGTGCCTGGTCCCCTGCTGCAAATAATGGCACAATGGCATTCACTGCTAATTGTAAACTACTCTCTTAGCAAAAGCAGACATTATTGTTTTTCCTTATAATTACGTGAAATAGTCCCTTTGTTCATAAGAGGTACTTCTTGTAACCCTATTTTAATAGTAATCTACCCAGGGATATGGAATAATGTTTATTAAGACCACATGCTTCAGGTTCACGCTCACTTTGTTGGAGAGATGCCTGCGGGCATGGGAATTTCACCCTCCAAGAGGTGGTCTATTTTCTTAAGTTGAAATTGGCGCCGTGTCAGTATTTCGCTTTCATATGAATAGCCATTTCTCAGATCCTTTATTTTCATTATTTCTGAGAGCAGACTTTATTTAGAGCATGGATCAGCATGCTCACTTTTAAAATATTTCCTATCACATCAGCTTGTTTGTACCACACACAACAGGAGGCATCTGGCATCCTTCAAAAAGGCTGGAGGAAGCCATTTCCTGCTGCTGTGCATGGCTGGGCCCTCTTTGGCCCCAGCATGTGAGTTCTGGGGTGAGGTACAGGGTGGCAGAGCCCACAGAAAGAACCCAGGTCTAATTGTGCCCCAGCTGTGGCATCGTGGTCATGCAATACACACATCTATTCCTGTGCTCTTCTGTGGTCAGCACTGTATCCTTGAGAGAAGATTTCAGCAAGACATTGCAGAACAGTGTCCAGAGAGCGTGGTCATTTGGACATGGACTACCCTATCTGAAGTGAGATCTCACCAGCCATGTTGCATTTACTCCATTGGGAAATGAGAAAAACCAGAAATTTCTTCTTCCATAATCACAGGAAATAGATAAATTGCTGAATGTGAAGGTTTTAGAATACAGTCTAAAGAGTAGACCATCTCAGTAAGTGCTACCTCTTATTCATTTGTCTCTTCTTCTGTTCTCGGTCTGGTAATTCAGAGGTCTGAGTCCCTGGGCTCTTGATTTCTTGGTTCATTATTAGCCCTTGTTTTATAAAAGAACTTCTAGCTTGATTCATTATCCAATTCCCTCTTATCCCACAACCAACTCTCATTTTCCAATCCACACCCACACCATGATATAATTGTGCATTTCTATATTTTATTTGAAAGTATTCTTTTATTTTGTGAATATGACTTTAATTTGCACAAAGCTCATTGTGTTAAATCTTACCCTTTTCTCTCTCTCTTTTTTCCCTTTCCTTTTTCATCTCTCCCCCCCCCACCCCGCTACATTGGTTAACCTGCTATTTGAAAGTCTTATTCATATTGCTAGATATAAATTTAACACTTTGCTCCTCCCTCCTCCATGGGATTACATTGCATGACACCTGACTTAGCTACTTCTCCCATGGCAGACACTGAGGTTGGTTCCATTGGTTCCATCTTCCCCCTACCACAAACAGGATTGTTGTGAGAATGTTGATCTTACACACACCCCATCCTTGTGTGGGAATTTCTCTGTTCTGCCCTCAGGGATACGATTACTGACTGAGCTGACCTCCTGATTGGCTCCACCGATCCTTGCCCCCATGGATAACCTATCAGAGTTTCAGTGACCTGTATCCCTACACTCCTACCATTACTAAGCATCACTTCCAAATTTTTGAGCATAAAGAAATATCTCATTGCTATTTTAATTTCCATTTCCATGAGACCAATGAATTTAAGCATCACTCTCTTAGCTCTCTATTTTTTCATGGTATGCATTATGGAGTTAATAACTTCAAACTTTGATGCAACCAAATAATCTGAAACATTTTTAATTGTGCTTTTGAGTTTTTAAAACACCTTTTTCATCTCTAATGCAACTTCTAAATTTATAGTTTGACTTTTTCTTTAGTTCTTTAACCCATCCAGAGTTCACCTCTGTAGATGGTATTAGTCCAGTTTAATTGTCTCTATGCGGGTGTTAATGACACCAAAAGCTTCTTTTTTCCCCAGTCTACTATAACTTCTTTGATTCCTTACATTTTTCTTTGTTTCATTCTTTCAGAACATTACTTCCTTGTTTTCAGAGTTTCAAGTGTTGTTTATGTCAGTCTATTTCTTTTTCTGCTCCATCATTACCATTACTTTGTTTTTCTGTTACATTTTCCTTTTATTCTTTCCTAGGGTAATTGGAAGAACTTCCTAAATCTGTTTCCCAGATTACCAACTTGTTTTACCATGAGGCTCATCTCCTTATCTCAACCTCTGTGTTCTGAATCATAGCATCTATCATGTCCACTTAGCTTATGATTATTTTCAGTTCATGTTGTTTATCTTTTATTTTTCATTTCATTTCTTCTCTTTCTTAAAAAATTCATTGATTTTATTTTATTATTTAAAAGGGGAATGAAGGGAGAAAGAGAGAGAGAGAAATAGCTTCCATCTACTAATTCGCTCCTCAAATTCTCAAAACAGCTGGGGATGGACCAATCTGCAGCCAGAAGCCAGGCACTCAATTTGGATCTCCCTTGTGGGTAGTGGGGACTCAGAATGTGCATTAGCTGGAAGCTGGAATTGGAAGCAAAGCCAGAATTCAAACAGAGGCGATTCAATATGGGATGCCAGTCTTTTTTTTTAAGGTTTATTTTATTTATTTGAAATACAGAGTTACAGAGAGAGGTAAAACCAGAGAGAGAGCAAAGTCTTCCATCTGCTGGTTCACTCCCCAGATGTCCACAACGACCAGAGCTGAGCTGTCCTTCCAGGTCTCTCTCATGGGTTCAGGGGCCAAAGGACTTGGACCATCTTCTGCTGCTTTCCCAGGCCATAGCAGAGAGCCAGATTGGAAGTGCAGCAGCCGGGACTTGAACTGGTGCCCATATGGGATGCTGGCGTTGCAGGCCAGGGCTTTAACCCACTGCATCACAGTGCTGGCCCAAAGGGATGCCAATCATAACTGCTGTGACAAGCACCCAGCCCTTATTTCTTATGCTTAATTTAAATGCTTGGTCTCTCTGCCCAGTAACTTTGCTTCAGGTGGTGTAGACTGTTCAGTGTGTTATATTGGTTTCCTGGCAGTTGTGTGCCTTTGACATCTAGTCAGCATGGTCTGTCATGGGAAACAAAAGTTTTCCTGGCGTCACACAGGAGAAACATGCGCATAACATGAGAGCTGTGCTATGGCTGCACCACCACACTCTTACGATGCAGTAGTTCCCTCCCCAGCTGCATGCACTCACCAGGGCATACACACCCACTCCCAATAGCCCTTAATCTTCCCCAGATGACACATTTTAAAAATGGAAGTGTCTGAGATCTGTGCTTTACTTACATCTCTCCAGTTCTTTCAGGGTTGATATTGTGGGAAGAATCTGAAAGCCCATGTCCATTTGTCATTGTGTCAACATCCAGAAACACTTTAATTTCCTTGTCTCTCCCCATCTTCATAGCCTCCTACTTTCTTTCTGCTGTTGGCTTCCCTTTGGCAGCTACAAACACATCACAATGGCACACTCAGACAATCAGCAGAAAAAGTAAACACTCCTCTGCTCCAGACAGCTGTCACAATGTATGGGAACGCAGAACATAAACGCATTTCCCCTGTCTGGCCACACTGTCTTGAATCAATATTATTTCTTGAAGGGGTATTGTAAGACAGAGTTTGAAAAGTTAAAATTCGATTAATGGATTGTGTGAAGTAAATAAGCCAGTCAAGAAGGAAGATTCCACTTATATGTCAAATTCAAAATAGTCAAATTCACAAAAACAGGAAGTAGAATGACAACTGTCAGGAGAGGGAGGTAGGAATTGGAGATTATTGTTTAATGGGTACAGAGTTTGGCTCTACAAGATAAAAAAGTTCAGGATATCTGTCATAAAAATTTGAATAAACTTAAGATTATGAAATAGTGCACTTAAAATGGTTAAGATGATAAATTATGTTATGCATATTTCATCACAATTAAAAATTAGATCTTGTCATTAATTAAGGAAGTGAATTTAAGGAGTCTTATGCAAAAAATAGAATAACGTTTTTAGAAAATAACTTAACAACGTAACAAGATTCCTAAGTACACCCTTACGTCTTCTAGATATGTTCTAAGGACAAAATGAGAAATGTGGTCAGAGAATCATTTAGGTTTTGTTTAGTGCAGCATTATTTATGATATACAAAGTACTTAATCTGAATGACCAACCAGAGGAGTAACTACAATTAAGGCTGATACTTCCACAGGAAGGAAAATGCAGTCATCAAGAACTTGTTTTGAATCAGATTCAATAATGTGAAGAATATTTAAATTATAATTTTGCAAGTAAAAATAAAAGGCATAACTGTGAATTCCATGATTCCAATTCTTTAAAAATACACATACATACAAGCAGAGATTAAAATGGAAGGAATACACTAAAGTAGGAGCAGTGATAATCTGTCAGTAGTGATATTACCTATGATGTGTTGTGTAACTTGTTTTTAAACTGTAATGTGGCACACTTGTACAGGCAGTGGTTATACGTTATTCAGAAGGGAAGACTTCAATTGTCCTGACGTAATAGCCCATCTTAATAGCAAAGAAGAATAGCATGTAATAAACAATTGCCTGAGCTATCTGCATGCATCGCCATACTCAGTTCTCCCAATCAACCGGTGAGGTAGATGCTACTACTATTCTAATTCCTTGATGGGAAAAATGAAACTTGGTATTCACACATAGAAAGAAAGCTAAGGAGCCATGATACGTGAATCCAGAGCTTTCTGACATTAACTCCTGCTGTTTACCAATTCCGAAGTAATTGAATGAAAGAAAGCTGGTCAGCATGGCTAAGATGTTTTGGTCACTTTGTTGACTTGTCTCTGCGTCAGTTCTGCAGAGAGCTAGCTGCTGATGCCGAGGTTTAATCCCTCCATGTGCATGGCTGAGCAAACAGCTCTGCAGGATGACTGATCAGAATCTGTCATGGTGGGCGTTGTAATGCGTTTGTTCTGCAGCCTCCAGCTAGTTCAGTAAACAGTGAGGCAATGCGGTTACCCATTCTACATGCCAGCTGGTTAAAGTCTAGGTGCTTGGCATCCACCCTGAAAATACACTCCGAGGTCCATGATCATTCCTTACAGTCATATTGACTCATTGATTACAATGTGCTGGACTTAGTCAACACTTTGCACAGGAAGTCATTTATAACATGTATTGTTCGGGATATGCAGAATGCTCTGAGAGCTAACTGAAGTTATAAGTGCTACTGAAAGCCATGACTAGAAATGACTTCTTGAGCCCCCCAGTCTCTAGAAATGATTTGCAGTGCACTTTTTTGTTTTAAGATTTATCTATTTATTTATTTGAAAGGCAGAGTTACAAAGAGGCAGAGGCAGAGAGAAAGGGAGAGAGAGAGAGAGTCAGTCTTCCATTCACTAGTTCACTCCCCAAATGGCTGCAACAGCCAGAGCTGAGCCTATCAAAAGCCAGGAGCCAGGAGCTTCTTCTGGGTCTCCCACATGGGTCCAGGAGCCCAAGGACTTGGGCCATCTTCTACTGTTTTCCCAGGCCATAGCAGAGAGCAGGATTGGAAGTGAAGCAGCCGGGGCTTGAACCAGCGCCTATGTGGGATCCAGTACTGCAGGTGGCAGCTTTACCTGCTATGCCACAGCACCGGCCCCTGTAGTGCACTTTTATAGAAGGACTTTTAAGTTGCTTGGTTCATTATATGTGCATTCTACATCTGAAAGAGCTCATACATTACATAGGAAAAATTATGAAGCCAGAACATTACTCATCAGAAATGTAAGGGACACACAGCCTCATCTTGGTCAAATATTCTTGAGTTCCTTGAAGGTTTCAACAGGGGCCTGAGTTCTACAGGTTCATGGTGGACTCTAAATATGTGTATTCTCTTAAAGGCAGTAAAAAGTTTCCCAGAGTGATAAGATGTTAAAATGTGCCTCGTTCTCTCTTTATTTTGGCTGAGATGTAAGCCAATGTACACTACTTCCCATAGAGACCACCCTACAAAACTGTCAAACAGGGTCTTTCAAAGACCTCTCAAGTCCCTTCTCCATACTGTTAGCTGAAATGGTTTATGGAAAGCTGTTTTTGGTTGGAAAGTGGGTGTTTTGCTTATTTTGAGAGCAAGCTTTGTGAAGATTGCTGTAAATATGTAGTGGACATCATCCCTTTCCTCCAAGTAGAGGAATTGAGGGACATGTTTGAAGTGTTGATTGTTATGTAGTAATCAATCTTCTACATTTCATGAAATAATACCGTTTTAAGTGAGTTAAACTATTTTAAGACATGTTATTAATTTTGTAAAATTTTACTTGTTTATTTATTTGAAAGGCAGAGTGAAAGGGAAAGAGAGAGAAGGAGAGATCTTCCATCAACTGGTTCACTCCCCCAAATAGCCACAACAACCAGAGCTGATCAGGCTGAAGCTAGGAGCCCAGAACTCTATGTGGGTGTCACACATGGGTGGAAGGAATCCAAGTACTTGGGCAATCCTCTGCTGCCTTCATGGGCTGTTAGCAGGGAGATGGATGGGAAGCAGGGCGGTTGAGACTTGAACCAGTGCTCTAATACAGCATGCGGTTGTCATAAGCAGTGGTTTAATCTGCTATGCCACAGTGGCAGCCTCAGGACGTTTTATTTCCTAAGCATTACTGGTAAAGTCATAGATATCTCAGGACTCCTTTAAAGAGCAGGGAAGAGTGTTCTTCTCTCAACAGAGTTTTTCAGGGCTGGCACTGTAACATAGCGGGTAAAGTCACTGCCTGCAGTGCCAGCATCCCATATGGGCGCCTCTCCAAGTCCCAGCTGTTCCACTTCCATTTCAACTCCCTGCTAATGCTCCTGGGAAAGCAGCAGAAAATGGCCCAAGTTCCTTGGCCCCTGCCTGCCACATGGGAGGCCAGGAAAAAGCTCTTGTCTCCTGGCTTGGATTGGCCCAGTTCCAGCTGTTGAAGCCAACTGGGGAGTTAACCAGCTGATGGAAGATTTCTCTCCATCTCTGTAACTCTGCCTCTCAAATAAGTAAACAAACCTTTCAAAAAGCACATTTTCAGTACTTCGTGGGGGACAAAAATTAATCTGCTTTGCTCTCATGCCATGAGTATGTCTGCTCAATAGAGGTGACACTCTCATGAAGAAGCCTGCTCACTTTGTCCTGCCAACCCTCCAGCCTGCAGTTCTGGCCATTATCCCAGCGTGCAGATCACTTTCAGAGCGTGGTGCTAATGATATTTGGAAGGCAAGACCCAAAGGCTCCACAGAGCCACCAGGTACCTGGAACATATATTTTACAAAGTGGATATGGCAGACTTGTATGGCATGGGTCAGGGTAGCCAGCTAGAGAAACAACCCAAAATGGGTATCCTTTATAGCACCATAGGGCCAGAAAGGAAATACTTCCCATGCTAACTGAAAAGAAGGTTTGCAGTTAGTGTCACTTACTATGGTTGTCAGACGAACCCTGCCATTAGTTAAAAAATGCAAGACATCCTATATTTTAGTATAAGCATATTGCATGGGGAAGATTTGTACTAAAAATTATTGGATGTTCCTCTGGAATTTGGAGTCCACAGGGCATCCTGTATTTTAACTGGCAACCTAAGTGAACCCTCTCCTTCTCTTACACATATATGTAGGCCATTACTCCTTCCAGAATTCCTAGAGATGGAGCCATCTCTATCTGCAAAGACCCAGATTTTCAAATCAAAATGTGACACATCTTGTCTCTTACCTTGATACCAGCACGAAAGAGCAGTCAAAATTGTTTAAATTGAGGCTATCTCAGAATATTAGGCCTGTGATCCCTTTACCCTGTACCCCCACATAAGGTGGTACTAAAACAAACCTGGATAACTTTGCTGCTGAGCAGTGTGGTCTTGGACAAGCCACTTAACTCTCTGAGTCCTCTGTCTAACCACCTGTAAATTGTGATCACCAACCTGCTAATGAAAAGCAGATAAGTTAATTAAGGAAAATCAATTACAGCACCACAAAAGTCCTCATAAATGGCATTAATCTCGGCAGTAGTGTAAGAATAAATATGTTTGTATTTTAAATTTCTGTTTCAATTCTGCTTTCATAGAGAAAAAAATGAATGAAAATGATTTTTGAGGGGCCCAACATTTTGGAACAGGAAGTTTAGCTGCTGTCTGCAAAGCTGGCATCCCATATCTGAATGCTGGTTGGAGTCTACACTGCTGTTTCTGATCCAGCTCCCTGCTACTGTGCCCAGGAAAGCAAAAGGAGATAACCCAAGTACTTAAGCTCCAACCACCCATGTAGGAGAGACCCTGATGGAGTTAGGGGCTCCTGTTTTGGCCTGGTCCAGCCCAGGCCATTGTTCCATTGGGGAGTGAACAAGTAGATGAAAGATTATCTCTCGCTCTTTCTGTCACTCTGACTTTCAAATAAATAAATAAATCTTTAAAAAGTTTATTTTTGAAAGTAACATGCAACTCAATAGGCCTTAATTCCCTGGTGAACTCAGGATTAAGGAAGAATCCTGGAACCACAGCACACTCACACAGTCCAGGTAGCTGATTCGGATGACTTTCCCACTGAGGACTTTGCAAGAACCTCCTCTATGCAGTCAAACTTTCTTTCTTTCTTTCTTTCTTTTTTTTGTATTTTAAGATTCATTTCTTTATTTAAAAGGTAGAGTGACAGAGAGGGATAGAGAGACAGAGAGAGATCTTGCCTCCACTGGTTCACTCCTCAAAAGCCTGCAACAGCCAGGATTGTATCAGACCAAAGCAAGGAGCCAGGAACTCCATCTGGGTCTCCTACATGAGTGGCAGAAACCCGTAATCCACTTCCTCCCAGGTACATTCACAGAAAGCTGGATCTAATGCTCAGAGCATCGAGGACACAAGCCAGGAACTCTTGTAAGGGATGTAGATGTGGCAAGCAGTGTTTTAGCCCACTGTCCACAACACCCACTCCAACACTCAGACATTTTCAGTGCCTTTGTCTCTGCCTTTGGATGCCAGCTCTGAGGCAGTGCCCACAAATTGAGAAATAGCTCAAAGATGAAAGGGAATAAACAAGAAAGAGCCGATGAAGAAAATCTGCAAATCAGATTTCAATAGGCAGCCCTCTATGGCACCTCCTTCACATCACTTCACAGTCATGCAGGTGATCACCAACCATGATTCCTGAGGCCTTGATGCTTCCCCCTACTCCTGGGGCCTTGGTACCGCCCCCTGCTCCTGGGGCCAGGGCAGGCTGGGCCACCAGCAAGATGGCAGCCTTGTTTCTTCCTGTGCGTCAGGAACCCAGTGCATGAATTCCTGAAGTTCATTGTCACCGGCTTCAGCACTCATTCTAGCTTTGCTTCTTCCAAGTTTCTGGTAGCCTCTGTTTTTACTTCATTTTTAATTCCTCTATTTTTGCTATTGTATTTTGTCTTCCGAGCTTTCTACTCATAAGAAGAGCCCATTTGATCTTAATTTTTTTATTGCTCATCATCAGTTCTCTTTTCCTCATTTTCTTAAGATCTTCCTCAAAAAGTTACTTGTAAAGCCCAGGGAGGGGAACAAAAGCCTTCTTATCTTCCCACTCCCCCACCCCCACTTCTGCTTGCTCTATTAATGACAAAGTGGCAAGTGACTACCCAGACAGCTTCAGGAAATCTAACCAAAGAGGCAAAATTGTTGTGTGATGTCCGACATTATGGAAAAAAAAAGTCTTACAGAAAAGCCTTTAGTTAAGACCCTGGGGAGAAAGGTAAAGGAATTTTAAAAATCAGAAGGAGACAAATGGTGTTTGATGAGCACTTGAGATGAATACCACAGGCTAATATGAGCAATCAGAAGGTTTGTGAGAATATGCTGATATCTGCAGGAAAAAAAAATGCAGTGGCAAAGGAGAGCTTACGGATAAACACAGGAGCTCAGAAAAAATATTATTGCTAGGAAAACCTTGACATTTGGACCATCTTTTATGGTACAGCTAGAAGGGAAATGCTAGAAGGGTCTGGTTTTCGCAGCTGATTATCCTTCCTGTAATAAATTTATTCAAACTGTCATCTTAAGATTTCTCTTCATGAGGCTCCATCACATGGCAAATCAGCCAGGCAACCCCTCATTAATAACCACATCATGACAGGACCAGCCAGACATCTATGAGTAGACCCCAGAATGTTTGTAGGAAAATGAAACGATAAGCTTATTTTTTTTTTCTTTCTTTTTTTTTTTTTTTGACAGGCAGAGTGGACAGTGAGAGAGAGAGACAGAGAGAAAGGTCTTCCTTTGCCGTTGTTTTACCCTCCAATGGCCGCCGCGGCCGGCGCGCTGCGGCCGGCGCACCGCGCTGATCCGATGGCAGGAGCCAGGAGCCAGGTGCTTTTCCTGGTCTCCCATGGGGTGCAGGGCCCAAGCACCTGGGCCATCCTCCACTGCACTCCCTGGCCACAGCAGAGGGCTGGCCTGGAAGAGGGGCAACCGGGACAGAATCCGGTGCCCCGACCGGGACTAGAACCCGGTGTGCCGGCGCCGCTAGGCGGAGGATTAGCCTAGTGAGCCGCGGCGCCGGCCGATAAGCTTATTTTGTTACAAAAATACTTTGCAAACCATGCAGAGTTTTTTCATAGTAAATATTTTCCATGAACTTTTGAAAACCCCATGCACATGAATAATTTTCAAAAATTCAAATCAGGGATGAAACATGGGAAGATAATTCAATCCATTGTCTGTATTTGTTACCTGCACCGCTGTCAGGTACACACTGCACACTGTCATTAATAACTTCATCAACTCCACTGCGTTTCCAGTCGTCAACCTCCATCACTGACAAAGATGAGCTATCCATTGGACTGTCTAAGTCACATGGGATTCATCTTTTCATCGGTAGCTACTCTGTAAATATTTCTGATTAATTTCATTCTTTCCTCCTACAGAAAGCTCAAGAATTTTTGTTTGTTTGTTTGTTTGTATTTATTTGACAGGTAGAGTTATAAACAGTGAGAGAGAGAGAGAGAGAGAAAGGTCTTCCTTCCGTTGGTTCACTTCCCAAATGGCTGCCATGGCCAGTGCTATGCCGATGCGAAGCCAGGGCCAGGTGCTTCCTCCTGGTCTCCCATGCAGGTGCAGGGGCCCAAGCACTTGGGCCATCCTCCACTGCCTTCCGGGCCACAGCAGAGAGCTGGACTGGAAGAGGAGCAACTGGGACTAGAACCCGGCACCCCAACCAGGACTAGAACCCGGGGTGCCAGCACCACAGGCGGAGGATTAGCCTAGTGAGCCACAGTGCCGACTCCATCTTTTTCTGAAGGAGATATTAATAAGAAATACAACTCAATAATTATCTGTCAGACCTTGATACTCTCCTATGCCTGGACAAGCATTCTTCAGGACCTGTTATCTATTGATAGATAGATGATTATCTATTGATAGATAATCATTTCACTGTTAATTGATGGTTCTGACCCTCTGGGTAACATTTATAAATAGTCTGATCCTCACATATGACTCAGTTATCCTTTTAGTTAGTGTAAAGCATAGTAGACTTGCTCATAGATGAACCTGACCTGTTTGAGTTCTTCAGTCATTACAGAATCACTAAGTGTATTAGATCCCAGGATGTCTGCCCAGATCTCCCATGGAAGAATGCATAATCCACTGCCCCATGGGGTGGGCATGCCATTCAGCAGAAAACCTGCACTATCAGCCTCTGTAGGAATGACCTCAGTTTAAGAGAGTCCAAGTTCAGGCCTCTATTCCAGGTGATCTACACCTAATGGCCTCTCAACCCCAGGGAACAAACACCTTGGCACTACTCTGAAAGGTCCTGCTGTTCTAGACGCCTGATAACGTTGGCTTTGGCCTTCTTTAGAATGTCGCAGCTTGACTTCAACCTTCTACCCAATTTTACTTCTTCCCACCCCCGTCCATGGATGTTGCCCTCAAAAGCATTCCCTCATTTTCATGTGTACAGATCTTGAATTTAGAGGAACCCAAAATTTCACAGCTATTTCATTTCGTTTCAGGCTTTGGGTCTAGTATATACCTAGTGCAATTTGTCTCAGTCTAGGAGCTACAAAGAACAATACTACTAAATAATATTCTTCTACCTCCAAAATTTTAAATCCCCCATGCAACTTTTTAAAATAGTTTAATCTAGAAAGTAGAATTCTCTTGAGGAAAGATGAGAGGAGATAGAGCTTGATGAGAGAAAGAGAGTTTAGGATAAAAGCAACTATGTAATGAGGGCTGAGATGAGAATGGTAGGAAAATTCAAATGCACATAATACATTTGCTTGTAGCTACTTAATTGTATTAGGGAATCTGTCATTTTATATTCTGCAGTAGAATGCATTGCCTACTAATGACCAATATTTGGTAGTTATTACAGATTACTTTGAAAAATGTATCCCTGAACATTTAGCCAGTGTTCTTTTTCTTACTTAAAAACAAAAACAAACAAAAAACTCCTTGTTCTGTTTTCCAATTGTGTTGCAGTCTAAAAATTACCCCAGTGTGAGTGTGGATGTACTGTGTGGTAAGGGAACGCTTTATTTATATTCCTTCTTTCAGAGCCTACAGCCCTTCAAACTATAACACAATAGCAAATATGATTAGATAAAGGAAACATGAATATTAACTGTGGCACTTCCTTACTTAGATTTCTGAAGCACTCATTAATGTTATTATTCATATCTAAAATATCAAATCAAGACCTTGGGAAGGAAAATCAACAGAGCCATCCACATATAGATTGCAATCTGGATGGAGAAATGAGGAAAGAGTAAGACAACCACGGAAGGCCGTTAAATATTTCATGAGATGCAGAAGCCGTGAAATTTTTCAGGTTTTACCATTTGTGAGAGCCAGTTTATTCAGCACGGTAAGAAAAATCAATAAACCAGTTAGCATAGAAGGAAAATAGAAGAGAATTTCAACAATGCTATGAACTGGCAGAGTAATCCCAGTCACTAAAGATGACTAGTTAATAAGTGTTCAACATGAAAGCCTTTAGAAGACGTGAAATAATGTTGAGTCATGAGAGCTTTCCTCAAAATAGAGTATCATTAATTGTTCTAAAAGTTAATTCAGCAACATGTTCTTCTGGATTTGTGCTCTGGAATAACTTACCACTACCTGTCCAAAATCAGTGTTCAAGTTTTATTCCATTTTATTCCCTGGCTTGGCGTAGAATTCTTCACTCCAGTAGAGTTCAGAATTAGGCAACAGCTTTCTGAGATGAGCTGTGTGTAGGATAGCTTTCTGCATCCCACTGCTTCTACTAAATTGCCAAGATGTGCCACCTCAGCTCCACCGTGGAGGTGTGTGTACCACATGGGCTTCTGTTAAGGCATGGGTAAGGAAAGAGATTGCCCCAAATGAAAGAGTTTCACAGAATCTTGGCATCCACAACTTCAACACAGAGTGGTAAGAATTGATCAAATGGGTGTATTTGATTCCCTTCTTACATCCTCCTTTCCTCTCTCCCTTTCTTCTTTTCTAACTCTGGCTTTGTGCAATAAAATTACCAATTGAGGTTTTTTATTTGCCCATTTATTTATTTATTTTGAGAATGAGTGGGCCCATGCACTGAAACCATTTCTGGGAACGGAGCCTGAACAGCTTTATTTGTGAAAATCACCACAGGCCATTCTGTCGCTTGGCCAGATTTGAGACGCACACTCCCCACCTGGAAGGAAAGGGAGAGTGGCCAAGAGGAAGCAATGGGTCATCCCTAGTAGTAGGCTCGTCCACCAGCTGCCATCCATCTCCACCAGCTGTGCGGCAGTGTTTGTGCACCGCCTCTCATCTTCACTACCAACTTTCTAAGAATGCCATAGTGTGCAGAGGGAGGAAGACACGCCCGAAGGTGTGAGAACATTCTTGGTGAAACGTGACTTCAGATTCTTTACTCAGAACTTTACTTCTCTACGACATAGCAAAGTCTTTACTGTAACTCTTTAGTCACCACTTACTATGATTTATTTATTATAAATCTCAAAAAATATGATGAAGTAATTTCATGACACATTTTATATATAACCATAATTCTAATCCTTTGGCCGTTCTTGTTAATTTTTAGGAAGTGACCCTTCAAAATTTCTAACCCAAATCTGCCTTTGGGAAGCAAAGCTATAAATAGATATACTGTGAATGGAGTTTTTTGACAAAATACATTTTTCAAATTCCCATATGTTCCTTCAGGTAAAAATTTCCTTTTAGAAATAACAAAGCAAATGCCTAATGATTACTAAGAGGTCTTTTCAGATCCTTACCAGATCTCTTAAATCCTTCAACTCCCTTCTTTTCTCATCTTCCTGCAAGGTGACTTACAGGTAACCCATGGCCCATTCTCATGCATTTCCTTTTTATTTAGATGTGCCTGAGTGGAAACGGGGAGTCCTTCTCACTTTGGGCATTCTTGACTCCTCTGCTGTCTTGGGGCATCACTCATTGCAATAAAGATTTTTTTCACATCTTCCCAGAGTTTCCAAAGACAAATGCAAAATGAAAAGATGGTATTGATTATTCTTCTTTGGAGCATAGACTATTACAGATGACTTCAGGATGTGAATGGGTGAGTGAATGAGTGTGTTTCTCTCTCTCTCTCTCTCTCTCTCTCTCTGTGTGTGTGTGTGTGTGTGTGTTGCTCAACCCTGATACTTCCATAGCACTAAATCAACATTGGACTCAGACAGCAAAACAAAATAGAAAAAATAAAATGAAAGACAGTAAACTGCCAATTACTCACTAGCTAACAGCAATCATTCTGATGTTGCATGAGCTCACACAAAGTTCAAGTTTTTAAAAAATTTTTATTTAAAAATATGAATTTGGGTAAATCTGATATTAACTTCGTTGTGAGTTAAAAGCAATAGTTCTGTTGAATCCTCTGTATGATAAGTAGGCAAGTCTTATCTGTATCTCACAATGAAAATATTATAGAGCTTCTTGGATCCCACTTCCATGAGGTCCACTAATGGCAGCATTCCCTGGGTCTTATGTTAGACCTTCTTGGTGTCATCCAACCTTATGCAGTATTCCTATTTCTTAGTTACAAATAAGTCATAATGCTTGCTGATGTCTCTTCCTGGCTGTCCCACTCCCATGCCAATTCAGCATGTACCAAAGTGAACTGATTATCTCCCTTAATTTTATTTCCTAGATATTAATCAACCTGCCTCCTCTCCCTATCCCTGTTTTTGATGCTTTTGGTTAGATTCCTATAACCTCATATTTGCTAAGCTACAATTGCTTCTGACATGATTTCACTGTCTTTAGTTTTGTACATTCAAAATTTACCCTCCACTGGCGTGAGCCATCTAAAAATGCAAATTTGTCAGGAAAATTTTACTTAAAATTTTTCAGTGTCTCCTGTTGCCTCTTTAGTGGAGTACGTAGGCATTGGATGCCCTCACTCCTGCTTTGCTTCCCAATGCTAATCTTACCACCGCTGGTTCAGTCTGTAGGAATTTGATTCCTCACACCTTCAGGCATTTTCCAGTTCCCACTCCTAGCTTGTTTTTTGCCTCCAGCTGGGTTGCACTTCTTTTCCTTCTTCAATTGATTGCTTGTCATTCAACTTTTCTGGACGCAACATGGGCTTCAGCTTTGCATTCCTTTCTTCTCTTACCTCCCAGGACCTCCTAAAGATTTCTCTACACAGTACTTACCATGTTAAATGCACTGGATATTTGAGTCCCAACCCACTGGTTTTGTTGTCCTTGAGGGCACAGCCATGACAATTTCATCTTCGCACTTCCAACATTGAACCATAAGTGTAGGCATAATAAAGAAAAAAACTTTGAATTCTGAGGGCTGGGGTTATGGTGCAGCAGGTTAAGCTGTTGCCTACGATGCTGGCATCTTGGTATGGGTGCCGGTTCGGATCCCAGCTACTCTACTTCCTATCCAGCTCTTGCTAATGTATTTGGGAAAGCAATAGAAGATGGCCTGAATAGTTGGACCCCTGCCATCCATGTGGGAGAGGCAGATGGAGGTCCAGGCTCCTGGCCCTTCAGCTTGACCCAGCCCTAGCTTTTGCAGTCAACTGGGACTGAGCCAGGGGATGGAAGTTCTCTACTTCTCCCTTCCTCTCTCTCTATAACTCTGCCTTTAAATAATTCTTTTAAAAAATTGAATACTTAAGCCAGATGGAGCCTTATAGATTAAGTAGAGAATAAGTGTTTTTAAAAAAATTGAGAAACTAGGGGCTGGCTCTGTGGTACAGTGGGTTAAGCTGCCACCAAGCAATGCTGGGGTCCTGTATGAATGCCAGTTCCAGTCCTAGCTGCTCCACTTCCAATCCAGCTCTCTGCTAATACACCTGGGAAAGCAGTGGAAGATGGCCCAAATGCATGGGCCCCTGCACCTGCATGGGAAACCTGGATGAAACACCTGGCTCCTACTTAGGCTTTGCCTAGTCCCTGCCATTGGAGAGTGAACCAGCAGATGGAAGATTCTCTCTCTCTGTCTCTCTCTCTTTCTCCCTCTCCTTCTCTCTCTCTCTCTCTTTCTCTCTTTCTGTAACTTTGCCTTTTAAACAAGTAAATAAATCTTTTTTTAAAAAAACTAGGAAACTAAGGCATAAGACTCTGAACTGATACACCAGAGGCTAAATGTTAATTTTGAAGCTGAAATGAAACCAGGTTCCAGATATCCCCCATTGCCTTCTGACACATTTTATTTTGAGTAATATAATTTGGCATATTCATGAGAAACATTAGTATAATTTCATTATATTAATTTTCTCTAATTAGGTTTATTTGGGAAAATTACAAAGATGTTCTCTTTTCTTTCCTGTGCACAGTGACCCAAGAGGTTGATATTTTCCAGCCATTGGCCATTTCCTCTTGCATCTATTCTGCTCTAGATTATACTCAACAATAGCTTGTTTTGCAGTCTTAAAAACCTCATGCATTATGTCCATTAAAATACTTCTATGTGCCAAACTGTTCATTATAAGTCTAATGATTAATTTACATAATATTAGAAATGTATTTGCTGTTTAAAATCAATCTGGAGATTAAATCAAAGAAATGTCAATATGAATGAGGAAGAAATAGTTTAATTGGTGTTCTGGTATGACCTAGCCATGGTTTGGCCCATCTAATTATAATTACATGTTTCTATTTCTAGCCCAAGGTAGAAGGAATACTAAGAATCCTCTCTCACATGCAAGTACAGGTCGTGGTATTCTCTGACTTTGCCGATATGCAATATATGGCTTGGTTATATTATGTGTGTGTTATTGCCACACACTGGTGACAAATTCCTAATGCTTCACCTTTAAAAATAAAAAAACTCCTGTGATGTATTAGAATATTATTCGAAGATCCATTCCTCCTCTGCTACTTCTGTGGGAAGAATATGTTTTCAGTACCATTAATCGTGTGGTTGGCCATAGGACATAATTCGGACAATGGGATGTTTGCAGATGTAACTCAAACACAGACTTGAAATATTTTGACCTCATGAGCCTCGACATTACTATAGAAAGCGCTTTATCTGAGCTTTATCTCTTCCCTATTGGTCCGAGAAGAAGCAATGTAGAAAAACCTGAGACCAATCTGCATGCAGAAGCCAAACCTACGTGTAATTCTTAGTTTGAAAGAGAATTTCCCAGACAAGCTCATATCAACTGACTACTAGATGACCCACAAAGGTGACAATAAACAATTGATATTTTTGAGACACTGACTTCTGAGTGATATGTTTTGAAGAAACAGATAACTAATCAATTCCCTCACAGATTGCCCATTTACAAAACCCTTAAATCTTTTTGCATAATTGTACACGTTAGAAATTTGCAAACTTGCTTCACTTCCTGGTCCTCACCTCCTTCCCCTTTGTGCTGTCTTAGGTTGTTTGAAATCTGTTTGATTTTAGATACATTGACTTGTGTTCTTTCAAGTCACTT
Source organism: Oryctolagus cuniculus (assembly GCF_051225735.1). Lineage (NCBI taxonomy): Eukaryota > Metazoa > Chordata > Mammalia > Lagomorpha > Leporidae > Oryctolagus > Oryctolagus cuniculus. Next base: position 40,565,176 of record NC_142877.1, read on the forward strand.
TTCTTCTTTTTCCTTTTCTTTCCGCTTTACTTGACGTTGTACTTTTCGGGAAGTGTTCATTTTCATGTTTCATTTCGTTTTTGACTTTTTCTTCTGCTATCTGCTAAACTTCTTTGTTCTCACTTCTATTTCCAAATGTGCCTGCTGCTACCATTCTAGGCTCTTCTTTTTGTTTCTCCATATACCTGGTCCTTGTGGTGATGACCCAACCACATTCTACTGTTCTTTGAACCACTCTGACCCTCCAGAAGCAGAAAGTCAGATTTCAAAGATTCTCTGAAATCTTCACCATTGGTAATCCTACTTGGTTTTTTTTTTTTTTTTTTTTTTTTGCCTCCAGTGGTCCACATACCACCAGATGCTCAGAGATAGAATTCATTAATTACATTCTGTCCAAGCTGCTCTGTCTTTGAGTTGAGAGAAGAAAAGAGGAAGAGGAGTTGGATGGTGCAGTTGAAGGAAGGAAAGACCATTGAAAGCTTGTGAATGATGTCTGTTTTCTGAAATGAGAGTTGGAGAAAATAAGGCATACAGTACAATCTGCTGTATCAGAACTGAGAAACAAGCTCCTATTTGTCTTGCCAAAAATATGTAGGATTTTGAAAGTGTGTGTGATTCCCCTCCATTAGCTCAGAGCAATGTTAGGGATGTATTTGACTCAACTGGAACACATTATCAGCCTAAAATGCCTAGAGGCAGCTCAATACAGCCATCCATATGCTTCTCCGAGTTAATTTGGAATACGGAGAGTTCAGTATGCAAATGTCCCTGTGAACAATCCTAAAATCCTGCTCAGGAGAATGGAAAAGGTGATTCATGCCACCACTTACATGCATTCAAGGATGCCTTAGGACTAAGTCATGTTGGACTGGGAGGGAAGAATGGGGGATATAGAGTCTTGAAACTCCTGATCACTTCTCTTCTTATTGGCTTAAAGACTGCTTTATGAAATCCAGTTCCAAAACCTTTCTGAAGGATTAGCAGAAGCTAGGCTGTTGCAGTATAAATTACATAATCATAGTCTTGACAAATAGATACAGAGACCCCCTCAGTCTCTTACCAGCTACGTTATGAGATTCTGATGGAGCAGCACATACTTAGCCAGAGCCACCAAGTCCCAGAGAGTGCTGTTACTGCCGTCTACAGCATCATTATCTGTGCCATCTTCTACAGATTCCCTTAGATAATGAATTGCATGGAATAAGGCCATGTAGAGTAGTTCTTCTGTCTCCCCCTTTCTGGCACACCTGGGAGTAGCTGAAACACAAGGCAACTATGTTAAGAATTTGACTTAACATAAACTATTCCCTGGCACACAGTCCAAGCACGAACTGGGTAGACTGAACGTTGATTTCCTGAGCTATCTCAGTATGTGCCCATCTCCTTCTCCCACAACCACTGTCACTTGTTCTTTTTCCTAAGTGGGCACTGTCTTACTTTCCTAGAGCATCACACACTGAGAGGTTTTAAGCAACAGGAATTTATTTTCTCACAGTTCAAGGGACCATAAGTCCAAAATCAAGGTCTCTCCTATATGCCACGCCCCCCAACAAGATTCTGATCCATGCCTCTCTCCTAGTTTCTGATGGCTGCCAATTTTATCCCTAGACTTGTAACTGTTGAAGTCCCACCTCTGCTTTTGACCTCACATGGTCTTATCTTCTGTTTCTTTTCCCATTTTTGTCTTCTCTAAAGTCATACACCATTTGATTTATGTACCGCCCGGGTAATCTAGGATGTTCTCACTTGAAGATCCTTAAACTCAATTATATCTAAAAAGACTTATTTTTCTAAAGATGGTCCCAAATCACAGTTTCTACAAGTGGACATATCTTCTGATGGACTGCATTCAAGTGATGACATACACCTTGTAGGTAGGCTCACTGTCTACAGCTATCAGTATTTCTCTGCAATTACCACGTGTTTTGAGTCTGAAGGTAACCAGAAGAAATACTTTCTCACTTAAATGCAGCCCATTCTCCACCAGAAGGAACCAGTGTTGGCAGTGGAACCCCACCAGACCAACAGAAATGGTAGCTTTTTGGGTCTGTTCTTGGCTTACTCCAGGAGGCAGAATAGAAATCAGATGCTCCTTCCAATTTCAGGGCTATGTAGGTCATTAAGACCACCATCTTATCTTTTTCTCTTTTATTCAAATGCTCTTTTCCATCTCCAGTGAACAGTCTGCCCCCTCAGTCTCCTACTTGCCATGGATAGTAGTCCCTGTGTATCAGTCCAAAGAGAATTCTATCAATCTGTACATGTAAGAGAGCACATTGGACATTAGGTGGGAGCCCACTGTGGGCCAGACACTTCATATAATACAAATGGCATCTTATTTACTCTTTGCACCAAATGTTCCCAGTGGATATCAGTATCTCATTTTATGCAAGAAGTAACTGACTGTCAAAGAAGTTCCAAAAATAAGAAAGTTCCCAAAGGCAACCCAGTTAGTGAATGGCAGAGTCAGATTTAGAAGCTTGTCTTTTGATTTTTGTCACCCATTCTTTTTCCACTGGATCCAGCCTCCTCTGTGTGACATTATTTAATCACTTGGTAGATTGGCATCTATGCTCTGGCTATTTTTCATACCTACAGTTTCCTCAACAATATCATTAAAAGGTATCCTATACCCACTGATTTCTTGTCTATTCTGCTCTTCTGAGTTAGTATACACAAAATTCCACACAGATATTTTGGTAGAACAGACACGGGCCAACATCTCTATCTGAGATTCTGTTGTGATTAATTCCATCTAACTCTGGTCATTCCCTCATTGTGACACCCTTGGCACATACATGGTATGATTCTGCTTTGTCAGTTGTTCTTGTTGAGATATTGCTATATAATTGCTTATAAACAATTTAATTTCTGTACCTGTTATAGACCAAACACTAAATCTGACAGCTTAAGCAGCCACTAGGCAATGTTTATAAGACCATGAGATACTGTCCAGGAGTTGGGCACATCGTGGCATTATATACATTCTATGTCAGCATGCATGTGTCTATGTTTCTGTTCAGAGTTACACAGATCACAGGTCACTGTTTAGAGTGATATAGGTCATGGCTTTTTTTTTCTTATATTTCAGTCCCAGCCCATCTACTCTTCACCTCTGCTAGCTCTCCTGTCAACACATATATTGCAGTACTTCCCATGGGGGACTAATTTAATGGTGACTAAAGGGCTGAGTAGATGTCTATTGAGTTTTTGAGGAGAAAAGAGAGGGAAGAGATGTATAATTTGGGACATGCTCAAGCTGACTTGCCCCAAATGGTAGAGTTAAAAACATACCAGGGGATTCCAATTCAATCCCATCAAGGTGGCATGTACCAATGCCATCTCACTAGTCCAAGTGATCAATTTCAGTTCACAATTGATCATAATGAAAGGACTAAGAGTCAAAGGGAGCACATAAACAAGTCTAGTACCTGCTAGCACTAACCGATGGAATAAATAAAGGGGAGAGTGGTCCAACATGGGAAGTGAGATACTCAGCAGACTCATAGAATGGCGGATGTCCTAAATAGCACTCTGGCCTCAGAATCAGCCCTAAAGGCATTTGGATCCGGCTGAAAAGCCCATGAGAGTATTTCAGGCATGGAAAGCCAAGACACTCTGGCAAAAGATCTCTGCGAGTGAGATCCCAGTGGAAAGAACAGGTCTTCAAAGAAGGAGGTACCTTTCTCTGAAGGGAGGAGAGAACCTCCACTTTGACTATGACCTTGTCTAAACAAGATAAGAATCGGAGAACTCAGAGGGCTTCCATAGCCTTGGAAACTCATGACCGGAGCATAGGGAGACTACTGATGCCATACACAGGAGTGTCAATTGGTAAAGTCAACAACAGGAGTCACTGTGCACTTACTCCTCATGTAGGATCTCTGTCCTTAATGTGCTGTGTATTGAGATTTAATGCTATAATGAGTACTCAAACAATATATTTCACTTTGTGTTTTTATGGGGGTGCAAACTGTTGAAATCTTTACTTAATGCATACTAAACTGATCCTCTGTAAAAGAAAAAAAAAAAAAGAAATTATCAACTCCCAACTTGACTCTCACTGGGATTAAACATGACAATAGGTCTGATCTGATTTCATCATCATTAAAAAAAAATCATCTATTATTTTTCACTTTATGTTTCTGTGTGAGAGCAAACTGTTGAAATCCTTACTTAATGTATACTAAGCTGATCTTCTGTATATTAAGATAATCGAAAATGAATCTTGATGTGAATGGAAGGGGAGAGGGAGTGGGAAAGGGGAGGGTAGTGGGTGGGAGGGACGGTATGTGGGGGAAGCCATTGTAATCCATAAATCGTACTTTGGAAATTTATATTCATTAAATAAAAGTTAAAAAAAAAAGAAAATAAAGAATATCTGTAAGATCCAGACCATGACACATTGTGGATTCATTTGCAACTTTAATTTAAAAGATGACTGTAGGTTTTATTCCAAAAAGAGTCAGTCTTATTCTAAAGTATAGCAAGTTCTGCTATAGCAAGAGTTTGCCACATTGGCTTATGATTCTTGTTTCTTGGCTGTTGCCCAAATCTGAATCTTATCTTGTCCCCAAGATTTTCCTTCTGGCCTGGTTAGAGAAATGCTCTAATCTAATTGTCTGCCTCTGTTGTGTCGACTCCTATAAGGGATAATGGTCCCTGATGCTGTTCCACAGCCTCACTTTTGGTTAACTTTGCATAATGTGCATTACATTATCTATGTCTTCTCCCATTAGGACCTGAAAAAAATCATGAGCAATTGATTAAGCCCAAGATTAGTCTAGAAATATGTTTTGCAATGAAGCTCTTTCAAAAGCAACATTTTAAATATATATATATATATATTCTTATATAGCAAAATAAACTATACTGCAGACTTCTACAATCTACACAAGAAATGTTCTGCTGCTGTAGCTTTAGCTGTTCATCGGGGCAATGAAATTATAGTTACGGAAGTTCCAATATTGTAGAAGAAAATGAATAGAAGCGATAGCTCTGTTGTTTCCTTGAAGTCATTTTAAAAATGGTCAATAGAATGTGCCTGTAAACTAAAAGGAATGAATGTGGAAAAGATAAAAGGAATTTCTTTTAAATATCCTACACTTCTGGCTATAAAAAAAGGATTGCATTTTGAGAAAAGTATATTCAAATAACATTTTCTCATCACTTACTAATAAAACAGGACAGACAGACAGACAGACAAGACACCTGAGAAACAGCCCTCTTGGTACCAAGATAGAGCCCCACCATGATCTGTTAGGTACTTGGGCAGAATGCAATCTCAAACTCCAGACTGTGTGCAATATCCAAGAACTTGTCGTTAACAAATGGATGAGAAACCATTTTCCCCGTGGTAAAAAGAGAAAAAAAAATCCACCTGCTTCTCTTAAAAAAATCATATGAAAATGAACATTTTAAGGTAATTAAACTGCACTTTCTTTGTTAGCATGACAGTATCCTGGCCAGTTGACAGTGCTAAAATGATACACACTGACCCTGTTGAGCTCTTTGTGTTGACAATCAGAAATCAAGACTTCATAGTTCTGCATATGTTCATACCTTCACACAGTTATTAAAATTACCAAAAGCTTTGTCTACTTATTATGACATTTTCTTTCTCTCCTATTTTGGTCTTTTATTGGTATATCAGCATTAGGGCATTATATTTTGGCTTTTCTATATAACACCAAAGAAATCACTTTACTTAAAATTTACTTGGGGATGTACTTTCTGTCTTTAAAAGGGTAGATAGTGGGGTGAGCATTTGGTCTAGTGGTTAGGATGCCTGCATCCCATATCAGAATGTCAGAATTTGATACCCAGCTCTGCTCCTGTTCTTGCTTCCTGCTAATGTAATGTGAACCCTGGGAGGCAGTAATCCTGACTGACATAATTGGGCTCCTCCCACCCAACTGGATTGAGTTCCCAGGTCATAGTTCTGATTCTAACCAAGAACCCTGTTGAATATTTGAGCAATGAAACCAGTGGATAGAAATTCTCTCTCTCTCTCTCTCTCTCTCTCACTCTCTTTCCAATAAATAATCCAATAAATAATTTGTGGAGAGGTAGATAGTAGTCTAATGCTTAGGCATCCAATTTTTTTTTTCCTTCCTAGAATTGAATTTAAACAAAAATGTGCCTCCCTATTATTATATGGTATCCTTTCTTTGAACCATCACATTGAGAACTATTATCCCATTGAAGATACTAATATTATCCCAATGAAGCTTCTCAACTAGCAGTTCTTTGCAATGACCCATTCCACCAATAAGAAGAATGGAGGCTTCCAGATGTAAATCTGGCATAAGGCTACATAGATGAGATTTGAATCCAGTTTGTTCTGACTTTGAAACCTTTGATTCCATTCACTCTAAGGCTGTCTGCACATAGTGGAGACTACCTCTCACTGATTCTATTGTAAAGAGGAGTAAGGCTGAAAGCCTGACTATTTTCCTTTAAAACAGATGAGGTTGGCTGAATAGGCAGGCAGAGAGATTGATAATCTGAATGGCATCTCTCTTTGCATAGACTTTTGGCCTGCTGCTTTTCTTGCTTTGTTGCGGTACTTGCTATTTCTAGCTATACATTAAACCCATGCATAGGGGAGGCATGAATGAGAGATGGAAAAAAGGAATAAACCTCCATTTTCAAATACCCTTAGATTGCAGCAATAAGTCAGATAAATAGGCCCAAGTTGCTGCTTTTCAGTTGTCCACAGAAAGCCACTGTTGATGTCAGTTCTTTCCCACTGCATGACCTTGAGAGTGTCTTCTTTATTCCCATATTCCGTTTGATGGAAATGAAATAAAAATGAACATAAAGCACCTAATGTAATGCAAGTAAATAGGAAGCATTCAGCAAATGGTGGATGTGGATGATTCTGTTCTTATTTTCCATTATTTGTTCATTCTTTTATTCCTGTGGCTAAAAATAAGTATTACTCTTCTCTGATTATTTCTTCTCTCACCCAGCTCCCTCAGTCACTCTTGTTTCTCACTGTATTAGCTGAAACCCATATTTTTCCCACATTTGAAAAATTCTGAAACTGCAATTCATTTTATAATTGGAATAAAGGGAAATATGCCAGCTGCCCAGAATGGCATCACCTGTGTGCATGTGCACTAAGCCATGTGTTCAAGGTATCTATCTGTTCCTCTGATTGTTAACACAGGTGAGCTATTTGCATTGGCTGTAAAACCTATAGTAGGATTTCAGCTTAAATTGGAATTACTAATTGTCGCTAAATATATCTTTTGCAACATTAAAACCAAAAAAAGTATTGTACATATTCAAAGTGGATTTTCAGACGCCTGGCAGTGTAATTAAAGGCAGTAAAAATGACCTTATTGTTGGAAAAGATCCAACAATCCCAAGGCTTGAGGAAACTGATACATCTGAAAGAACCAAAATTGAGAGACTCTGGGTTTTGATAACAGGCAGAATAATGAGTGTTAACTTTTTATCAAGTTTCTTAGGTCTTTTCCAAATTGATATTCCATATCTCAATGCAAGAGGAGAAAAATAAAAATTCTTGCCACATAATTCTTACTTATTTAAAAATAAAGTTTCCTATGCTTCTGTTTTCAATGCACTCCTATTTTTTTTCTGGATAACCTTTGCTCTTTGCTTTGCTGATAGCTTATTGGTGCCTTTTGTCATGTGTCCAGAAAGTAAAGATTCTCCCCCAAACATGCTTTTCTTGCTCCCCTGTCCTTTTTATTATGAAAGATTTATCTATTTATTTGTTTATTTTGGAAGAGTTACAGAAAGAGAGAAAGAGAGAGAGAGAGATCATCCATTCATTGGTTCACTCACTGGATAGCCACTATGGCCAGCACTGGGCCAGGCCAAAGCCAGGAGCCAGGCACTTCATCCAAGTTTCCTATGTGGATGGCAGGGGCCTAAACACTTGGGCCATTTCTGTGGCTTTTCCCAGGCCATTAGCAGGGAGCCGGGACAGAGGTAGAGCAACTGGTGCCAATATGGGATGCTGTCATTGCAGGTAGCAAATTTACCCACTATGCCACAATGCTGGCCCTGCTACCTTGTCTTGCTACTGACTTTTTCCCACGTGAAAAGGGCAGCCATGTCTATCGCTTCAGAGTTCTAAGGAGACAAAACCACCCAATATGTTTCCTGTTGTACTCCAGAGACAAGGGTGCCCATGCCACTAGAATGTTTGTATGGAGACAAGAAGAGACAGCTTTAGAAGAAGGAGTCTAAGAGCTCTTTCCCAACTAGAGTGATCCCTTATCTCCCTGTGAAGAGAAAGGAGAAACTTAGGGCATAATGTAGGACTAGAAATGAACAGAGAACTGAGAAGGATGATTGAGGCAAGTAAAAGCAAAATCAGTTCTAGGTTGCCAAGTTGGGAGGAGTGGGGGGAGTAAGAATTCCTAGTGTTCCAGGAAAATTTTGGAATTACCACAAGAGGTAAATAAGGCACAGCCACCTCCCAGGATCACCTTGCTGCCTCGGAGTGAGATGGAGGATACCTTCACAGAGCCCAGGGATGGACTTCCGCAGAGAAGTGTCAGAGGAGATTCCCAGGTGGTCCCCAGAGATCTCCTGGGGTTGAACCAGTACTTGATCCTACCAGTAAGAGACCAGACCACTGAATGCACCAGCAGAGGAAGTCAAGGTCAGCAAAGAAGTGACCACAGCCCCGCTACCCCACCCACTGCTGTGCATCTCTTACATACAACTAGAGAAACTGACCACTTTCCATCAGGAAGTCTGCGCACGTGGACAGATAACTTTGTCCCTCCTACCACTGCCAAGTGACACACTCAAAAACGCTCCAGAAAATTAGAAACTTCCCCAAACCAGGAGCCAGAAAGGAAAGCAAAAATGTACCTGTGAGAAGTGTGAGGGAAGCCTAAGATGAAAATTCCAAGTTTCCATGTAAAAATACAATAATAATATCTGTGGCAAGTGTTTGGCACAGTGGTTAAGATGCTCCTTGGGATAGCCGCAATCCACTTTGAAGTTCCTAAGTTTGAGTCCCTGCCCTGTTTCCAACCCAGCATCCTTCTAATGTGTGCCCTGGGTGGCAGCAAGTGATGGTTCAATTATTTAGGTCTATGCCACCCATGTGGAAGACTTGGATTGGGTTCCAGACTCTCCTGGTTTCATCCTGGCTCAGCACTTAAAATTGTGCACATTTGGGGAGTGGGGAATAAACCAATGGATGGAAGACATTCTCTCTCTCTCTCTCTCTCTCTCTCTCTCTCTCTCACTCTGCGTTTCATATACATAAAAAAACACAAAATTTTTAAAAAATAATATTACTGAATCTGAGTAAAACTTTTCCAGGAGAGATTGTTTTAAAGCTATAAATGCCTGAAAACTTGTCACTAAACGAGATGTAAATCCATCGTCTATTTCAGGCAGACCAAACAGCAAGGCTGTTATCCATCCTGAGTTGAAGGCAGCCTCTTTGGTGTGCACCTTCACTGCATGTAGTTTGTTTCCCATTACATTGGATCCCCATTCTTTATGATAACCTAGAGATCTAAGAAAAACCTCTTTGCATATGGGCTGAAATTTATTCTAGGATGTTTGCCTGGTGGCTTCTTCATGTTGAACTATGACCTCTGCTGTTCACCTTCCACAGAACTTTTGCTCTGACAACTTCTTCAGGATCTGACTGTACCGTCTCCTCTGCTCCACCCCACAAATTATTCTTTCCCCCTGCTAATTGTGTGGTTCTAACTAATCTCATCCCTGATTGAGTTCCCTGTCTTACCTCTATACAACCTTCTCTTTCCCAGCTCTGCTATCAAAAGACCCACATGGCTGTCTGGGCTTTCTCATCAAGCAATCTGAAATTGGTTGCCTCTGTCATTTGCAATGGTTCGGTTTTACAGGGTTTCTCATGTCACACATGGCTACTGGAGTGGTGTACCCACATGGACTTCAATTTCCGAAGTCCACTTTTCCATGACTGCTAATGCTCTCCCTTCTGTTCAGGCAGGGCATTTCCAATCTCATATCCAGTTTCTGAGTCTCCATCTCCCAAGCTATGGTAGAAAAGTGTCTTCTCCAGGGATCTCTCTGGGTTGGGACTAATGTTCCATTTACCATTTACCAAGATCCTGTTTTGCAGGATCATTCCTGCTGGGCTGTTTTTCAGCTTCAAAGTACCAGGCTTTGTGCTCTTTTCATTTTTTTCTGGCCCTTTTCTTTTTTCTACCAGCATTTGTTTTATCTATTGTTTTCTACCAGCGTATATTGAGGCTCAGTCAGGCTGGTGTGCATAATTCAAACTTGGTTTGACAGCTCAGGGACAGCACAGACATGATTAGACCATACAGAAGGATGAGAAAAAATATATATTTGGTTTGGAGCTTAGGGAACACAGAATAAGTTTTTCCAGGATAAACAAGGAGGATTTATAATAATTTGTTAAAATTGTCCCCAGCAAATTAGGTTTATGAACTAGGTCCCATTGCAACATTTGGATTCCAAGCTTATCCACCGATGGCAGATGCATGAAAAGATAGTGGTTATCATATTTTTCAAAACAAAAGTAGAGATTCAATTGAACCAGTAAATATGAATGTATTTATGGTGACAGGTGAACATAACAGTTTTTCGACTGTTTAGGAAAATGCAAAGTGTACATCTGCCATGTATTTGTGGCAGGAGAATTCAGTCTTTTCATCATCCAGTTATTCTACAGATAGCGAGTATGTCAACTATGTGCCAGGCACTGTTATAAGCCTTGATATTACAGAGAAAGGATCCATGTATTTGGGTCTCTCATTAGGAAAGAGAACAGCTCACTCTCTCCAGGGTATTTAGAACAATGACGACCACCTGTCCTGATTGTGTTGAGTGGGATAGGGGTGGGAGTTGGAGAGAAAGTCAGAGAGCGCTTTCTGGTAATGGTCATACCTAAACAGAATACAGAGAGATAGGGACAGAGCTTCGGGAGCAGAGACCAGTTGATGCAATCAGCAAGCAATATTGCTTGTACATAGAGGTGTGAGAAAAGGGTTAGTGAAAACAACAGGTAGGTAGGTAGGTAGGTAGGTAGGGTAATATAACTCTTTGAAAAACAGAGTATCAGAGAGAGGGACAAAATGAGAGAGATACCTTCCATCTGCTGGTTCATTCCTCAAATGCCCACAATAGCCATTGCTAGGACTGGCTGAAGCCAGGGGCCAGGAACTCCATCTCGGTCTACAAGTGGGTGGCAGGAACCCAAGTACTTGAGTCATTTTCCACTGCCTCCCAGGCTCATTGACAGTAAGCTGGATAGAAAGCATCAAGTGGCCAGGATGTGAACCTGACATTCAGTTATGAAATGCATCTCAGTTTTGAGATGCAAGCAACTCAACCAGTGGTTTAACCCACTGCAGTACAATTCATAAATATATATATATATATGTATATGTATATATATAAGTCTTTTAAGATATTCAGATTACATCTCTGAAGTTTCTAGACAGACATCAGTAACCATAAACAGGGAATGGCCAGCATGCAGAGGTAGGGAGATGGAGAGGAGACTGCAGTTGTAATCCAGGTATGAATGATGGTGGGGCTGAGTCCACTGTGAACAAGAAGGGATTCAGAGTAGACGGGGTACCTGCAGGCAGATGGGTATAAAGAAAAGCAAAGTGTTTTGGTTAAGTCCCAGCCCGGGCTTGGTAAATGAGGTGAGTTGAGAACCGTTCACTAGTTAAGGAAGAATAAATGTTTGGGATCGAGAAAAATGAGTTTTGATCTGACTGGGTTTATGCTTTGTGTTGAGGCTGAGGATCCGGGTACACCACAGACATGGGGATTGCTTTGCTTCCGCAGCACAGGAGAACGTTGCCCAGGGTAGATATTCCCCGATCACTGTGATGAGAAAAAGGCCAGAGGCAGCATCTTATCACAGCACCTGTGCCTGCCTGCACCTGGCTTCTTCATCTATGAATTGAATCATCATGTTCCCACCTCAGAGGATAACAGGGTGAAAATTAGATAATAATAGGTTTAAAAAAATGACACCTGCACCATGTAGAGTGGCTACTGGTTACTATTAATAGTGTTATTGATTTATCGAGGATGGGGGAAGAACCTGTACTATTCATGTGTTTTATTTCTGAATTTTAGTCATGGTGCCTATAGAGATCCCCAAAGACTCCAGAGAGGGCCTACTTTTATGAGTTACTAGTGGAGTCCCTCAGCACAGGTGCACAAAAACTATCAACATCACCAGGCAGTTTTTGATGAATTGTGTGGCATGTCTAGTAATAATGGCCTGGGCATGTGGCTGTAGGAGGCATCTGGCCTGTGAAGATTCTGGGTTGTAAACAGGTCATGAGGATACCTGGGGATGTCATCGTGTTATTGCTATTCTAGAAGTCTAGAAGGGTGCTTGGTTGAACTCTCAGACTGCTTTCAGATTATTTTGGGTAGAAAATTTTAGTACATTGCTCTGAGCTCTCATTGAGTCATGCTCAATATATTCTCTCTATTTCAACTTATTTTTTCCTATCTGTATGAAACAGCTTCAGCTTTGGATGTTAGCCTCAAACGAAGTCAGATTCCTAAGTTCCTACTGTGCCATGGCAATACTGGCCAGGTATGGCTTTCTCATCCTGAACAACCTCCAGGGCTTTCTCAGAATTCCCCCATTTCTTCCAGGAAACTTTGCCCAGGATGTACAAGCTACTGTGGATTACTACCCAGACAGAAAAAGAATAAAATCCTGTATTTTGAAACAAAATGGATGCAACTGGAAACCATTATGCTTAGTGAAATAAGACAGTCTCAAAATGACGAACACATATGGTTTCTTTGATGTGTGGCAGTTCATTTAGAATACAAAAAAAAATGTAAAGAAATGAAACAGACATCTTGTGATATGATAATCATTTTTATCCCTTCTTTAAATTTTTGTGGAACTGTGATCTTCCTAATTTTTACTTGTTGAATATTATGGTAAGTGGTAAATTAAGCCTATGATTATAGAGTAGATTAAAATTATGCCTTAGCAAAAATTAAAGAAAAAAGGTAGGAAGAAAAGGGATTGAGGAAGGGAGGAGGAAGGGAGGAAAAAAGGAAAAACATAGATTTTCCCCTTAAAAAAGCTATTTATTTTTAAAAATAAACAATCCCTCTAAGCAGTTTGACAAGGTGACTTTGCCAAATGTCTATAAAATTGGTGGTGCACAATGAATTCCCTTCCAGTTATAACACTGCAACTGGTTAACTTATTTAAAGTTGGAAGAGAATAATTTGTAATTAGAGGAAGAAATTATAAATGCAATGTCTTTGGAATTTGGCTCTAAAATAGTGGTGTTGTTGGTTCAATAATACACATGGTGCCAAGACAGATTGCTGCACTCCTTTCTGGTTAAATAGAAAAGACAGATTGGAAATATTACCAAGATTCAGACTGTGCTGTGCTGCACAGACCATACATTTAATGCAGAGGTAAGAGTCTTCAAAGTCCATATGGATACTGTAGGCTTTACTTATGTTTTCTAGGTGACTCCCCAAGACCTCTACACCAATTTTAGATAGGATTAAAAGTAGGTGTAGATTGCATGGAGACATGTAATAACTGTGCCTTGGTTTCTGCAGTAAGAAGGGCTGACTTTATGGCTTTGTCTTTGGGGGCTCCAACAAAGAGACTCAAGACAAACATTCAACTACAATAGTTTATTTGGGCAGTAAAGGACAGAGAGTGAAGAAGTGAGGCAGGAAGGATGAAGACAGGTAGTATAAGGTGCCCTGTCACGCCACCAACAGCTGTGGGATACTGAGGCTGAACTTCTCCGAGAAACTCAAGGAGTTTCATTTTACTCTCTTCCCTTCCCTCTCTCTGTTTAGATATGTGGAGCATCATGGAAACTGTCGTGTTAGCAGTAGTTGAATCTAAGAGATGCATCATTTATACATGGGCTTACACTGTTTCATACAAAGCAACGATAGGTGGGAAAAAGGTGGAAATGTCAAACGCTCTGCTCAAGAGAAGTGCCCAAGTGCAGAGAGGATCACAGATGACTATGAAATGAGTATCTGAGGGGTACACAAAAGCACAGAATGTGTTGCGTGCAGGGGGCCGTTGCTGTAGTGTGCTATAAGCTGTTCAGATACATCTCTCATGTTGGTGTTCATCTCTGGGGAATTAAAGAAAAGATGTACCTGTGTAAAGGTCAGCAGTGATGGTAAGGAGATGGAAAACTTTCTGTAAAAGTAATGAGACTGAGTTCATTTGTCTTGGAAAAGAGAAAGAAGGGTTTCATTATATTTTTTAACATTTTCAAGCAGTTTTATTTATTTATGAGAGAGAGAGAGATCTATCCACTGATTCACTTTCTGAATACCCACAAGGGCTGGGTTTGGCCAGACCAAAACCAGGAGCCGAGTACTCCATGTAATTTGCTCACATGGGAAGCAGTAACACAAGTACTTGGACCATCATCTGATGCCTCCCCGGTGCATTATCAGGAAGCTATATCAGAGAGGAAGAGGGATTCTTTTCCAGACACTCCAATATGAGATATGGTTGTCTCAAGCAGCAACTAATCCTGCTGTGTCATGCCTGTCTCTCTACCATTTTTATCCATTATATAAGAAATAAACACTTGATTGGTTAAGACACCTATAAGATAGTGAATAGTGTGGTAAAAATGGCTTACAAATGACAAAAATACAAGAATTAGCTAAGTCTAACTGTCTTTATGGCTTGTGGGATCCAAGGAGGAGTTGAGCAGCTAAGGTGTAGAAAACAAGGTCAAAGATATACGTTGGCAATGATTGGAGGAAGGCTCCTGGATTCTGTCTGAATTCCTTCTCCAGCTCACATATGCAAACTTTCTTCTTTCTACTTCCAGTCTGCCTTCTCCCTAAAGATTTGAGCATGGCAGCTTTTGAAATTTATGTCAGATATCCTTGGCCACTGGCAAAAGGTTATTCTGAACTATTCCTTATGACCCCAGGAAAGTGAAAATTCTGGTGAAGTGATTTATTAGCCATCTCTGGCTCAAGCACTTTCTATCGGACCAGTCACTCTCATCCAGGGAATGAGGTCACACAGCAGTGGTGATGTTACCATGTACCTGTGCTATCCCTAGCAATGAGGGCAGAAACATTTTAATAGTGAAGAATAAATAGGCAGAAAATTCTAAGTGACTGCTGAATTACTTGCATTTTTTATCTTCACTTAGAAAAATTCTGAAGAAATAGCTCAGTCTGCAAATGAAGAATTTAGGTTAGAGAGAAATAAGATTATTTTGACTTTAGAGCTTATTACATACTGAGATATGTAACTGAAAGAAGCAGTAACATATCTTTTCTTAGCGTTTTATAAAAATAGAAGTGATTTCTCATCAGTTGAAATGCAAATAGCTTCAAAAATGGATTAGATGCACATAAATTTTGTTTGACGTACAAACTCTTGACAAGGTCCTGCCAGTATTGACAATATATTTAACTTACTTCTAGTTTTTTGATACAATTCAACAGATTTTTTTTAAGTATTCACTAGGTGTAAACCATTAGGCTGGAGGAAGAGTTTGTATTATGTAGGAAGATTTATACAATTTCAAACAACTGTAGTACATGATTAGTTTAGATTTTGGTTGCAATGGATATTCAGATTAATTGCTGTGGGCTTTTCTAAGGAATATGACTGATGAATTTCAACTGATGAGAAATAAGGAAACAAGAGGAGAAACAATTACCAAAGAGTTAGCTGATAGGTTGATGTTTGAAAGAGTCTTGAAGGGTGAATAGGATTTTAATAGGAAGAGATAGGACCATTTGGGGCAGACAAGGTGGCCTGAAGGGTGATTTGGGTCATATTCAGGGGAGCAGCAAGCCATTCTTTCACATAGGAAACTACAGCACAAACAAGGAAGAGATAATAGGAAAAGATTACAAAAGAAAGCTGGGGTCATCCTGGGGAAGGCCATAATGCTGAGTTTGAAGTTTGCGTTAGGAAGATTAGTATGGTAACCCTGTTGGACATGTGTTGTCACCAGTGAGAAGCAAAAGGTAGAAAGGAAAGTTTGAAGGTCATGGCAGAGCTTATATGAGAAACCCTGAGTAACATAACTGGGAGGTAACAGCTAAAATGGAAAGAATATATATATATATATATTCATATCATATTTGATATACAAAGAATATATGTTGGAGGGAAAGGGTAAGGATATAATCCACAGCACTGATTGATTAATTGGCTTTATGTATTGTGTATTTACAATATACCAAGGGGCCAGCGTCGTGGCTCACTTGGTTAATCCTCCGCCTGTGGCAACAGCATCCCATATGGGCACCAGGTTCTAGTCCCGATTGCTCCTCTTCCAGTCCAGCTCTCTGCTGTGGCCCGGGAGGGCAGTGGAGGATGGCCCAAGTGCTTGGACCCTGCACCCACATGGGAGACAAAGAAGAAGCACCTGGCTTCTGGCTTCGGATCAGCACAGCATCGGCTGTAACGGTCATTTGGGGAGTGAACCAACGGAAAAGGAAGACCTTTCTCTCTGTCTCTCTCTCTCACTGTCTATATCTCTGTCAAATAAAAAAATACAATATACCAAGTATTTATCATAAAATGACATTCCTCAATTTCCTATTCCTTATATAGTAAATACATATATCTTCTATATAATATACCATATAAATATATATCTACTATATATTATATATACTACATTGTGTATACATAGATATGCATATATATATTTAAGTCTCACATCAGCTGAATAAGTAGGTCAACTTTCATTCCCATTTTGCAGATGTATAGAATGAGACTTATTGAGTTGCTAGCCTGAAGCCACATTGCTAATAATCTGCTAATTCAGACTTTGTACCCAGGGTGTCTGGTCCCAACACCAGTGTTTCTAGCCACAAGCACCTCTTCTCTAATTGAAGCATGGAGGGAAAAGGGTAAGTGAGAAACCAATGTGAATTCCACCCTAGTGGATTGGGAGGTGTTCCAGTTATGCACTGCTGCATAATAAACTACCCAAGGCTTAGTGACTTAAAACAACAGTCATTTTATTGCAGCTCATGATTTTGTCGATAAGGAACTTGGACAAGCTTGGCTGAACAAGTCTTCTATTATACAAGACATTGACAGAGAATACTCAGTGGTATTCAGTTGGCAAATGGGCTGGTCTACAAGGTGCAAAGGCAGCTTCATTCCGACATCTGGTGCCTTCTCGGGGGTGACTCAGACTCTGGGTTCAGCTGCCCTGGCAACCAGAGCCCTCCGTATGGCACCTCCTGTAAGGGGGGTCTCAGGCACACAGGGGATTTTTTTAATTTGTTTTTGAACTTTATACGAATGGAGTCATACAACGTGTACTTGTTTGTATCTTTTGTTGTCTTCAGCATTATGTTTGCAAGAGTCATCTATGTTGCAACATGCAGTTCTAGTTAATTCATTCCCATTGTACATTATATGGCTACACCACGATTGAATCACTCATTCTACGATTAGTGGATATTTGAGTAATTTTCAATTTGAGCTATAATGAGTAGGCTTGTATGAATACTCATATGTATGCCTTTAAGTAAAATATGTTCATATTTTTATTGGATATATATCTAGCAGTAGAAATACTGGGCCATGGGATAGCAGTAGAATTACTGGGTCATGGGATATATTCATGCCATACTTACCAGTTTTCCATATTTTCTTGCAAAAATTTAAACTCTCATCAGCAGTATATGAGAACACCAATGGTTCCATATCTAATGATTGCGTAGGATTTTTTAAATTTTATATACTTAGCTTTTTTGAAGGATTTATTTTGTTGTGTATTAACCCAAACCTAGATAGATGGTATTCATGTCTGACTTAACTCTGTCCCACTTTATCATCTTCAACTTAGAGATTATCGTAGATGCTTCTCATATTATCACATTGAAGTCTTTCCTTGTTTCATAGGGATTGGTGGCATATATTTTTCAAAACTCTACTGAAACTTCTAAAGAAATCATTCAAATGGACCTTAAACTCAAAAGATGTTTCCTGATATTTACCATCAATCTCTCTACCAATGACGTTCATTACCTTTTGTTGTATCAATTCTTTTGCCGGACCATTAAACTCAATATCCTTCATACTGCAATTAAATATTGCAAAAATACTTTCAAATGAAAAATTGCAGAATTTTGGATATTTTGGATTTCTTCATATTTAGTTCCAATATGTTTATTTTTTAACTAATAAGAATAAACTTGGACTCAGTTGCCAAGGAAATCAAAGAAAATATGACCTATACGTGTGAACAACAGCTTTTCAAAATGCAGATACAAAAGAGCCATGACTGCAAATGGTTCTGCTAGAATGAATGCTGTAACTTTAAAAAAAAAAAAAAGATTTGCTTATTTATTTGAAAAGCAGAGTGATAGAGAGAGGGAGAGACACACAGAGAGATATCTTCCATCTACTGGTTCATTCCCCAAATGACTGCAGTGTCCGGGGCTGGGCCAGGTAGAAGCCAGAAGCCTGAAACTCCATCCAGATTTCAGTGTAGTTGCAAGGCCCCAAGCACTTGGGCCATTTGCTGCTGCTTTCTCAGCTGCATCAGTAGGAAGATGGAGGGAAGTAGAGCACTGGAGATTCAAACCGGTGGTCATATGGGATTCCAGTGTCACAAGCAACAATACGCCAGCCCCCTTTGATGCAATTTTGCAATATGGAAATAGTCAAAGTATTTTGATTTTACTTTGTCAAGCCTCTGGACCCTCCCCTTTTATTTTCCTTCTTTTCCATTTTCTTTATTTCCAGGCTACAGTAAGACTAGATAATATGGGAAAATCACTTTGTGCAGCAACACTCATAGTGGTGCTGCTCCTGCTCTTGCTGCTGCTGCTGTCGATGCTCATGTTGGCAATAGAAGAAATAATAATGTCTACTCCTGCAATATATTCTTGAGTATGAAACTTCCTAGAAAGTTCGACATACAGTGAACCTTAGAGCACAGATTTAGAGGAAGCCAGGCCAGCAAGGATGAATGAAACAGGCAAAATGATACAGCAAGAGACGAGGCTTCTCTGCTTTCTTCATCTGTCCTTCCAGGAAGCTGGTGGTTTAACTTACCTTGGACTTTCTACAGAAATGTTCTGTATCCTAAGTTGAACAACTTTGAATGTATTTCAGTTCCTTGCAAATAAATGAGGCCTGACTTGAATGCTCCCTTTAGTGACATGTCATGCATTATAGTAGTTTTGTGACCCTCTCATCTCTAAAACTAGATTATAAAATCCTCAAGGGCAGAGATGTCTCTAATACGTCTTTGTATTCTGCCTTGTACTTAGCACAGGGTGGGAAAATGTCATGTTATCCCGCTGATTAAGTCCATTAAGGATTCAGGTTGCATAACTCTCCTAATGGGGAATGGAGAATAAATTCTGCAAGTAAGCTTAATGTTCACGAAAAGCACCAACAGCAAATGTCGATGCAGTACCCTTTGGCCATGCACAAAATGCAAGTAACAGAGTGATCTTTTTCTAACTCTTTGTGAATTACCCTCCACAAAGTTCTCACCTCAAGGGCAGGATGCTATTTGTTTGCTGTCTTATAGATTCCTTCTCAGCCTTGGTTTCAAACCACCGAGTTAGAGAATCCAAACTGGGGCAGGGAGTTTGAAGTGTGGACACAATATAGTCAATGCCAAGAGAACTCCAAGTATATCGTGGTTGAGCTTCATCTGTTGAACACAGAGGCATCTGCTCAACAGATCATTGTGGATATAATTGCAGATTCCACATAAAAGCATATTTATAGGCAGATCTGCCTTTCTGAGTACTTAACTAAAAATTGGTTTGTGGAGTAAAACTGCATTTAAGGCCAAACTGTAATCCACTGTTCCTCCAGTTCCAAACTAACCGAACAGGAGGGACATTCTGTGCAAAGAGAGCTCCATCCAGGAGTGCAGGAGGGAAGAGAGATACTACCAGGCACTTTCAGCAATTTCAACATGCCCTTATGAGATGCTTCAATAAAACATATTCATCTCGTGTTCCGCTGGACTAATGAATGTGAAATATGTGTTCAGCTATTGATACTAGGATAGAATTAAGCCCTAGGATCAGAATTTAACATCATTATTTCTTTAATGAACAATGGTAGAAGCCTTATTAAATTTTTTTTTTATCTAGGAAAGATGATTTTTAATCCCACCACGCCTTGCAATCTTGTTTCAAAACCTGAGAGATAAGTTTTAAAGACTATTATGACAGAATAGATAAGGATATTGTCCAAAGCCTGGGGTGAAGCCCTTTGGTAGGAATTTTAGGGTCGGGAGACTCTTAAATTTTTCTGTCTTGCACCATTATCCTATGTACTCTCCATTTGGAGGAATCAAGTTGGCAAGGAACTAGCCCCTTCACACTACAAAGCAATGAGTGGTGCTGGGAAGGACATTAAGCCACTGGTTCCCAAATTTTGCTGCACAATGGAGGAACTTGGAGATCTTCAGAAACTGGGTGTCCAGCTCCTACACCCAATCCTTTTGATTTCATTAGTCTGAGAGGTGATCTGGACATGGGGTTCTTAAAAGGAGATCTTGTCCTATGCTGAAGAATATAATAGGCAAGGCTTTTTAAAGGGTCAACTAAAATAGTGTGTCAGTTTCATTTATTTTAAATATATATATATATATATATATGTAGACCACATGCTATACATAAAGCCATATGCTCTGATAATGAAAAAATAAGTAATAAAATATATTCCTACCCTTGGGGAGCTCATAATTTATTAGACAGGGGTCAAGTTAAATGGACAAATAAATGCAAAGCAATTACAACTCAATTAAACACAAAACAGTACAATGGATACAAAATTAGAAATTAACCTAAAGTGGAGAAAAGTACAGAAGGAGAACAAGAAATATTTTACAGATGAGTTTTCAATATATGAACTAGTAAATGATTGGCATTTCTGAAACTATAAGGCTCAGAGCAAGAACACAGGACTTGGAAAGTAGGATGGAGCTCCAACATAAAGTAATTTTTATATTGTTGTAATAAGTTGGAGTTTTATGGAAATAACCAACTTCAGTGAATGGAACTATCTTAGTAATAGTACAGCATAAACTCATAGTTACTTTTCTTTCCCTCTATCCTTCCTTCCTTTCATCCCTGCATACCTATACACTCATATCTTACTTACAGAGGCCTTTACAACATTGATTTTATTGTTTAAGTAATACATTTTTGAGGACTAGGGTGACTTAGCCATCAACTTTATTTTTCGATTTACCATGTAGTTTCTAAATCACATACCACTGATGTGTTTTGTGCACCTCATACTTATGTAATTTTTTCTCTTCTCCCATTTGAAGAAGTATGGGTGTGTTGAAATATTGAAATAAAGGTGACTACTTTGTATGATTTCAAAATCATATCTAAAAGAAAACAATAATGAATTAACAATTAATGTCAGGGTTCACAATTTACCTCAATTTGCCATATTCTCAAAACTGGATCTTAAGGTAAATTCCCTAAGAAAGCATCTATTTTCCAGCGAAGAAGTAAGTAATGATGCTGTAAGAGCTGCTGCTGCCGCCACTGCTCTTTTTTTTTTTTTTTTTTTTTTTTTGACAGGCAGAGTGGACAGTGAAAGAGAGAGACAGAGAGAAAGGTCTTCCTTTGCCGTTGGTTCACCCTCCAATGCACCGCGCTGCTCCGAAGGCAGGAGCCAGGTGCTTCTCTTGGTCTCCCAGCACTTGGGTCACAGCAGAGAGCTGGCCTGGAAGAGGGGCAACCGGGACAGAATCCGGCACCCCAACCGGGACTAGAACCTGGTGTGCCGGTGCTGCAGGTGGAGGATTAGCCTAGTGAGCCGCGGAGCCGGCCGCCACTGCTCTTGAATCTTACTGTGGGCTTCATCAGAACGACTAGTGGGTAGTAACAAATTCACTCCTAGACCGTGAAAATGACATTCAGAATTCCGAAGTGTAGGCTTTATCATTGATTTGGCTTTTGTGTTAAGGAGAAGTGTTAACACATGGCAAGTGTTTGGATTAATTTATTTTTAGCAAGATAGAGCTTTTTTTTTTTTTTCTTTTTTTTCCTGGACAGGCACAGTTAGACAGTGAGAGAGAGAGACAGAGAGAGAAAGGTCTTCCTTCCGTTGGTTCACTCCTCAAATGGCTGCTACAGCCAGCGCGCTGTGCCGATCCAAAGCCAGGAGCCAGGTGCTTCCTCCTGGTCTCCCATGCAGGTGCAGGGCCCAAGCACTTGGGCCATCCTCCACTGCACTCCTGGGCCACAGCAGAGGCTGGACTGGAAGAGGAGCAACCAGGACAGAATCCGGTGCCCTGACTGGGATAGAACCAGGTGTGCCATCACCGCCGGCAGAGGATTAGCCAAGTGAGCCATGGCGCCGGCTAAGATAGAGCTATTTTAACAAGTCTTATTCGCCTTTTTGGTGACATCCTCTGAACTTTGGGGAGTTCCTTCATGTGTATTTAGCATTCCACTGTTATGATCTGGTTATTACTAGGACTTTGTTGCTATTAATAGTCAACACATTATTTTAAAATTGAACAAGTATAATATCACTAGCTCATAATTTTCTGGGTTTACATTGAATCTATTACCATAATTAAGTTAATGGTATTTCAAATGAATGTTTACTTCTTATTACTTTGTGTAACCAAATACAGTTAGATATTCCTCTAATTATAACAGTTTAAGAGTATTTACTCAGTATATGGTTTTGTATGAATCTACTATAAGATACAATTCAAATTCTTTAGCATTACTGATGAGTTAGAATTCAGTGAGAATACTTCTTTCCATTGACTTTTTTATTTATTTATTTTTATTTATTTAATTATTTTTTGACATGCAGAGTGGACAGTGAGAGAGAGAGACAGAGAGAAAGGTCTTCCTTTGCCATTGGTTCACCCTCCAATGGTCACCCCGGCCAGTGCGCTGTGGCCGGCGCACCACGCTGATCCGATGGCAGGAGCCAGGTGCTTCTCCTGGTCTCCCATGGGGTGCAGGGCCCAAGCACTTGGGCCATCCTCCACTGCACTACCTGGCCATAGCAGAGAGCTGGCCTGGAAGAGGGGCAACCGGGACAGAATCTGGTGCCCCGACCGGGACTAGAACCCGGTGTGCCGGTGCCAAAGGCGGAGGATTAGCCTAGTAAGCCACGGCGCTGGCTCCATTGACTTTTTAAATCCAAAAGGTTCACTTTGACTACTTATGCCTCTTTCTCTAATTTAGCTTCAACTCCCCCCACCCCTACATTGGCTACCTCTCATAGCTGGATTCTTTTTTTCAGGAAAAAAAAAAAAAAAAAAAAAAAAAAAAAAAAAAAAAACAGAACAAAGGGTGAGAGCACACAGGTAAATGGCACTCATGGGTTTCCTAGGTCCTTGGACCCTCAGAGAAGGGTAAAAAGGCATATTGAAACATTTGTAATTTTGTTTTATATGTGATCCAACTATTTGACATAATTTATTATTGGAGTGGCTAATTGGACATTCATCGGGTGTGTTTCCATATGCTTATCATAAAGAACAGATGTAAGAGTCGATTTTCTGTATGAATTGTGATTCAAGCACTGAATGATTTATTTAATCAGAAATGTCCTTATTATTCATAAAACTTCTCCAGTCTGATCCCATGTGTTTGCTTCAATTTTGAAAATGACTCTCTACTCAGGGCTGATAAACTCTGCTGTTTGAATTAGGATATTAACCAGAAAAGGTCATGCATCTTATCTCTTGTGGCCCAATTAGTGTCAAACAAAGAAAAAGTCTGTAAAGGGTTGTAGATTGTGGTACCAGAAACCCAATTTGGTTAACCTTATGGGGGATAAAATTGCTACAAACCCTGCCAAATCATCCCCAAGGCTGTGACAATGGAGACAAATGCATGTCCTGTTGATGGTAGAGATAGTAACCAGGATGAACACGATCCGTATTTTCAAATAATGATCATCATCAATTTCCACCTCTTTATGTGCCTCCCTGGGCCACAGGGACTTGCAGGTTAAAAGGCAGCTTTTCAGACTCCTTTGCAGCTAGAGTTCTAGATGCAAATTATATTATACCAGTTAAATGCAGCTGAATGAAATTTAAATGCAACTGGGGCAGAGGACAAGTTCCTGGTGCCATTCCTGCTGTTTTAAGGATGATTACAGAATTGAATGTTTTTGTGCTTGTCAGACTTCACTTCCTAGATGTCTGGAAGCAGCTGTGGCAGCCACAGCATTAGCTTCCTCACGTTACAGTAGCTACAGTTGTATGACCCTGTACTCATTTGTTCAGAGAAAAGCCCCTGTCTCCTGATCTACCAGCACATCTGGGAATCTCGTAGCAATTAATCTCCTGCATTAAATTCCATCCTACTGGGTTTCTATTGCCTGAAATCGATCTTAACTGATTTTAAAACAGGAATAACCACAGAAACCAAAGAGTTATAGTTTGTTGAATGCTAAATGCTAAACAAATTGAGTTTCAGTGAGATTGAGTGTCTTGTACAAGGTCATAATGCTAGTGAATGGGCAGAGCCAGGGTTTGGGTCCATCTGTCTACAAATGTAATGCACAAATGGCAGAAATATTCATATGTCTGTTTCTATTAAAAACTTTAAAAATTTTAAGAGACAATTTACAAAATCTAAACATAAGATTGACTTAACACATGATAGGGCTTAAACAGGTGTTTAGCCAAGTAGTTAAGACTTTCACATCCCACATTTGAATACTTAGGTTTGATATCCAACTTCCTGTTAATGCACTCTCTGGGAAGAAGTGGTGATGGCTCAGTAATCGGATTTTTGCTACCCATGTGAGAAATCTAGAGTGAATTCCTGGTTCTGTCTTTAAAAAAATGATATATTAATTTATTTGAAAGGCAGATTTACAGAGAGGCAGAGGTAGAGAGAGAGAGAGAGAGAGAGAGGGAGATCTTCATTCCCCAAACAACTACAATGGCTGGAGCTAGGCCAATCTGAAGCCAGGAGCCAGGAGCTTCTTCTTGATCTCCCACATGAAGGACTTGGGTCATCTTCTGCTGCTTTCCCAGGTGCATTAGCAGGGAGCTGGATGTGCAGTGGTGCAGCCGGGACTTGAACCAGCACCCATATGGGATGCTGACCTGCAGGCAGTGGCTTTACCCATTATGCCACAGAATTGACCTCATGGTTCTAGTCTTAGACCTGTCCCAACTCCAGCTGTTACGGGCATTTGAAGAGTGAACCAGTGTATGGGAGCGCTCTCTTTCTCTTTCTCTCTCTCTCTCTATCTCTCTCTCTCTCCCTCTCAAGTAAATAAATTTTAAAATGTATACATAAAAAGAACACATGAATAATAGGTGAATCAGTGTATATGCACCCTTGACTTTGGGATAGCAATATCAATAGAGCAATTAATATCTGTGATGCCCAGGCATAGACTCAAATCCCCTAAGATTAGCGTGATTCTTTAGCCCATGCCACTTGTTCATCCACTCTTTTTTTGTGTCCATCACCACCACACTAAAGGGGATAGTCATTGCGTTGAGAGACTGGGCTTCATGTTCCAAAACCCTCAACTTTCTATATACTTTAGAAAGCATTTCTGTTTCCAACTCTGATTTCAGAGACTAAAGCCAACTCTGAAAAGACAAAAATGCATCATTTGATTGGGTCTCTCAACATTCTGTAGGCTAGTTTAAAACAAAAGGCAAAGGATGGGTGGGTGCTACAGCAGTGCCGCTCTGCTCTACCCATTGCCCAGAAAGAATCGAGAGGGCAGTTGTCTCAGTTAAGAGCACAGGCCTTTACAGCCATAAACCAGACTGTGGTCAGCATTCAAGAAGCCTCAGCAGGGGCAGGGTCACGTGACACCCAGGTGGAAGACCAGATGTTTTGCCAGTGAAGGTACAACTCTGGGAGCCAAGAAGGGGGGGATGAGCTGTCAGGTGTAAAAGGCTGGAATCTATCCAGAACTAGTGTGAGGAAGGTACAGACAGGTAAGGAGTTTTCCAGGAAGAACTAGCCAGAATGAGTGCGACTGCTCCAGGATGCTGTTCCACTGCTGCAGGTGCTTGTGCAGAGGTAGGCCAGCTGTTAAAGAGGAGTACTGGCTAGGAATCTCAGCCCTATAAAAAGTGTGAATTCATTCTCATCCCTGAAGGTGTACAGCATCTCCCCCACAAAGAGGCTGCTCGGTTCCTTTCTGACCCAGGGATCTGAGTGCTGGAACACCGTCACATGAAGCCATCACTCAGGAGACAGCTGAGGTTGACACTCTGGCCCTGCCATTTTCTTAATGTTTTATTTTAATTCTAAACTTCAGTTGCTCCATCTGTGAAGTAGGAGAAAGCACAGTGACTTCCTCACAGAGGAACATGTGAAGTCAAATAATTCAATCCATGTACAGTAGACTCCTCTTCTCATTCTTACTAGTTGTATAGTGATTGACGTCAGAGTTCTTAAGCAGTTGATGTGAGGGAGTTGCAAAGGGTTTCTGCCCCCTAAATCTTCTACAGCGTTAAGCACCAGGAGAACTCAAGACCCTGTAGCCATCTTTCAGCACTATTTGGTCCAGCCAGAGGGTTGTTTCAGACTGGCTTTCTCAGTGCTTGGGAGACAGTCTGAAGGGTTATCAAAGCACACATCTGAAAGTGCTCAACAGTTCCTGTATTTCATAGAATAAGGACGTAATACAGACTTGTGTCATTGGAGAAAGAAAAAAGAGTAAAGAGAGAGAAGATGGAGAGAGAGAGGGAGGGAAACCACGTGCATAGCTCTGGTCAGAGAGGAGCCTGTACCCTCCTGTGTCCTCTGTTCTTTCCATAGTTTGAGGCTGGAGCCACCGCCCTGAGCATACCTCCCTCCTCCACCTTTACAGCTGTCAGATCCATATGAATACGTTTTTAACCTCATCATCTACCCAAAATCTCATTCATCCTTTCTTAAGCTGTAACTCAGAATATGAATATTGTTTGTCTTTCTGCCTTTACATGATAAGTAATTGCAGTTAACATAAAGGTTTAGCTTACTTTGGTTGTTTCCCTATTGTATGTATGATGTCCCGATTTAATTAAAAGCCGTGTTGTGGGCTGTAAAGTCCTTTAGTGAGAAAAGAGTATGGCAAGGCCCAGATATTTTTTTATTAGGTTTCTGTCGATTGAGTGAAAGCATGTGCTCTCAGTGAGCTCCCTTGGAACAAGCCATGTATTCTCCCATGCCACCTGGCGATGAAACAAACATGAAGAATTTGGCTCCAACATGAAGAAACCCTCAGCATTAGGGAAATGGGGCTGCATTCCACACTCATGGAAACATGGCAACTGCAGACGCGTTACTTGCCTCCCTCCTGCCAAGCCCCTGTGTCTCTCTATTCCTTCCAGGAGAGGGAAAAATAAAAATAACTCAACAGAAATGGAAGCCAGTGTTTTTCTCTTCCCTTAGCAGGGTATGTTGCTCATTGAACCATACCAAATAGAAGCGGAAGAGGGCTTGGAATAGGAGGGAAATGGCCACTTTTTAAAAGTTAAAAATATTCACAGAGGGACAAAGTCATTGGCCATGATTTCTAAATGCATCAGAAAAAGATTCCAGGTCATTAGACAAGGCAAACAATCATCTTGGAGGGAGGCAGTGTAGCTCAGGGCTGCGGGCACTGGCCTGCCTTTGTGTTGAGTGTTGCCTTGCTGAGTGGCCTCCAGGAACTTAATTAAGTTCTTGGATTCCTTTTTTTGACAAATCCAGATTGCAAATAATAATCACTGTGGCCCAGTGCTCTTGAATAGATATGATAGTAGAACATTACAAAATGAGGATTCTACTTAACAGCTGATAATTACACAAGAAAGAATGGCGTGCGGACTGGGGCAAAGGGGCTAGATGGTTAACTTTTCATGGTTCAGGAGTCAGTAATGAGAATGTGAATTACGGGCCAGTGAGAAGGGCATTTTAATGACTATTTGGAAATTCTTGATTCCATTGAAGACCAGGTTTAAACACCCTCAGGCCGGCGGGATGGGAGTGGACAGCTGGGCAACAAGCTCAGTGGCTCAGGTGCATCATTGCTGTTTACCAAAGGGCCCCAAATAAATGCTTTCTGGAATGGACTGGTACAATGGCATCCGGAGTCCAAGGAAGACATCAGTGAGCAGGTCCAGGGCTTGTGTCGGGCTGTGTTATGGGTGAGTGCTGGCGCAGTAGCAGGAACATCAGTACAAAAGAGTTGTTTCAAAGAAGACGCGACTTCAAAGGAAATCACTCACAGCAGAGGGGCTGATGCAGAGTAAAACGAATAATAAAAAATACAATAAAGACCAAATCTGATAGGGATTTGAATTATATGAAAGAAAAGTATTCCTGAGGAAAATGAGATGGTAGGGAGGTTTTGAAACAAATTGAAGAATTCATAACCAGAACTGCTCACAACTTGTATTACTTAATCCTAGAAAACCCTGAGTCTCCAAAAGACAGTTGGTTGAAAGTGCAATGACAGGATCCTCTTTCCTCAAGTCGGAGGTCAGCTGTGCACTGGGACTACCTGTACCTTCTACTCCCAACTCTCCCCAGCCCCCTTCCAGGGTAGGGACACTCTGAGCTCAATGCAACCATCTGCAAAGAAACCAGGGAAGAAACTGTCTGCACCCATTCGCACAGAGCCAGGCACAGCCCCCAGTCTCCACGGGCACATATCCCCCAGGCACAGTAGACCTGCCAGAGCCAGGTTTGGAAGTATCTCCCCAGCCTGTGCGGCCCTTCTCTGATAGTGGGCCCCAGCAGGCACTGTCCTCCATTCATGTTTGTCCAGGGGAACCTCAAGGCCCTTCCCCTCCACCACCAGTGAGTTTGAAGGACAGTGAGAAATGAGAAGGAGACAGAAAGAGAAAGAGAAAAAGACAACACCAGTGTGCAACAGACACAGACACAATGAGAGATAGAAATAGTGAGGACGTGAGACAGTAAGCAGGAGATTGCGAGATGAAGAAAAGACAGATGAGAGAGACAGAGGGAGATAGAGAGACAGGTGGATAGTGAGAGGGAGAGATGGAGATGGAGGTCGATACAGAGACGGTGAGACATGTGGAGAGGCACACACACTTGGGAAGAGGTCGGAGGGAGACTCACATGATGCTTACAGGGAGTCTCTGCTCCTGAGAGAATGACTGGCAGGACTCCAACCCCATGTTCGTGTTCCACTGCTATAGCAAATTCAGAGGCTCCTCACTGCCTTCCTGTTAGCTGCCATTGCACAAGCTAAGAGACAGCACTGCTATGCAAAGAAGGGACTAAGTGCACTCTCTGATTTTCTTTCTTTATTTATTTTCTTAAAACCTCCCCACCCTCACTCCAATCCCCAGCTTATATTCAAGGAATTCAAATTACCCTTGAAGGAAAGGCACTGTGTTGTGCTTAGAATTGAGCTTGGGAGAACTCTGTTCTCTTCCCCTTAGAGTGGTTCATCCCTAGGCAGCCTCTTGAGTCCCATGAGCAAACAGGCATTGGGTGGGTTGTCCTCCTCACCTCACAGCCATACAGAGATGGACAAGAAGGGCCTCTGCTACCTACGACATCACTACCAGCACCTCAGCTGGACTTACTAGCAGTTTTCCTTTAAATTTTACTAAGCCTCGCATGCTAGACTAACCGCATTCCCTTAGACTGACGGGCGAGATGATCTGGAAGTGGTGGTGTTTCCCTCTTGCACATGCACATCATTTTACAAGTAAGTAATCCAGCCAGAGCAGGTGCATTGAAAAAATAGAAGAATCTAGTGGAGTTGCCCATTGTGGGGGCTTGCAGTGGTGGGGCTCTTTCTCATTTTACAGAAATGTCCTATTACTCCAATTAGAAATCTAGGTCCTTTGATCACCCTGCCCATTCTCGCCTCATTCCTACTTTTCTTTTATTTTTATTCTTTTCTTTTCTCATATCCAACTGCTTCTTCCAGACTTTCACTCTGGCATCCAAGTAACTTGGGCTTTGGTGCTGTTTTGAGGCAGACTAGATCAGAATGTGTTGGCATTTGATTATAGATGCAGCAAAATCTAGTGAAAATGAATTGCATTGATTAATAGAAGGAATATGAGGAACTGGGGTGGGGGAGATCCATGCCTCTGTGGAGAACAGGCCTTGCTGAATTTCTGGAAATCCCAGGGCCTTCGTTAACATTGTGTGTCTTTCTTCATCACTCAGAAAGACGAACTACTTTGCTCTCTGAGAAGCTGTTATATAATACAGCAGGGCTCAATTATTAGTGATGAAAATATATAGCAAAAATTAAACCAGTGACAGTATGCATTTTGGCAGGGTCTTCCTTTGTCTCCTGACAAACAAACCTTTCAAACCTCCTTGCCTTTTCCTATGAAACATGTATACATTGGAGTCAACTCCAGCGAGTAAATTATCAGTCTGCTTGGAGGGAAGATATACACTGCTTAGCATTTTATTACATTGCCAAAGAAATGTCTTTTGTTTCCCAACCAAAGATAGCCCCAGCCATTGCCAAATAAAAATTTCCGCATGTATCAGTTCTTTGCTGAAATCCTTTATAAAATATTGTTTTTAAAAACTCCGTATGAACCATGAAACAGTAGAACTCACACTAAGGAATAAAAAGGATATATATACTTCAAAGTCTGCTCCTTTTCTAAGTGGCCTGAAGGTGGCTTTGCTGCAAACAGTGTCTTTTGGGCATAAGGAAGCCCTGAGAACCCAGAGCTAACTTGAGAAAACCTATTTTCTTTCCTGTCTGCTCAGTATTTGTGGAAGCCAAGAAAGAAGAACATAAAGAGTGAAAAGCTTCCTCAAGCTTACAAAAGATCCCATGGATCTGGTGCTTGTGGAAACCGCAAAGTAATAGAAGTTGTGAAATCAGTGCAGCTCATTTCTGGACAATGGAGGGAACTGTGGCAATAGTTCAGCATTCTGTCCTCATTTATTTAAGAAAGAATAGATGGTATCACAGAAAAACAATCCATACAGGAACCCTTGAAAAAACAATTACAAGCATCATAAAGCAAGCAGGTCTGGAATCGATCCCAGCAGCCATTTCACATTCCCACTCTTCTTTAACTTTGCCTATTAGGTGGTTTGCAGATTCAACCTTCTGTGAGTGTCCTTAATGGTACAGTATCAATTTCCTCAGATAAGGGATGTCTGTGCCCATTTCCCCCTCCATAAAGCAGAATATCACATCATTAAGTTGTTTGCCTCTGGTTTGCAGTAGACTAAAGAGGGAAGAAGGAGGGAACTGTGCATCCATGTACTTGCCTATCTCACATACACATGAGAAACAAAAAGGCAAAACAGAGAACAAAAACTGCATCTTCTTTGCCAGAACATTTCTCCCCAGAACAACTTCTGGGTGCGTAGGACCTCCATCTTGTCCTGTGTATGTGTGTATGTGCATACATGTGTCTTTGTGTGTGTACATGCACTCGTATATTCACAAATGTATGTGTGCATGTTCAGCCTCCATTTGCCTCAATGAAGTACCTTGTATCTATCCCCCCCATATACACATACACATATGTGGGATTCTGTTTAGACTCCAAGGTCAAGGTTAGTTGCCTATCGCTAAGTGCTTCAGACAACCACCCATCACTAGAGTTTAGAGACTGACTTCTTATTGGGTACTGCCAAGCATTGGCTTCTATACATTTGGAAAGTTTGCCAGCAATCAAAGATTTTTTAAGAAAATATTTATTTTTTGAAAGTCAAAGCTAAAAAGAGAGAGGAAGAAGAGGAAAGCGGGAGAGAGATAGAGAGAAGGAAAAGGAGAGTGGGAGAGAGGCAGAGAGGCAGAGAGGAAGAGAGAGAGAGGTCTTCCACCTGCTGCTTCACTCCCAGATGGACACAGTGGCCAAGGTGGGCCATGCTGAAGCCAGGAGCAGGAAATTCATCCATATCTCCCACATGGGTGGCAGGGACCCACACATTTGGGACATCTTCCACTGCTTTTAACAGGCCTTTAGTAGAGAGCTGGATCAGAAGTGGAGCAGCCTGGACATATACTGGCATCCATATCTGGGTTGCCACCACTGCAGGCAGCAGCTTTCCCACTATGCCACAATGTCAGCCCTAGCAATCAGACATCTTGTTGGAGTATTCATCCACTATTCTTTAACTAGAGAAGAGGATTCTCAGAACTGCGAGAAGCAGATGGAGTAACATCTCTGTGCCTAACGGTACTATGAAGTTTGGGGTGACCTGGACTTTACAGCTCTGCTCTCATGATGTGTATTTATGGACATTTGCCTACCAGTCGCTCAAGGTCCTCTATAATCTGACTGGTGCACACTTCAGTCTCAACTCCCACCCTCAACCTTCTTCCCCATGCTACTGCCAGGAAGCCTTCTTTTGATCCCACACTAATCATCCTCCTATTTCAGGGTCTTCCCATTTACTCTTCCCACCACTTGGCTTGTGCTTCTCCGAAAATCCGTGACTCACTTCTTCTCATACAGGTATCAGTTCAAATACCATTTCCTCAAAGACCTTTGGCCACTGTCACTACCCTCCTTTGTGCTGCTACTTTATTCACTGTAGCTCCACTTAGCTTTCTTCTTTGAGGTATCATTTGGTGTCAGATTGACTTATTTCCCTGTATATTTATTGTCTGTCACACCTCTGGAATGTGATTTCTTGGTGCTCTAAACCTCACAGTCTCATTCATGATTGGGTTCTCAATGCTAAGGGGATGGTTTGAAGCAGAGTAGATGCAATAAATATTTAATGAGCAAATGAGTATATGAGTGCATGAAACCAGATCATGTGCTAATCATGTACCTGGCTTAGCTTTTAAATCGCTGCAAAAATCTTATTGGATAGGGATCGATAGTTTATTTGCCTTTGTCAGAACAGAAAATTTCAATAGCTGTGGCTTAATCAGGATAGAATTTTTTTATTCCTCTCATGTAAAAGAGTTTTAGGACTGGTATGAGGGTTTTAGTTGTCATCTGTTATACCATCCTCCTGGCTCCAGAGGGTTGTTAGGGGTCTAATCACGAATTGTTTCTGGCCGGCGCCATGGCTCAATAGGCTAATCCTCCACCTAGTGGCGCCAGCACACTGGGTTCTAGTCCCAGTCGGGGTGCCGGATTCTTTCCCTGTTGTCCCTCTTCCAGGCCAGTTCTCTGCTGTGGCCCGGGAAGGCAATGGAGGATGGTCCAAGTGCTTGGGCGCCTGCACCCACATAGGAGACCAGGAAGAAGCACCTGGCTCCTGGCTTCAGATCAGCACAGCGTCAGCCATAGCGGCCATTTTGGGGGTGAACCAATGGAAGGAAGACCTTTCTCTCTGTCTCTCTCTCTCTCTTACTGTCTGGCTCTACCTGTCAAAAAATAAATGAATAAAAATAAAAAAATAAAATGCACCCAGATGACTCAAAACAAGTGACTGTCTTTGAATTAGATGGAAGTGTGTGTGTCTTACTTTGTTGTTTTAAGCAAACTTTGTTATGATTCTTGTGCCTAAAGCTTGGCAGCCTGAATTTGGCTGAAGATTGCAGGGTATACTGATTTGACCACAGCCTCAATTTCTCTCTACTGAGTTATTCTAATTCTGTCTCTGCAGAGCAGGCAAGAATGAGTTCAATATGCAACACAAGGAAAATCCTCAATTCTTTCCAAAATTATCATCCTAGATACCCTTCCTGGTAGTCAGTGGGGTAATAGAGTACTTGGGATAGAAATGGCTTGTCAAGGACTTGACTTTGACCATGCATGCCTTCTCCCTAAAAAACAGAGTAGCTTATGCAAGCTAATGAAGGCCTGCTAGACAGTTTTCTCCTACTAGTGCAGAATGATAGCAAGTTACCCCAAGACAGGATGGTCCCCATATCGTTATAGAGCCTGGACCTATCAATTACTACAGAAAGGAATGTGGAATTTTCCTATTGCTTCTTATTTAATAACTATCTACATATCATGTCATGAAAATGTATCCTGCTATGTCATTTCTACAGTCATCTGAGCATTTCCAGGAATTCTGGGGTTAGTGACTTATACGATGAAGGTATTTCAAATAAATAAATTGAGGAGGGAGTTTCTCTGCAAAACAAATCATTTTCCCTAAAAAAAAAAAAATCAGAAAAGCTCACCTCCTCATCTTGCATATAAATACTCCACACTGCATTTTTGAAACAGAAAAAGAGAACAAAAATCTGGCAGAGGAAATACAAATATGATAGAAAATCTCCTTTGAAGAAAATGTTTTTGTCAGAGGTAAAATAGGTGGGAAGTAATTTCATGAGTTCCATAAGAAAATGCCTCTCAGAAGTGAAGTTCCTCTTAGTTATAATAAGTAAGCTGGAACTAATAAGGCAAACCATATAAATATATAATATGTGGTGTTGAGAATGGACTAAATGCATGGTTAGGGCTTTATTTTTGAAAAACATGTATTTAATGCATTGTACTTCCTCCTTCAGCTTTGTTACACTCCATTGGATTAAGAAGTAACTTAGCAGGCAAGCTAATTTCAAAATCACATACACATGCTGTACACTTGTAGACATGGCTTTCAGAGATATTATTTGCTGTTCACAAGCCCACATTCTGTAAATTTCAAAGCAATGCCTGATATTCTTTTCCAGTCAATGTCTTCTTATCAGAGTGGGCATTTGGTGCAGCAGTTGAGATACCACTTGCAATGCTTGCATCCTGTATTTGAGTGCCTGCTTTTGAGCCTTGGCTGTGCTTCCTGCTCAGATCCCTAACAATGTACCCTTTGGGAGGTAGCAAGTGATGTTTCAAGTGATTGAGTCCCTGTGGAACACATGTAGGGCATGAATTGAGTTCCTGGCTCCTGAATATGGCCTGGCCCTACTTTGGCTATAGTGGGGATTTGGGAAGTAAACCAGTGGAAGATCTCTCTCTCTCTCTCCCTCTTTCTCTCTCTGTGAGTGAGTGAGTGAGTGAGTGTGTGTGTATGTGTGTGTGTGTTTATCTCTGTCTTTCTCTCTGTCTCTGTGACTTTCAAATAAAAAATCAACAAAATGTTTTTAATGGCACTGGGTGCGTACTATCCCAAAACCTGCTCCCCCTCTGCATTTTTTTCTGTGATTCACAGTAAACTACCTCCCTGTTCTGAGCTCTTAGAGTCCTTTTACTCTCTGCGCATGCCTGGAGCAGGTCAAAGGGAAAGTCACCATGATTATGTAATAACTCACTGTAGACACACAAGCTTATCATTTCAAAAAGCTGGTTTTGGGACCCACACTGGTATTACAATGATAGCACATTATCACAACAAGAACTAAACCCTCCCATAAATACTAAGACTGAATTTCTCTCTGTCATAAATAGCTAGAGGAGACATTTAGCATTTATTGTTGGAGATTAACTGAAATTTATTAACATGGCACTTTGTGTTGGGAATTCTTCATATTTTGGCTCCTTTACTCCTTAAAGCAATCCTGTGATCTACATATTATTTTATGACCCCTATTTTTTTTAAGATTATTTATTTATTTATTTATTTGAGAGGTAGAGTTACAGACAGTGAGAGGGAAAGACAGAGAGAAAAGTCTTCTATCCGCTGATTCACTCCCCAAATGGCTGCAACAGCCAGAGCTGTGTGGATCTGAAGCCAGGAGCCAGGAACTTTTTCTGGGACCCCCACGTGAATACAGGGGCCCAAGGACTCGGACCATCTTCTACTGCTTTTCCAGGCCATGGCAGAGAGCTGAATCAGAAGAGGAGCAGCCAGGACTAGAACGGGTGCCCATATGGGATGCCGGCGCTGCAGGCCAAGAATTAACCTACTGCGCAACTGAATCTTGAGAAATCGAGGCTTCTGGACAGCATTACACAGCAAGGACCTGGTGGAACTAGATTTGGAATTCATGCTTTCTGGCTCCAGAATCCATACTGTCTCCTTTAACTTGCCAGATTGTCTCTTGTTGTGGTGTCATCCATTCATTTTTACCCCAAGAACATTCAGTGGCTGCTACTCCATGCAAAGTTTTGTCCTAGGTACCGATCATGTGTAGATGCAAAATTATACTATCTTTGCCTTCAAGGAACTCAAAGATTAGAAAGAGTGAGATACAGAACAGTTAATGAGAATATAGTGTAGAAAAGGAGAGTGAGAGAAATACTAGAAATACTATGGAAGCTTGCAGTTCTCCTCACTCAGCCTGAGGGCACAATTGTCCTGGAATAATTTATGGAGCAGATATCAGCTAAGCAGACTATAAAAGGCTGGGGGCCAGCGCTGTGGCGCAGTAGGTTAATCCTCCCCCTGCAGTGCCAGCATCGCATATGGGGGCTGGTTCTAGTCCAGGCTGCTTCTCTTCCAATCCAGCTCTCTGTATGGCCTGGGAAAGCAGTGGAGGATGGCCCAAGTCCTTGGGCCCCTGCACCAACATGGGAGACCCGGAAGAAGCTCCTGGCTTCTGGCTTCGGATTAGCAAAGCTCTGACTGTTGCGGCCATTTGGGGAGTGAACCAACGGAAGGAAGACCTTTCTCTCTGCCTCTCCCTCTCGTTGTCTTATAACTCCACCTCTCAAACAAATAAATCTTTAAAAAATAAAAATAAAAAAATTAAAAATAAAAGGTTAAGGAGAAATTACCTAGATAAAAAGGGAAGAGGAAATGACAAGTGGAAAGAATAGCTTGAGCAAAGGAATGAAGGCACAGAATACAGATGGAAGATATAGCGAGCTAAAAACAGTTCAGTTTTATTATAGCATAAATATGGAGGCAAACGATGAAGTTATAGAACTGGCAAGGGTCTGGAGTTTACACTATGCCAAGGAGTCATCAGCATTAGGATGTACAAGATGATCCACTGAGGTGCAAAAAAATTAAAATTTATTTCTCTCTTGTTCCAATTTTTTATAAAGTTTCCAAATAAAGATCACAAACAGGTTCTAATAATATAGAATTATAACTCATTTGGAAGAGGTACATGCTAAAATCCTCTTACCAATAGGGTCAGGATCAGTATTAATTTTGGAGGTCACAGCAATAAGTAATGGAGTGACAATAAATAACTTTAACTGGGCACTTTCTTGGCACATGTATTTATCTATAGATAAATTTTTTTAGGTTTTTAAAAAAGATTTGTATTTATTATTTGAAAGAGTTACAGAGAGAGAGAGAGACAGAGAGAAATTTTTCATCTTCTGGTTCACTCCCAAGATGACTGCAATGGCCAGGGCTGGGCCAAGCTGAAGACAGGATCCAGGAGTTTCTTCCAGGTCTCCCACATGGGTAGCAGAGGCCCCAATACTTGGGCCATCTTCTGCTTCTTTTCCCAAGCCATTAACAGGGAGCTGGATCAGAAGTGGAAGAGCTAGGACTTGAACCTGTGCCCACATTGGATGCCAGCATTACAGGTGGCGGATTAACCTGCTATGCCACAACACCAGCCCCTATGAATCATTCTGAAAGCAGTATGAAGGGGACCATCACTGTGGTGAAGTGGGTAAAGCTGCTGCCTATAATGCTGGCATCCCATATGGGTGCTGGTTCAGGTCCCAGATGCTCTATTTTCTATCCAGCTCCCTGATAATGGCCTAGGAAAGCAGAAGAGGATGACCCATGTGCTCCTGGCTCCTGGCTTTGGCCTGGCCGAGCCGTAGCCATTGTAGTCATTTGGGAGGCAAACCAGTAGATAGAAGATACCTCTCTCTCTCTCTCTCTCTCTCTCTCTCTCTCTCTCTCTCTCCTCTGCCTTCCAAATAAATAAATAAATATATATTTTTAAAATCAAACCAGTATGAAGTCTGATGGTAGAGGAAAGAGACTCAGAGAAGGCAATGTATTGGGGAGATGGTTGCACCAGGGAACTTAGCACTGATGAAGATATAAGCCAAGGGTGTGGAAATCGGTGGAAAAATGGAATAAAATAAATTAAGTCATTGAATCAA
The DNA here is from genome assembly GCF_051225735.1 of Oryctolagus cuniculus. Lineage (NCBI taxonomy): Eukaryota > Metazoa > Chordata > Mammalia > Lagomorpha > Leporidae > Oryctolagus > Oryctolagus cuniculus. The sequence continues at coordinate 40,602,990 of NC_142877.1, forward strand.
TAGGGCTTGATGATAGATTGGCCATGATGTTTAACCCTCTTATTCTATATGATTTCCTTTCATAGGCTACTGGTTATACTTGAGTATGCCCAGTGTAGATCCCACAGGAACTTGGTCCTTTATCTGTTCCTGGCATCTTTTCCCAGTTGACCTCCACAACCATTGCTCATCTCTGTGCCTATTTTTTCCCAATGGAAACTTTCCTGATGATCCTATCTCATCATCAGTGCTCTCTATCAATCCCAGTAGTTCCTCAGTCTTGCCATCATTCTTAATTTTCTTCATAGTATTAACATCAGATCAACTCTGCAAACACATATTTATTGTCTAATAGCATGACATTAGGGATTTTGTGATTTGTCTTCATTGTTATCTTTCTCATGCAGCAGTGTCTGACACATAGATTATGCTCAGTAAATTTTTATTAAATAAAAGAATGACTAGATACTGGATGGATGGATGGATGGATGGATGTAACAGTAACTCTTTTAAACTTCATGCCTTGATGAACCTATAAGAAAATATTTTCCATTGAAGATGACAAAAAAGATGTCCTAAAAGTATTAGAAACCTGTCTAAATTAGAAAGTATTAAAACTTGTCTAATATATCCTATCAGTCAAAAAATCTTTACACAGCTTATAAAAAGGAAAAGTCATTCAAATTGCCAGATGCAATAGATGGAATATATTTATTCAGATCCATAGTATAGTCTGATTTAGAGTCTCAGGAATATCTCCAAGGCTGAATCTGTCTCAGCTCTGTTTTCTTTTTTTCTTTTTTCAGTGTTTAAACATTTTATTAAGTCGATAAGGAATATCCACATTGATGCACATATTGGCTTAGGTACAGTTATAAGAACATAGCACTTATTAATAAACATGTGTATAGTTGAGTAGTCAATTGGGAAGTCTATTTAATCACATTCAAAGGATAAACACAGTAAAGGTCATTCAAGTTCTAGGACAGTGAATGATGACAGAGGTCACTCATTTTATTATTATTATTATTATTATTATTATTATTTTTGACAGGCAGAGTTAGACAGTGGGAGAGAGAAAGAGAGAGAAAGGTCTTCTTTCCACTGGTTCACCCTCCAAATGGCCGCTATGGCCGGCACCATGCTGATCCGAAGCCAGGAGCCAGGTGCTTCTCCTGGTCTCCCATGCAGGTGCAGGGCCCAAACACTTGGGCCATCCTCAACTGCCTTCCCGGGCCACAGCAGAGAGCTGGACTGGAAGAGGAGCAACCGGGACAGAATCTAGCACCCCAACCGGGACTAGAACCTGGGATACCAGCACCGCAGGCGGAGGATTAGCCTAGTGAGTCGTGGCGCTGGCACTCATTTTATTCTTTATGAATGAACTCTGAAAGGCTGATTTCTCTCCTGGTGTCAAAATGGCTGCAGCTGTTCCAAGCTTCATAGTGCCAACCCTCACTGTTCAAAAGGGGTGTCAATATCTGTTTCCAAGATCTCAGTGCAAGTTCTAAGTTTTGAAATTATTGGGGTACCACTGAATCAGTCACAGAAGTTATTGGGCTGCTGTTTGTTGATCAATTTAGATTTAGCATTCCTTAACCCAGTGTCTGTGTCAAGAAAGATAGGACTACTCCAACTGAATTAGAGAAAGTAGGGCACATTTTTAAAGCTGAATATGGGCCGGCGCCATGGCCCACTAGGCTAATCCTCTGCTTGCGGCGCCGGCACACGGGGTTCTAGTCCCGGTCGGGGCGCCGGATTCTGCCCCGGTTGCCCCTCTTCCAGGCCAGCTCTCTGCTGTGGCCAGGGAGTGCAGTGGAGGATGGCCCAAGTGCTTGGGCCCTGCACCCCATGGGAGACCAGGATAAGTACCTGGCTCCTGCCATCAGATCAGCGTGGTGCGCCGGCCGCAGCACGCCAGCCGCGGCGGCCATTGGAGGGTGAACCAACGGCAAAGGAAGACCTTTCTCTCTGTCTCTCTCTCTCACTGTCCACTCTGCCTGTCAAAAAAAAAAAAAAAAAAAAAGATGAATATGGAGTCATTAAGGCTAACTTTCGCGAGTGCTGCATAATGAAAGGGTGGAATGGATATTGGAGGAGGAAGGTACAACTTCTTCTATAGGCTTAGGAAAAAAATCCAAGTTTCTTTACTCAAAAGTCATTGCTCGCCCCTTTGTCAAGAATGCCTTCTACAATGCATCTGCAGATGCCACAGACAAACCTTGAGCAGTATGTTTTATCCTAAAATTGTTAAACATTTTTTTAAATCCTTACTTATGCTATAGATATTTAAACTAAACTCTTCTCCCACCGAATGATGTGAATTATATAAATGGCTATTTAAGAACAGTAAGTCATTACTAACCTTAGAAAGTGAAAATTAATATTTTAAAATAATATGTTCCCTTAAATTATAGTTCCTTTTTTATTTGATGTGAGCATTATTTCAAAAAGAATCATGATTTATAACTAAGGGAAAACTTGCTACTTTTGGTTTACAAAAATGATTTAATTAAGGAATAGATGGGCCGTCCTTGGTGGGCATAGTAATACCAACTTTAATGGAATCTAATCTATTTTCTCTCAAAAATATGATCATAGGAAAAGTTGAACATTAGCCTTCCTTTTTCTGTTGGCAAAGGACAGTGATTAACAGATTGTATCAACTGTTACATGGAGCAAGACACCTCTTTTCTTTTGAGTCTCTAAAAAAATTTTTTTTGCAATTTTCCAATATCTGATCTCTCAGTTTTCTCCATAATTATCATCTCTTTCTCTTTGTCATTTCTCTCACATGTTTAATATCTTCCGTAATTACATTCTTTCACTTGGCAAACACATACAGAGCCAACTAGTCAGTACAATGAACTTCTAATTGGAGCAAATTCTTTGCTTTAGGCACATCTGAAAATGATAATCTTTTGTCTGAATTGAAGAAGAAGAAACATACACTTTCCTTTTTTCTGGTTTCTATTCACTTATTATAAAATAAACATGATTTTAAATCTCCATGTTAGTGCTGGTCAACAGTCAGTACTGACGTTTGCTAGCATAAAAAGTTTTGTGTTTGTTGTCAAATGAATTAAACTGTAAACTAACTTTTAAAAGATGTGGAATTATGGGAAGCAAGGTATAACATATGAAATTTAAGGACACCTTGTTCTCACTATTTTGTGTCTCTTTCCTCTGAAAGCTCTACTCTATTGACCATGTTGGTGTCATCCATACATCTGACAATGATGCCCCATCCTTACAAAACCAAATATCCTAAGCTTTCTATTTGCCTTTGTCACATCCTCTCTCTTCTCTTGGAGGGCTCTGTTTATTACTTTCTGAAATTGAAGTATGTGAAAGTTATTTTTGCTTAGAGCATATTTCTGAGAATTTCATGACACCCTTTGGAAATCTGAAAATGGTGGGCTCCATGGTTTGTTTATGAGGCCTTGTTTGAGGAATACCAACTTCCGAGGCAAATAGTATTTCTGTGCAGCTGGCCCCAAAGGCAGTCATTGTGCCAAATCCACCCATGCGAATGGTCGATCCTTGTGCCAAAGAGTTCAGAAACACAAATCCAATTTAATTCTGGCTCAGAAAAGCAATAAGTGTTTAAATTGGATTTCTGTGGAGTTCATTCTCATTAGGCTCAACATGCAAACTGCTTTATAGACATTTATTATTTAATTATTTCTAACAAAGAATCTTATAGACCCAACATCTATAATTAATTGGGAATGAGAGCAGAAGGGGTCTTGATTCTAGCCAACATGTGCTCTGTGACCCAGAACGTGCACCAGGAGAGCTATCAGGTTCATACCAAACACCAGAGTCTTTGGCAAAAGTTTGCTTTATTAAATTTGGCTTTATGAGTTTATGCTTCTAAACTCAGACCCTCAAATATATCTGTTAGATCTACCTGCCTCATATACAAAGTTTAGCAAGGCCAATGTGATGCAGAGGTGGCCACTGGGCCTGATTCCTTCAAGGACTCCACTTTCTGTTCAATCAGCCCTTATATCATGCCCATTCCTATTTCCAAAGCAACTGTAAGGCTCCTCCCTAGGACCTCCATTATAGATTTTTCTGTATGTGTGTCTATCTTCACATAGCTCATCCCATCTTCCTTCCTTCCTTCCTTCCTTCCTTCCTTCCTTCCTTCCTTCCTTCCTTCCTTCCTTCCTTCCTTTCACAGACAGTGAGAGACAGAGACAGAGAGAAAGGTCTTCCCTCTGTTGGTTCACCCCCAAAATGGCCACCACGGCCAGAGCTGCACTGATCCAAAGCCAGGATCCAGGTGCTTCCTCCTGGTCTCCCATGCGGGTGTAGGGCCCAAGCACTTGGGCCATCCTCCACTGCCCTCCCAGGCCACAGCAGAGGGCTGGACTGGAAGAGGAGCAACTGGGACTAGAACCCAGCACCCATATGGGATGCCGGTGCCACAGTCGGAGGATTAACCAAGTGAGCCCCACCACCATTCTTTATTTCTTAATTTTTATTTTATTTATTTGAAAGGCATAGAAGGAGAGGAAGTGGAAGAGAGAGAAACAGAAACAGAGACAGAAAAATCTCCCATTCACTGGTTTTCTCCCCAAATACCTTAAGCATCCAGGGCTAGAGCAGACCAAAGCTAGCAGCTGAGAATTTAATCTAGGTCTCCAACAAGGGTGGCAGGGACCCGAGTACTTGAGCCTTCATCTGCTACCTACCAGGGTGTACACTAACAAGAAGCTAGAATCATAAACAGAGCCAAGATGTAAACCTGAGCACTCCAATATGGAAAATAGGCATCCCGAGAAGCATCTTAGCTGCTATACCAAATGTTCTACCTCCACCCCCATCATTATTAGTCTTTAGTATTTCATTTTCTGTGGAACACTGATGATCAGAAAATCAGGAAAAAAAATAGTTATAGGAATGGCTTACTTGGTTGTTTAGCATATATAATTCATTGTATTTTAGTAGGACAGTTATAAAAACTGAGCCTTAACATAAACCAGTGAATTTTAATGGTTGATGGAGATTTTTAATTTTAATGGACACTAATGGAGAAGATGGTTGGTACCAGTCTTATCACATGGTCATTAAAGTTTTGTTTTGCTTACTTGTTTCTTGTACTTGGTCAAGAACCATTTTTTAAAACTTTTATTTAGTAAATATAAATTTCCAAAGTACAGTTTATGGATTACAATGGCTTCCCCCCCATAACTTCCCTCCCACCCGCAATCCTCCCATCTCCCGCTCCCTCTCCCATTCCATTCACATCAAGATTCATTTTCAATAGGTCAAGAACCATTTTTACAGTATTTTTCATGTAAGTCATTGTTCCGATTTTAGATAGTTGTAGCAAAATTAAACACTTGTTAGTCTTATAAGCATCATAATTATTTATAAAATATCTTTTTCTCAATAAGGCTGCTGTTTAGTTGTAGTCACATAGGATAATTCTCATAAACTTCAATGAATCTTGAGTTTGAGAGTTTGGAAGTATTAATATTAGCTCTGGCTTGTCTTGGTTTATATTTTCCATGAATTTTGTTCTTTGCATACATATGTTCACACCACAAGTCAACCTCTGTTTCCATCTTTCACTAAGATTATCTCTTATTTAGTGCTGTATGAAAATGGGAAAGTTTACTTTGTCATTAATTAGTGACATATGAAAAACCAAAAATGAGGGTTAAAGAAGGGACACTGAGATGTGACTGCTGATTGAATGATTAGGCTCACTAACTGGGGGACTTATTTCTGTGTCAGTCTCACATTGAGCAGTGTTCACATTGGGCATCAGCCAAACTATACTTCCTTTCATCATGGACTTCCAGGGTGTTAATAAGACGGAAACCCAAAATTGCTGTATGTCTGAATGTCAGTGGACTATTTTATTGACATTGAGCTTTGGGGTTCCAAGCTGTTCCTACTTAGTTAAGTTGAATGATTCATCTGCCCCTTTTTCTGACCATGTCCCCATTTATAAAATGAGTTAACTCATGATGTATTCAAATATTATCTTCCATAGGGTTATTGTGGGAATTACACACATTAATATGAGCTAAATGCATAGAAAAGTACACAGAAGTTCTAGTTATTGTTATAACACTAATGGAACAACAAATATCACTACCATAATTATTATATTATTGTTAATTGTCATCTCCTTTGGTACAATGTTGGAGCAGAAAATTATTCACATTGGAAGGACCCAAAAGAAAATAAACTAGCAAAAACATAGCTAGAAAAAAAATCATAATTTAAGCTCTTGCCCCAGGCCCTACAAATTGTTCAGTTCCTAAGCTAATGGAGTCCTATTTCTTATGCTTGCAGTGAATCTTCTAGAAGTATTTACCATCTATATGAGTAGGTATGTTCATAAAGATCAGTGCAGATTTTATTTGTGTACATAAATTTCTGTGCCTTTTATTCAATAAATCACTTTTGATCACTTACACTATTTGTGACACAGGATAACACAAAGATGAGAAGTACATTATTTCTGTTGTCATGAAGAAAGAAAACAATGCATATACATGTAATAAAGTAAAATGTAGTATATCTACAAATATTGGTAGAATCAGTTGTCATGTTGTACGTGAATATTTTGGTTATACTCAGTATCAGTGAACCATCAATCACTTAGATGCAGTTAGGACAATCACTCTTTCTGGATTCTACCATTCCATCATCTGTTTGGCTCAATCATAAAACTGTTTATTATCTCCATAAATCAGTTTAAACTCACAGTAGGCTGCCATGTGGAACTTCAGGGTGATTAGACACCAGCATTCTTGGCCTAGCAGTCTATAACTACTGCTGGTCAGTTCTCTGTCATGACTCAGGAGGATTGGGGCTGGCACTATGGCATAGCAGGTAAAGCCACCGCATGCAGTGCTGGCATCCCATATGGGCAGCAATTCAAGTCCCAGCTGCTCCACTTCCAATCCAGCTCTCTGCTATGGCCTGGGAAATCAATAGAAAATAGCTCAATTGCTTGGGCTTCTGCACCCACGTTGGAGACCCAGAAGACCTCCTGGCTCCTGGCTTCAGATCAGCCCAGCTTCAGCTATTGTGACCATTTAGGGGGTGAACCAGCGATGGAAGACACCTCTCTCTCTCTCTCTCTCTCTCTGCCTCTGCCTCTTAGTCTAGCTTTCCAATAAATAAATATATCTTTTAAAAAATGAGATTCCATACCTTCAAATCATCTATCAGCACCCACCAGCACACTGGGTTGTTAGAGTATAAAAACAGCAACCTACATAAACAGATACCCTCTTCTGACATGGACTGCAGAACCCTATCTTGCATTCATTCTGGACAACTGGAAAACTTTTGTGAACCTCAGTTTCCTTGTGGTATGTAAGGATTAGGAATTGGAATTAAGGTCAGCTCTTTTCTAGATTCTCTTGATTTTCCCACTTGGAAGTAAGAGGAAGAAGTAAAGAGAAGACGTGGAAAAAAGGAAAAGACCGATCTTCCTGAGAATCAGGCAAAGCTAGGCTAAACATCCAGTTCTAGGTTTCATTCTCTGGTTATATTGCACTTTTGAAAGCTCACAGGGTAAGTTCCTTCCAAAATAGCAAGCTGTTCTTGGGCCTACCTTTGCTGTCAACTATTATGAGGAGAAGGCCAGTTTAATAGAAGTTATAAAAGCACTTACAAGTAAGGAGTTCAGAGAAAGTATCAAGAAAGAACCAGAAAAGTCATGAGCAGAGAGATGGTCAAACAAGTTCCATGTGTATAACCTTCTTTATTTTTTATTATTTATTTATTTATTTATTTATTTATTTATTTATTTTTTGACAGGCAGAGTGGACAGTGAGAGAGAGAGACAGAGAGAAAGGTCTTCCTTTGCCGTTGGTTCACCCTCCAATGGCCACCGCGGCCGGCGCGCTGCGGCCGGCGCACCGAGCTGATCCGATGGCAGGAGCCAGGAGCCAGGTGCTTTTTCCTGGTCTCCCATGGGGTGCAGGGCCCAAGCACTTGGGCCATCCTCCACTGCACTCCCTGGCCACAGCAGAGAGCTGGCCTGGAAGAGGGGTAGCCGGTACAGAATCCGGCGCCCCGACCGGGACTAGAACCCGGTGTGCCGGCGCCGCTAGGCGGAGGATTAGCCTAGTGAGCCGCGGCGCCGGCCACCTTCTTTATTTTTTTAACTTTATTTAAAGTATACAAGTTTCATGTATTTCATATACAGGGATTTAGGAACATAGTGATACTTCCCGCTCTACTCTCCCTCCCACTCACATTCTAACCCTTCCTCTTCCCTCTCCTATTCCCATTGTTAATTTTTACAAAGATCTATTTTCAGTGTACTTTATACTCGTAGTTTAAGCCTACACTAAGTAAAGAGTTCAACAAGTAGTATGTTAAAGAAAAAGACACTGTTCCTCAACAGTAGACAGGAGCTATAAACAATCATTCAATCTGAAAATGTTCATTTCTCTCCAATACATTACATTAATTACCCCAGATCAGCAAAAACATATGACATCTGTCTTTTTGGGACTGCCTAAGTATAATGATTTCCAATTGTATCCATTTTGTTGCAAAAGACATGATTCCTTTTGTTTGTTTGTTTGTTTTTGTTTTTACAGTGGAGTAGTAAAATCCATAGTGTAAGTTCCAACCTTAGTAATGGAGTAAATGTGTGGATGCCATGGGCATCTCCTAGAGCTTAAAATGTGCTACTATCAGTTACCCTCCACAGACTTTGGGAAAATGATTGTCTGGCAGGCATAAGGTTCATTGGATTTTTGAGTTCAGAATCGTATATGCAAAATTCCATACCAATGCAGATCTCTCTTTCCTCTTTCCCCAGTACCCCTCTACTTTAAGTGACCTTTTTCTACTCCATATTCGAATAGATCCAAAATACCATCTACAAAATGATGGGGAGTTGGTTAAATCTGTCATGTAAAGTGGCCCAGAGTTGTCAGAGTTAGGATGGAGATGATTCCTGTGGCATCTGTTTTATGTTAGTTACAGCAGAAAAGGCAGCTACACATCTGCCTTCTGACCTCTGGCAGTAAATTACAATTGTCATAGCTTTTGAGGGTGCCAGTTAATGCTCTTAGTAATTTAAATAACCTATTGAAGTAGGAAAAGCCCTCACTTTGTCCCTGTGAGATGAAGACCATGCTTTGTTGCATATAGAGTATTGAATTATGAAGGCTCCCAGGTAGATATCTCCGGAGAGATGAAGATGGAAGCTGCCCAAGGGGCTTGAATATCAGTTCCCACATGTAGTGCACAAACTTCAGTATCAGGACTCAAGTCAGATAACAGTTAGTAGAAATGGTTAGAGATCAGAAGCAAAAAGATCATTTCAGTCACATGAAGGATGTGTCTTCGAAGAATGCATACCTGTGTGTGTGTTGTACATGTATGTGTAGTGTATGCACTCAGTATATGTGTTGTGTATGTTCTTGTGTATTGTTGTGTTGTGTCGTGTATGTAAAACAGCTTCTCACCCAAAGGTCACATATAAATAAATTGGAAAGAATGACCCTCACAAAGGAAAGGGTCGAGTTGGCCTGGGTGGATAATCCCTAAGGACCTGCATGTAAAGCATCCAGAAAAAGACTTGTAGCCGGCGCCGTGGCTCAATAGGCTAATCCTCCACCTTGCGGCGCCGGCACACCGGGTTCTAGTCCCGGTTGGGGCGCCGGATTCTGTCCCGGTTGCCCCTCTTCCAGGCCAGCTCTCTGCTATGGCCAGGGAGTGCAGTGGAGGATGGCCCAGGTGCTTGGGCCCTGCACCCCATGGGAGACCAGGAAAAGCACCTGGCTCCTGGCTCCTGCCAGGATCAGCGCGGTGCGCCGGCTGCAGCGGCGGCCATTGGAGGGTGAACCAACGGCAAAGGAAGACCTTTCTCTCTCTGTCTCTCTCTCTCACTGTCCACTCTGCCTGTCAAAAAAAAAAAAAAAAAAAAAAAAAAGACTTGTGCCTCTGGGTCGCCTTCACATACCTCTGTCCTCTGCCTACAACTCTTACACCCCTCACTGGCTGTTCCTGTTCATCATGGTGCTCTCACCCCCAAAGAAGTCTTCCTTCGATTGTTTGATCTGAACCTGAGTTATTCTTTTGGCTAATTGGTCTATACCTCCTTGGAACTTAGCATAAATACTTGGAACATTATAGACATTCATGTTTGTGTTGTGAACAAACAGCATGCAGTAGCCACTCAACAAGGATAACAACAACAAGTCAAATTCTAAAGGAGAATGGAAGAGAGTTTATTTCTTTGCTATACAAAGGGATAACCTTGATAAATATAGAATACTAACTTGATATGTACACATATAAGCATGCTTCAATAAGTTCATTGGGAATGGAATTAAAAGATAAGTTTGGGTACAAAAGAACACTGGAAATTCATCCATAGTTTTGGTGTGTTATGATACATATTTTCTATGGGCTTCCGGAAGACTTCTTTTATGCCTGGATTTCAAAACTGTTTGCACCCAAATAAAGTTATCTTTTTAATTCCATGTTTTCACAAAATTTTTGACATTCCCTCTGTGCATTTTAAAAGCACAGATATTGACACATTTATTTGAGTACCACCCTTTTATTATTTTTGTATTCCTCCTTTTCGCTTTTGATTTACAGATGGAATATTTGTATGTCAGGACATTTGGCAAGATAAAGACAGCTGGAAGTAATACAGCTGGCTTTGTTTGAAAAACCGAATTTTCACAAGTGGTTTGGGGTTTAGGTATGGGGAGCAGAAATCCTGGGCTTCAGAATAACATTTGAAAAGCTGCTATCCTGATATAAGGATTTGAAAGAAGTTATTCATATCCTGCATTGCACTTTTTAAAAGTGTAAAATTACACCACCTCTCACAATAGGAAAATGTGCTTGTGTGTGTGTGTGTTTGTATGAAAAATCATGTCAACATAGAATGATATATCTTTTAATGTCAGAATTTTCTATTATTATTTCATCTGTCAAAAAAAATATATGCTTGCTTGAAACTTTTTAGATATCCCCAATGACTGTGTATATACACCATACACACACACACACACACACACACAAATACTTTTCTTGCCCAAAGTGTATAGTTGGGATCTGGAAGGCTTGCTGAATATGGCACACATCTTCATAAATGAAACTAAGTAAGCAACTTAAAAGAACAGGTAGTCCACTTCTCCATCTTTAACTTATGTGTCATAGCTCTTCTTTGTGAGGATTAAATCTTTATTATTATATAGTCATAATCTTGAATATTTCCAAGATAATTTTACAGGCACCATGTCCATTTTGAAAGAAACTTCTCCATTCATCTGGTAATTCTGTGTAGTTTAATTAACTGCTCTGTTATGGTTATTTCATACACAATAGTCTTTCTAATGCAGGAAGTGCTTTTGTGGGGCAGGGATAAAATCTTAATGCTTGGTAGAGGTGGGGTTTCAGTATTGAGACATCTCATTGTAGTTAATTTCCTAATTTTAACTCAGCAGCCTGTTGAAATCAGGGTGCTCCTTCTTTGTGTAAAAGGGGTAACTGGTTCTTGAAGAAACACATGAAAGAGTCAGGCTGTATGAATTACAGAGTCTTGAATTCCTTTAGCTTATGCTCAGCAGTCTTTAACAGGAAGTATAAACATGTACCAGCTATAAAATGTGTGAGAACAAGAATAGGGATGGCTATCTTTCTCTGCATCTCTCAAGTATGACATACGAAGGGAAGCTGTATCTCATTACTAACCTTGTCCATCAAACCAGTGTTTGTATATTGCTTTTCCAGGGCCTAAAGGCTGAGCCCTATCTCTGAACATTGGATAAGGGAACAATTAGAATCGTTTGTGCCAAGCCCCAGATTTGGCACAGCGGCCCCTTTTATAGGAGTCCAATAAGGGAAAGGTTTAGTGTAAATGAACATCAGCTGTCTAGAGCCAAGGCTCTATGTGAAAGCGGAAAAAGAGCTGGAGGGAGTTTTCCGTGCCTGGCTACAAGCTAAACGCAACACAACCCTGTAGCACGCAGTTGCTCCCAAATAGTTAACCCATCTTCACAAAGAACTGGGAAGCACAGATGAACTAATCAATTCAGCAGAATGGCTCCAGTCCACCTCCCAAAAATGGATCTTGCTAACAAGTTTTGACAAAGGGAAGAAGAAATTCTCAGGGTGTTAGGAAATAAAAGAAAATATTTGTTAAAAATTTGCTATTTTCTTTTTAAAAATTGTAATATGAGATGTTTTCAAAAAATTTATGAAAAATGTCTGCTATGAAAAAAACTAACCATGGATTTCATTCCATTTTTCCATGAACTTTTTGAAGTGCTTCTAATATTGTGTTTTTTATCATTTGATGTACAAAAATTTGTCTCTTCCATTTTCTGGTTTCTATGATGGGCATAGAAAAAACAAAGGAGTGGGGAAAAAAGAAAAGAAGCCAAATTTCAGGCAGATAGTAATAAAGTTTTTTAAAAGAGTAGGAATAAGAGGAGGTGCGGGAGGCTGAAAGCATAAATGAGTAGACCTGAATGACTTTGGGGAGAATATGTAAATTATCCAGTGGCAGGTAAAATCAATGATGTCCAGCAAACAAGCACGTTTCCCCTACATTAGATGATCCCCCAATGATCTGGCAAATGAGATGGCATTTTTTTTTTAAATCACAGCATATTCATTGTCTCTTCTGATTCATTTGATTTCTTTGTTTCTCTTGCTTTCTATTCATTTATGAGCTTCAGAACATAGGGCTAACTACCAAAGAGAAGACACACACAGAAGTCTGATTTGGTTACCTGTTGCTGAGAGGTGAGAGAAAGCAGTCCCAAGTGACTGTAGCTGTTTTCATGAAATCATATTTCCATAAATAAATAGCATTTCAAGCTGTTTAGGTTTTTCATTCTTTTCCATAACAAAAAAGTTGAACAGATAACTTTCTTTCTGCTCATGAATATAGATATAGGTATAGGTATAGGTATAGATATTGTACTTAATGATTAAATGAGTTACAGAAAGATGTGTTTATGTAGGACACAGAATGTTAGACCGGAATTCAGGCTCTGTTTAACAGTCCTATTAATTAGTATTGTGATCATAGATAGGTCAAGGATGATAGCTAGATTTTTCTCTACTTTATTTCCTCATTTGTCTGAAGGAACTAAGAGCGGACTTTGCTCTCTTGAGATTTACAATTAAATGTGAACAATTTGTGACTCCGTAGAAATAAATTTAAAATGATGTTTGAAATTGCTTTTTAAAAATGAAGCATAGGAAAAAAAAACAAAAGCATTTTGTTTTTACTTAAGCATTTCCATTTTATTCTGTGAAACTTGCCAAATTCCATAAAACCTACTGCCTGAATTTAGAGTGGAAGCACCCAGCTCGCGGTGTGATTGTGCTTACAGAGTCCTGGGGGAAACCAGTGGGTGTTTTCACAAAAGTCCTTAAACGTGTCGCTGTTTTCCTTGTGTGTTCTTGTTTTTTGTCCATCCTTTTCCTAGCTTTCTGGCTGTGGACTGGAACCACCTACTGGATAAGATAGGAAGTGTCTGCTGAGTGAGCCTTAGTGTTTGGGGGTCTTCTATGTGTGGCCGAGTCCAGAGACTATGGTTCAGAGATCTGTGTCTAGAGGTGGGAGAGGAGTGAGGGTGATCAGAAGGGTTAACACAAGGAAGTGTTGTGCTGATGGCCTGTAGAGAGACCAGCTGTCATTGTAGCAACATCTCCCAGCAATTAGTTTCATTGGTCATCAACTGACCATGGCTGCCCAGACCATTGGGCATTTCAGGCTATTGACACAAACTGCTTCCAAAAGGAAACTTTCCTTTTCCAGGTGCTGTGTGCATTGCAGGGTTCAGCTCTGTAGGAAATGTGCTTGATACATTCTATATGCCTTCTCAATAGCCCCCAGGATAGCTTAGGTAAGCACAAAAATGTTAGTCCCACCTGTTCAGAAGTTGGAGTTAGGATTTCCTGTCCAGGAGACTGAAGACAAACTATATTGCATTCCTTTGACAAGTTAAATGTTCCTTGTGGATAACCTCTCCTACAGTTTCCAAACCAGTCGTCTGTGTGTTCTCAAAAGGTAGTTTTGCTGAAGAACCTTGATTCAGGGGTGATTCAGCACATCTTAAGGTAGAATATCACCAAAGGTCCACACCCATCCTGTCAAGATTCCATTGATTTTCCTGGGCAGAAGAAACTGAAAAAAAGTGATACAATATTCAAGTCTGCTTAAAAAGTTTGTTAAGACATGGAGTAAAATATTTGCCTTCAATTTTTAACTTAAAAAGATGACAAAACTTATCTCAAATACATATGTAAAATCAAGTCTAACAGTTTCAGGGAAGACACATTTTGGCAAGATGTAATGTTCATTGGATAGAAATACAACATTTGTTTCTCACTGTGAATAATGTTGGAAATCAACTTTAAAATGCTACTTTCAAGATGGATTGTTCAGGTCTTGGTTTGTAGGCGTATGATATCTTGGTTATTTTTAAGATCAGATCATATGATCATACATCAGATCCAAAAACCATGGAATGTATTGCCTTTATGCATGTCTGTCTGTCTGCTACAGAAACAAATCAAGAATTTGCAAAATAGCAAAGGATTTCTTTTGATCATTGTTGTTAGGGTTAGGACAAAAGTCTGTCCCTGGTCTAAACCAGAGGATAAACAAAGTCTTACTCCACCTACTTCATGGTCCTTGTCTTTGCTCTATTTCTTCTACTTAAATCCATCTTCTTTTAGTTTGTCATTTTTTCCTGTCTATACCAACCAGAAGCTTTTTATTTATTTGTATGTGGTCTGGTCTATCTGGAATTTTTTTTTTTCTGTTCCTTACCTGGTTGCCTCCTTCCTTTCCTTCAGATTTTATTTCAGGGAAGTTTTCCCTGATCTCCTGATGAGGCTAAAGTCAGCACAGCCTCTCCTTGGAACAGTTGCTCATCTATCATAGCTTTAGAATTATAGTTTTAATTTGCTTGAATTATGCTTTGATTTCTGTCTGCTACACCCTCTGGACTGCAAGTTTCATGAGGGCTTGGTGAGCATCTATTCTGGGTCTCTCCTACATCCCCAGGGCTTCATAGAGTGGTATGAAGTGAGCACTTAGTAAATACGTATTAAGTAGATGACTGAATTAGTGAATAACTGAAGGAATAAAGGCATACCGGAAGGAAGAAATATGAGAGAGAGAGAGCAGACAAGGAGAAGGAGGAGGAGAAAAAAGGTAGGAAAAGAAGAAAAGGAGGGGAGTAGGACAGGAAAAGGAAAAAGAAGGGAAGGAGAGAGAAGGAAGGAAGGAAGAAAAGAAGGATGGAGGGAGAGAAGGAAGGAGGGAGGGAGGGAAGGAAAGAAGACAGAAGGAGGGAAGGAAAGAAGAAAAAAGAAATAGAGGAAGAATGAGGAAGCAAGGTAAGAAAGGAGAGAAAGGGAGGGAAGGAGGAAGGAAGAAAAGTTATCCATATGATGGACATGTTGATTACTTTTAAACAAGCTAATATTCATATGGTACAATTTTATCATCTATTTACTTAGAAAGAATAGATAGAAACAGAAGCCTGAAAAAAGCAGTCATCAAGACTGTTTGACATACATTAATTAAAGCAACTCATTTTTCGCCAATAAATCCTCAGTGAGGAAAGTGTGGTGTTGATATCCATGCAGGCAAATTTTCCCACTGGATAACATTGACACCTGGGAAAGCCAAGCAGTCTTATGGATTTATTGAGCAAAGAGAAAGCTTCTTTAAAAGTCCTTCAACAGCACAACAGCAAGACTTTGGTGTCAGTAATCATATGCCATATTTCAGGCTTTTAATTTCCTCGAGATGATATTTCTTATGATCTGAAAGCTTTTCTCCTTCCCCTGCATCAGATCTTATTTTAACATACTGATTGAGCCTCTTTATCTTACACTTCCTGCTGGGAAAATAGATGCTAAAATGTGTGTAATGTCACATTTACTTTAAGGCATCATGGGGTAAAATTACAGGAACCACAGGCACGGCCAAGGTGTGTATTTGTGTGACTTCTTTTCCCCCAACTCCAGACCTCCATTAGCAGCTCAAGCCATACATTCAGACCCATGTCATTTCAAGGAAATTAAAAGTTTGAAATATGGCATCTTTAATTGGATTTTTTTTATTCTTGTATTAAAAGCCTTTAGGTTGTTTTTTCTTTACTTTTTTTTAACAGCAGAGCACTTTCTTTTTATGAAACGGTTTTGATCTGATAGCCTTCATCCTTTTTTGTGCTAATTTCCTAAGTAGATGCTTCAGAGTTTGTACAATGCAGTTAATAGAATGATACAAAGATCCAGCTGGTGACTTAATACTTGTGAGATCCTACTGCTTGTAAGGGATTGCTTAAACCAATGGTTCTCAACTAATAGAAATTTTCCCTTCCTAGGAGGCATTTGGCAATGTCTGATGACATTTTTGTTTGACACATTTAGGGAATGAGACATTACTCACATCTACTGGGTAGAGAACAGGAATGCTCCTAAACATTCTACAATACACAGGGTAGTCCCCACATCAAACAGTTCACTGCTCCATAGTGCCTCTAGCAGCCAAGGTGGGAATCTCCCCCTGAAAATCAAAACCTCTGGTTTCTCCCCGTGAAAAATTAGGACAGTGATGCCATCCACATTGGAACAGTGCTGTTAACATGAAACCATGCAGGCAACATTCCCTAGGCTAATAAATAGTTCATGAGCGTGTTAGCTATTGTTATAAATAGGGTCACATTGTTAAGCCCTTAAATACCCAACCCTTACCTCCCAAGATTCGTCTTTTCTGACTTTCTCTTAAATTCTCAAGAATCCTTTAAAATTTTCTGCTTGATACCTACTCTCATCTTGCTAACTTCCTACTGCTTACTGCCTTTGAAGTTAGATGTCTTCACCTCCAGCTGCTAAGCTGGTCTGAAACTACCCAAAGGCTCCTCTAATCCTCTGGCTCACCCCGTTTCAGAACTAAGCTCACATTTTACTGAAATCATCTGTTTCTTTCAAGTGAATACCCTCTGCATCATGCATTCAAATTATCTTCATTAAAAATTCCTATTTCTGGACTCTACCCAATATCTTCTCCATCAGCCTATATGAGTGTGAGCTCCTGGACTCATTTGCATCCATAGTAAAGCATGAGAGCATCATACATAGTCAACTGAGCTCCAGAACTGCCAAGAGTAATTCCTGCTTCCCTTTTTGTCCTTGGTGCTTAGCATTGCATCTGCATGTGGAAGACTCTCAATAAATAGTAGTACACTTTGAAAAAAATAAATGAACAAGAAAACCCCATTCCACCCTGACTCTTGTTCCCTCTTCTTTTATCTACTCATATATCCCATTATTGGTAAAGTCTTCAAATGCTTATGTGATCAAAATTCATTGATCTTAATCATTTTTTTCCTTTTAATACATAGTTAATACCACAGATACTTAAATGGGTCATACGAAAGAGAAAGTGGAGTGTGTGTTTGGCCTACTGATCAAGATGCTATTTGGGATGCCTGCATCCCCTACAAGAGTATGTATCAGACTCCACTCCTAATTCTAACTTTCTGCTAATGTGATCCTGGGAAGCAGCAGGTGATGGCTTAGATCATGTGTCCCTGCCACCATGTGAGAGACTTGGATTGAGGTCAGTGTTCCCAGCTTCAACCTGGCCTAGCCCCAGCTCCTGCAAGCATTTGTGGGAATGAATCAGTGGATGGGAACTCTCTCCATCTCTCTATCTCTTAAATAAAATAAATAAATAATAATTTTTGAAAAATAAAGGCAGACAAATTGAGTGTAAAACAAATCCATTACTTAACTGTCATCCCTTTTAAAGATGATACTGGTTCTCTGATTAGCTGACAGTAGAAGTGAAATTGGGAATGAATGAAAGAGACCTCAGCATTGCTAGATCTTTGTGTTCTTCAAGGGAAATCAGAATTTAGATTTTTTATATGAAAATGTTGGCCACTGATTCAAAAGTCAGAGCAATTAAAAGCTTATCAAAACAGACTTAAAATACTTTATTGGGATGTTTACAGGCTAAATAAAATGTTAATGATCTTTGTTCAGACTAATGATTCTTTCTTAAGCTTTTCTGAACAAAAGCATATCTTGTGCAAAAAAAAAAAACACTTATATTTAAGAAAAGAACAGCACAATTAATATTTTCTTCCCCCTGAACACTAATCCTATTGGGTCTTTTTCTTCCCAAAAAGGCTGTCATTCATAATTACCAAATGCAAAAACAGAAATAAAACAAAAACGTATTTGTTGCTTCCATATGAGCTGAAGTTTAATCACAGTGGTGCATACAATACTGGCTCTACAGATGTCTTTGTTTCTGGAAATCCTGGTGGTATCCCTGTAAAACATAACTCATAGTCTACAGTGAGGAACAGGGTATAAATCAGCTGGTCAATCTCGATGCATCATAAGTCACAGTTCTGATGCCTCGGTAATTTAGATAAGCAGTAAACCGCGGGCTAAATTAAAGAAATCACCCTCAGCTTGAGTCTGCACCTCCATTAAGCAGTATGACTGTCCAATAAACAAGGCCAAGGGTTCTGGGAAGATTCAGAGAAATCTCATTTTGTTGAAGGACAAGAAGAAGGAGGGTGGCAAAAAGGAATGGGACCTCTGGAGAAGAATTGACAGAGAAGTTTGGATGAAATGATCAAAGGGAACAAGAGCAGGTCCAGCCTACTGCGTGAGCAAAGTGGATACTGTATGGTTAGGATGTGGCTCAAGCGGAATACAAATATATCTCTTGCAGTAGGTGATTGAGATCCCCAAATCTCGGTCATTTCTTTAGTTAGTGCATCAATCTGCTAATGCTGCATCATACTTCTTTTAACATCAGAGACTTAAAATTCCAACCACTTATCCCCACTCATTTAGCTGGGATTAATTAGTCTAAGCTGGGCTTCTTTCAGTGGCTCTGCTTCAAACTTTGTGTCCAGCTGTCTTAGCTGTTCACCGTGTGTTGTGTTCAGATCTGATCATCATGTTCTGACTCTGGCATCTCAGGCTGAGGACCAACAGAAAACCTTACAAGCTCTTTTCCACGGGCAGGCAGGAGCACAAGAGACACATCCAATGGCACAGGCACATTTCCAGCCTCTGCTTGTTTCATATCTGCTACCAACCCAATGGCCACAGTCAAAGCCAAAGTCAGCTCATGGCAAGTATGCTCTGTCTTTAGTGGGAGGAATAGTAAAGCCACAAGGTAAAGAGACAGAACACATGAAAGGGGCAAAGAATTGAAGGAAAGAATTCAATATACATTTGCTATGTTTCCAAGTGAGAGAGGGTATCTGTGGATGACTGTATGAGTCCTGCAGATGTGATGTTAAAGACTTGAATCACATAATGCACTAGACAGATGTTAAAGGTTTATACAGAGACTTTCTTCTTGGTAGAAGTCAAGACTTAGAAAGGAACAGAAAGGGTGTAGTTAGCTATATTTGCTGGCCCAGTCCTTTCTATTTTTCTTCTAAATTTGGTAAGCATTTGAGTGAATGTTAATTCAGTCAAGCTTCATCAAAAGTCTATACACCAGCTGTGAAGCTTCCTCTACAGAGATTATTTCTTCCCCCTATTTTAATTTGCTTTGGGAGCCAAGAATGTATGAGCAGCCATACATTATAGTGTCATGGGTTCACCCACATACTCAACAAACAACTTGGTAACAAGAAGACAAAACTTGAATTTTATGTTTAAACTGTATATACCCATACAAAATTGCTAGCCACTCTGTGATAACTCAGAGAACTGTTTATGGCAATTTGAGTGAGTGTACTTGGCAATTTGTAAGAGGATGTGGAGCGTAGTGGAAGCACGTGATGGTCAATGGAAGCTAATATAAGTCAGTTGGGTTGTACTCCATTTGCAGAGGATGGTTAACAAAGAGTAAGAATTTTTTTTTTTTTTTTGACAGGAAGAGTAGACAGTAAGAGAGAGAGAGACAGAGCGCGCTGCAGCCGGCGCACCACGCTGATCCGATGGCAGGAGCCAGGTACTTATCCTGGTCTCCCATGGGGTGCAGGGCCCAAGTACTCGGGCCATCCTCCACTGCACTCCCTGGCCACAGCAGAGAGCTGGCCTGGAAGAGGGGCAACTGGGACAGAATCCGGTGCCCTGACCGGGACTAGAACCCGGTGTGCCAGCGCTGCAAGGCGGAGGATTAGCCTAGTGAGCTGCAGCGCCGGCCCAAAGAGTAAGAATTTGCCAGTGTTTCTCCATCTGTATCCTAAGCTCAGCAGAAAATAGACTTCAGTCTCCGGAGAGGAAAATGAGCTCCAGGGAGGAGATGGGCCATCAAGCCATTCCTGCAGCTTGGGGCATCCTATTTTCCTGTGTGTTGGGCAACCCTCAGATTTGGGGCTTGAACACCGAGACTTCATATTCAGGGAAGCAGGGTGGCAGCTGTGCTTATTCTGATCAGAGAGTCTTGTGATTATGAATACAAAGCTGACATTCATATTTCATACGTGAGAGTCGTTCCCTAAGCATCCTCACCTCACCTGGGTTTCCTCACAAACCCAAGGTCCACAGTCAGACCTCAAAGTCAGGCCATCTGATGAAGCTCCACCTCAGTGGTGAGCTGGCCCCCAGCTCTTCACATCCATTTTCCCTTTGAGATATGTTTGACATCTCATGCCATGAAGATAATAGTAAGAGTGGTAGGTAAATTTAAAGACTATAAAGATAGATGGAAAAGTAAACAGGCAACCTTGTAATTAACAAGATAGTTAAACTATGTTTTAACTGAGGTTTTATCTGCTGTCATCTGGTTTCTTTAGACCTTCTTAAAACTGATCAGTATTCCATCGCGTTACTGGGCTAGAAGTTTCAGAACACTCACAGCAGCTTACATTTCAGAAAGACAAACAATCTGAAACAAAGGGTGAGACATCTCTTATTTAAAGAAAAAATTACTCGCCTCCCTCTGGCAACTCCAGAGAGGAGGAGGAGAAACCTAGATAAATAATCAGGCCATCTATTAATTCCCCCCATCTCCTATGCTGAGGGATGCAGCCCTCCTCCTTTATCTTTGCTTTACTCTTCTGCAGCCTGCTGGAGTGTGATTCTCTTCCACACACACTATGCATCAGAATCCGCCTCTCAAGGAAGACACATTTCCTCCCTGAGGGGGAATTCCGATGTCACATTTTGAGAAAATTATTTGCCCCTGGTAAAGACTTATTTGTTACTTTTCCTAACTCTACTTTTAAATTCAGTTTATTCTGAACACTGGATTTTCAATGTTAGCGTTTATCACTGTCTGTAAAAGTGTAAGCATGTTTTTAACTAAATCAGCTTATGTGGTTATTCAGTCAGTATATAAGTTTCAGTTAAATTCAACCAATATTTGTTATGTGTTCACTGTGTGCAGGGCACCGGGGTTAAACACGGGAGACGTAACTGTCACAGACTTAGCCCCTGTCCTCAAGGTCACAGCCTAGTGTAGGACAAGGAATTCTCCACAAAGCGTGACAGTGACGGAAGGGATCATGACCAAACAGGACAGCTCTGCGTTGTTAGAGAGACTCAGTCCCCTTTACAGTTGGGTCTTTCCTCATGGGCAGGTGCATAATTATCCCAATTTATTAATTATAAAAATGTTCAAATATTAAGAAAAGTTGAAAGAATAAGGCAGTTACATCCATCCTCCATCTAGGTTCAAGAATTGAGAATTTCTGTGTTCATTTCCTTTTTCTGTTTGTTCATCCATCTACACAACTATCATCTATTTATCTATCCATCGTCTATCAATCATCTATCTCTGTCATATGAGAACAAGTTGGAAAACTCATGACAATTCACCCAAACGCTATAGCTTGCATCTCCAAAGGATGAAGATATTCTACAACACAATGAAAACATTATAACATCCTCAAGCTGTGCAAAAGTTTCATATCATCTTATATCCAGCAAGATTTGAATTTTCTTGATTGATCCTGAAACCTCATATGGCTTTTTGTTATTGTTGAAATCATCATCTAATTATGGCTTAATCACTGAAATAATTTTGATATCTTCATAATTTCTTTTAATGTAGGACAGTATCATTCTTTTTTTTTTATAAATGCCAATATTCTAGATTTTTCTGATGTTTTAAAAAGCTGGTAATATCATCTTTATAATCTGTATACTTTGGAAAGTAGAATTAACATCCGGAGGCTTGAATGCATTTAAATCAAATGTTTTTGGTGGGTAAACTTTCTGGGTGGTGCTGTGTATTTCATTTGCATCTGTCATGAGGTAGAGTCAGCCTATTGCTTAGCTGCTGCTGGAAGATCTAGGATGGCATCAGCTGGGCATTATGGTGTTTCTTGTAGCAAATTGTTTCTCTTTCACATGGCCTCTAGTATCCAGGAGACTAGCTTAGACTTATTCATGTGGTGTCTGAGAGCCTCAAACAGCAAGAGGGCAAAACCCACTGCTCAACACTTTTCAGATATCTTGCTTTCATCATGTTTGCTACTGAGCTGTTGGCCCAGATTGAAGATATCAGGATACTGATGCCACTTGTTGATGGAAAGATCTGTGACATCACTTTGCAAGAATATGAATGCAAGAGATGGGAAGATAGTGGCTACTCGTACAGTCTTCCAAGACAAGAAAAGTATTACTCAGCATCATAAAGGCCGAGAGAACAGCACAGCTTCTCTGAGTCTGACTTGGATTTTTCCCAGGGCCACCCTCAGATTCAAGGTGATGGTTAGCAGTCTGTTCTAGATGATGACACAGTTATTTTCCATACTCTACCCTCCCTACTTTGCCAAAAGGAAGTCATAGCCATGTCTATGCTGCCACGGGTGGCAGACTCTGCCCTGGAGCCAGCTCCATGGCCCAGGCCCAATGGCCAGTTGCCATCCTCATATGACCTTCCTCTCCTTAGAGGCTCTTCCTGGGGCAGACCTCAGCAAAGCCTGACACACCATCTGTAAAAGGAGGTGGCTAAGCCACATTAGTAGTTTTGAAGTATCTTAGAGACACACTTAGAAAAGAAATGGAGGCAATATTCATGTAAGCAAGTTACTCAAAGAGTACAGAAGTATATAAATGAAGATAAATATCCACTTTTCCACTGACCCATCTTCCAGGGCCCCAGCCCAGACAATGGCTCCTGGTTTCTTCAATGTATTTCTAGAATTATTCTATCCATGCATGGTTCTTTGGTTTGTTTTTGAGATAAGCCTCACATATATTCAAAACTTTCTGTACCTGTTTGTTTCACTTGGCAATGGATTTGGGACATTGTTGAGTATAAGTATATGTAGATCTACCTTACTATTTTTAAAGGCTACACATCTCTGTACACTTTCATAATTGCTGAACTCCTTATGAAGATTTCAGAGGAAACTCCAGAAGTAAAATGATCAGGCATCAAATGCTGTAGTTTATGGGAGGGTAAGGAACTGTTTGTTTGGTGGCCCTTCACCTGACTGGGGACCGCTAACATATGTGCTGTATCCATGGCACCTTTTGGTGGAATAATTTGAAAACACCGAGTATCTGGTGCCCAGAGCTCCTTCCGGCTCGAGCATCCTGTGACGGTCAAAAATATCACCTGCCTACCAAGTGGCACCTCGAGAGTCTTCATCAACAAAATAAGGTGGAATCAAGGGATCATTTATTTGAATGAAATACCCAATGGGTGAGGCTCCCTGCTTCAACAATGGAATTCATTGCCCCCACACTCTGTAAGCACTAATAACAGTGAGTTGAGCCTGTGAACTCCTTGTCTTAAAATTAGATTCTGAAAATTTGCAGCCATTGCTGGAGTCTTGGCTTGTAGTCTTACATTGAATTATGGGACCGAATTATTTCTTGTTGTCCCAGAGTGCCTTCTCAATTGAAGATATTGTCGCAGAGAGAGAATACAACAACATTTCCTAAAGAAGTCATTCCTGCAGGGAGGAAAGACCTGTTAGTAACCCGAGTCTCTGGCTAGCTATTGCACACGGACACAGGATGCTGAGAAGGACCCAGGGCTCACTAAGCTGCTGAAGCATAGAGGAACTAGTAAAGTCTACACACTGTCAACGTGAAGCCGAGTCTCCTTGGAGCCTGTAGCAGATTTCAGATTTGTGCTGATGAGTAATCTCTGCACAGGTGAAAGATTAGACATTTCAATGGCTATCAATATTTATAATTGGTTTTGGGTCCAGGTTAGAAATTCTTCATTCCCCATGTCAAGGACTTGCATATCCCCAAATAGTGATTAGTACTGCTGAACATTTTGGCTCAACATAGAAGTCTGTTTTATTTGACAAATATACCCAGAGTGTGATTAGTTTTAATTTTTTTTAATTAATTTTAAGCAGAAAGTAGTTGTTTTTGTCACTGAGAATTCACTCATTAGTCTTCTGACCTAATTTTGGAAGAATCACAACCATACCTTCCCTGTTTCTTTTATTCCAAGTTCTTCAGATGGATTGGGCTTGGGGATGAGCATATAACTCAGCTCTGGCCAGTTAACAAAACATGTGCTGACACTATGATTAATCATGCTCTCCAGTTAAAACCAATAACATGCAATGTAACTTTCACTGAAAATTTGAAGATGAAAGTCATCTACCCTTTCCCCCTGATGAGACTTAAAAGAAAACATGGGAAGAGATCAGATCCTACGATCAGATTCTAACCTACACTGGCCTTTTCAGATGTATGATTCATTCTCATTATTATGTTTTATTTTCTTTATTTTCTGAAATTTGCTCCTAAAACTTCTAATATTTCATTTAGAAGCAATTTCTAACTTTTTATTAGGTGTCCATCAGGTAAGGAAATCAAACCAGTTCTAGTGGAAAGGATAGAATTTTGACTCCTCAGACTAACTAAAGAAAAGTAGCGGGGCTGGTGCCGCAGCACACTAAGTTAATCCTCCGCCTGCAGCGCTGGCATCCCATGTGGCTGCCGGGTTCTAGTCCCGGCTGCTCCTCTTCCAGTCCAGCTCTCTGCTGTGGCCCGGGAGTGCAGTGGAGGATGGCCCAAGTGCTTAGGCCCTGCACCTGCATGGGAGACCAGGGAGAAGCACCTGGCTCCTGGCTTCAGATCAGCGCAGCTTCGGCCACTGAAGGCATTTAGAGAGTGAACCAATGGAAGGAGGACCTTTCTCTCTGTCTCTCTGTCTCTCACTGTCTGTAAATCTACTTGTCAAATAATAAATAAAATCTTTAAAAAAAAAAAAAAGAAAAGGTAGCTAACTCATTTTAGAAGTTCAGTCCTGTGGTCCTACTAAATCCTGGTTTCCAGGAGAGGAAACCCAAAGGGTTTTCATTAAAGAGAGAAGGAGAGACACAGTGAAAGAGACAGACAGAGATAGAAGAAAAAATTATATCCTAGTTTATGATGTAAACTGTTCATGGTCATGTCCCATCAATATTTGGAAGACTGCATCTAACAGAGAAGGGCAACAGCATTTACTTCACTCCTTTGTGGGTCAGACACCAGCGTGGCTTTATTTATTATTATTTAAGAAAAACTTCGACACTCTCTGGGCCTTCAGGTGTCTTCCGAGGCACTGTAGATTGCTGGGTGCTCAGTAGCCAGGGGAAAAAATGCTGTCAAGGAACTTAGGCTGTAGCACACCCTATAATGCATTCTGCCCTTATGAAAATATCCCATATGTGCACTGCCCAATATATTAACCACTAGCTCTATGTGGATATTAAGCATGTGAAATGTTGTAGTGAACAATTAGCTTTTTAATTGTAATTAATTTTCATTTGAGTTATCCTGCGTGACTTGTGGCTACTATATTGACATCTGAAGGATTCTAGACCTAGGTCATTTCTTCTTAAGCATTATTGTGCATATTTATAACCTGTGGATCTTATTAAACTATAGAGCCTATTCAGTTGGGTCTGGGGTGGAGATAGATGCTCTGTATTTCTAACAGGTTCACGGGTGATTCTGACATGTTTGGTCCATGAACAGCATTTCCTTTGAGTAGCCAAAACCAAATCTCAAATGCAAGGCTATCGATACTAATTTAAAATATGGTAAGAACTTTATGGGGAATAGGTTTCTGTAAGAGAGAGGGAGGAGAAGGGTTTGGAAATAATTTTGAATTGGAAGAAAATCATAAAAGGCCTCATTGGAGAGGGGACCCAGGAGCTGAAACCTTCAGCATGCAGTTGAGTAGTTAAGATACAGGGGTGAGGAGGAGCCAAGAGTGGACAGTGTGGGTGTGAAGGCCCTGTAAATGACTCTTGTAAGGGAGGATGTGAAACAGACTGTTGGTCTGTAATAAACGTATTACTACCTCTAGAAGTCACTAACTTGTCCATTTCTCCCATTGAGCTCCCTATTAGCTTCAGATAGGTGCCTCCTTCTGAGTCTGTATCACCCAAGCCATATTTCCTCATCATGAAAATGGCGGGCATTTCATAAATACGCATTGAACCACAGCCAAAAATATCATCCGTGTGTGTGTGTGTGTGTGTGTGTGTGTGTGAATGTGTGAATGTCTGAGGTCTGTAGGACAGAGGAAGTATATACCCTGCATAAATAGGTATATGCAGCATTTTCCTTGCAAATAGAGGAGAAAATTTTTTGGAGTAGAGCCAAGCCATTCATGGCCTCTCCATTACTTTTAGTTTTACAGCAGGAGATTGCTCGACTTTTGACAAGCACTAATTAATTTCATCTCTGGGGAATAATGGGAAATGTAGGCTTATGCTGTTTGCACTGAGGTTATCAGTTATATTGGTTTTAATGTTCTTCTCTACTCTCGATATAAAACCTGCAACAAAATGCACAGTCGCCTCCTCATTAGCCGTAAACAGTGTATTTCAGATTTGTCAACCATACATATTTATTTTTATATCCAGGCATCTTTATTTATCTTCATTACAGGTCCATGAAGTTTTTTGCCAATAAATTAGGAATGTGCTAACTAGTTCTGAAAACTATGGCGCCAAGGAAATTTTATCGATCTCATAATTTACTGGATCTTTTGGGTTAATTACAAGTTCTGTCTAGCTTGGTACACTTTTTCAAGTCAGCTGTGCATCATAAATAAGTAACCTCAGCACACACACTCCCTCCATTTCTGATGGCCTCCCATGAGGTCAAAGGTATAATAACTACAGTACCCAGAGTTTCTGCCATGTTTAATTAAACTATTAATCTACTTTTATCTGTGACACAAAAAGCCAGAACGCCAACTACCTTGAATTTTCAAAGTTCTTCAACACATTTACTCATGATGGAATTTTCCAAGGCATATCTTGAGCAGTTTAGCACTGGCCATTCCTTTAAAAGCAACATCAAAAATTGTAAGGTTGTATCAGCTAATAAGAAAGTGTGTCATGTAGGATGATTCATGCATTTGCTTCCTGACACAATATGTGAGTAAAACACTTTATTAAAAACAAAGAAGACTAAGGTTTGCCAAAGGTTTGGAAATTACAGCAGATCAATCAACAGCAGCCTTGGAGGGCCCTTTATTTTAAGTGTGTGGGTGACTGTTCAGAGTGGAACTTAGCTTTGTTACGTAACTGAGGTGAGTTCACTGAGGACATGTGGCAACAATGACATTTTTAAGTGGTCAGGCCTGGCTTTGTGTTCACTATCACAACAGAACCTGGAAACCCGAGTCTTCAGAAAGGCAAATATCCACAAAAGTTTAATTAGGTTAATAAAGCACCCATATGTATGTCTACCCTTTTCTTTATTGTGTGTCAATAAGTAGTAATCTATTGCATATGTTATTCAATTAAGGAAGCAATTTTCTGGCTTTTTATTTTATTTCCTATGTTCGTTCTTGAGCATGTGGGTGTAGAATTACACATGAAAACTTCAAGGTTCTATTTTCTTTCACTTGAAAGCTTATCTTACCTGCTTGTACATTTTTTTTATTCCTTTATTTAAGGAATCTGCTTCTTATATGCTTCTATAAAAGCTGTAAAAATATGACACCATGGCCTTCTAATTAATGTCCCTGGCTTTAATTTTAACAATGATTAAGAGTGATTTGAGTCATGCATTTGAGCATTCCACTTAAAAATCAAGTTAGACAGGCAATGCCCATGCAAATATTGATTATAAACCCTGTGCATTTCTAGCAAGTTAGATTAATATCATGGGCTAAATTTTTTTTTTAAATCTGTTTTTCTTTCCTCCTTTGTTAAGGAGTATAACTGAAAACCAAATCCATTTGCAGGTTAGCCATATATTTTCATAATGCCCATGGGACTAAAATTTAATTTAGATACTTAACATATCTTCCCTCCCACCCACATCCAGTCAAAATAATCAAAACCACAACTCTTTTACATTTATGGAACAGTTGAAGCTACACATTTCATTTTATTTTATTGTATTTTAACTTTCAGCACTGCATTCACTGTGAGTATTCTATGCATCTTTTTAAATGCAAGCAGTTTCCTTGAAAACAAGTCATTTCAAATGACATTTTTTGGCTTATGTTCAGCATTTTACAGCCTGTGTATCAGAGTCATAAGTTTATAATTTGAGATACTGCAGACCTTACTTATTCATCATGATTAGATGTTTGTATCTACTGTTCTACTGACTGGCAAACTCTAACACTGAAAAATAAAGAGTCAGTCCCTGGTTTTGGCAGCAACAATAATGAGAGGGAAATGTATTGGGTGCATCTCCTTGATAGAGGTGCAATGCAGGTCACCCTTTTGAATAAACAGTAACTATTTGCATCATATAAAATATAAATTGATGTCTCTGGAGTATTTTTGCCATACTGGTTCTTCAGGGTTAGAATTATTAGCTTAAAAGATAATTACTGGCCAGACATAGAGATTACGTGAATTTTACAAATGCATTTTTATATGATGTATCAGTACATTGTTATTAAAATCTCAGGATTTGCTTTAAAGAATCACTTTTCCTTGTGGACTCTTGAAGTAATCCCTTTGAAATGTTTAAATTTTATCCCAGACAAGCCAAACCTCATGGGCTCCCTTTCCTACTGTTCTGGGATGAGCGCATCTAGGAAGTTTAGAGGGCAACCCCGGTGAGATTCTCTGACTCGCTGACATGGATTGATAGTGGTGGAACCTCAGGCGTGGAGAGTAGCCTGTCAGCTTCAGCATGTGCCGCCATGGCTTACCCAGCCTACCCATGCAGACGTGTCCAGCCAGTGCTGGAGAAGCCCTGGCACTGGCCTGCCTTTGGCTCATGCTTCTAGCAACAAATAGAGAACACTGGACACTGTCCTGGTTGGAACCCCAGCCCAACCCTCTGACACATTGTCTCCCATAGTGCTTTAAGCCCCTGAGGAAAACATCCCTAGGGAAATTATCAGACCTAACAGTATTGAGCCCTAGTGATTCTTGCTTTACCTTTTAAATATAGATTCTAAGTTACTTCATATTCATACCTATATTATTGGTCCATATTTCACATAAGAGTGGTTAAATAACTATCATCTGAGCACACAAATAGGAATAGGATTTGACAACAAATTAGTCTGGAAACAAAACCCATGCCTAATTCATCATATCAAGATCCTGCCTGTAGTGGAAGGATCAAGGGATCCCTTATGAGCATAAGTAAGAGCTAGAAAGGTGCCTA
This sequence comes from Oryctolagus cuniculus, assembly GCF_051225735.1. Lineage (NCBI taxonomy): Eukaryota > Metazoa > Chordata > Mammalia > Lagomorpha > Leporidae > Oryctolagus > Oryctolagus cuniculus. Next base: position 40,632,507 of record NC_142877.1, read on the forward strand.
GCGTAAAGATGGAAAAGAGTGGGCAAGTGGCCATAGTGCTGTGTTAGAAAACTGGCAATTGAGGGGCTGGTGCTGTGGGACAGCGAGCTGAGCCTCTGCCTGCAGTGCCTGCATCCTGTATGGGCTCCAGTTCATGTCCCGGCTGCTCCTCTTCCAATCCAGCTCTCTGCTATGGCCTGGGAAAACAGTAGAAGATGATCCAAGTCCTTGGGCCCCCTGCACCCATGTGGGAGACCCTGAAAAAGCTCCCAGCTCCTGGCTTCAGATCTGCCCAGCTCTGGCTGTTGCAGCCATTTGAGGAGTGAACTAGCAGATGGAAAACCTTTCATTCTGTCTCTCCCTCTCTATGTCTATAGCTCTACCTCGCAAATAAATAAAATATTTTTTAAAAAATAAAACTTGCAAGCAATTAAAAATGCACAACAGTGCCAACAGGGACAGCAACAGAAACAAACTCCAATTTGGAGTGCTTTATAATTTTTTATGGTGGGATTATTCCCACCAGTGCCAAATTTCAAGCTTCCAAAATGAGGTCACAGAATGCAAAGTTGAAAAACATGTACAGAATCCACTCCCATAAACTGGTTTCTACTCACCACTGAGCAGAGTGCACAAATATGGCCTAGTGAAAGAAGAACAAGGGGATGGGTACAGAAGGAATACATTGATAAGAGGAATATGTCTAACAAGTGGCATGTGAGGTCTCCAACCACTTTCTCCTTTACTGTGGTGGCCAATTACTTTTAAGTCCCCTTGAACTGACTTGATGGAATATTGTGAAGCCATATAATTGAGAGAAAAGTAAAGTTACCCCTTGTCTATGATGGATTAAACTGCTGCACAACCTTGATTGGCCACTACTTATAAACTGAGACCTTGGAGGTAGCAGTTATGAATGCAGACATTGGCAATCATCCATAGTCATGAATGCATCCACTTAAAAAATGTAGTATCTGCTTTTAATGATATCATCATAGATTTTCTCAATGTCAACAAGATGTTGATATTTTGGTCATGAGATAATTGCATACAAACCAGATATTAGAATTTAATGACTAGGGGGATGATTGATAACCTCATAATAGCACGACATTTTGGTGATTTCAGAACAGTAAAAAGGTTGAAAACAAGACAGAGATTAATTTTATTAAAGACAACAAAACAACTTAAGAGGAAACTATTTTAGACTTTGATCAAATTGCCATTTAATTAAATATTTGGATGTTTCTTGCTATCCATGTTTAGGAGAAAGACAAGTCCCATAAACAGACTACTATCTAAGTTCAGCAGAGTTTCAATGTAATGTTTCAAGATATTCTTAACTCTTTGAGAAAAAACAGTGAATTTGCATCTACTCTCACCTGTTGATCAAGGTACAGTTAATAGTGTAGCACTGGTCTCAAATTCTAGGTTTAAAGCTTGGCTTGTATATTGGTCATTTCTTCCAGCTTAGTTATCTTCACATGTAATTTGTGGATGATTTTTCTCTTTCTTATCATATACCTTACAGCATTCTTAATGCTGAAAAATATGAATTCAGGATACAAGTATGTTTATAGAAATGATTGATAAAGTGCTATTTAGAAGAAAAAAGGTAGGTGTCAATAGGTAACCCAGATAATTTAGGCCTTTAGACCTGATTTTATAGTTCTTCCAGGAAAACCAAATTAAAAAGGAATGAGGAAAAGTTGCACCTTTCCATTCACTTAAACCAGTTGCATCGTAGGTATTATATGTGACCTGGCTTCTAGATTGCTCTGGGTGTTTGAGTCAGTACTCGTTTTTATGAAGATAGAGGTATCCTCCTTAACAGCAGGTGAAGAGCCAAGGAGATAAGATGGCTATCAGACTGCCAATATTATTTTCTTGTGATGATAAGGACATGCCTTTCTAAAACCATTTAATTACATTTTTTGTTCTCATTTAAAATAATCAGAGTTCCATTGTAAAGTCTCCTAAGTAAATTTGAATGTTACATGAGGTGTGTAATGGAATCAAGATGGAGTTACAAGGACCGCTGTCTGATTGCCGACCTGCTTCTTTTCTATTAGTAGAGATGGTGGAGTGGCTTTTGGATATTAAGATATTTAGTCACTGTTGTGTACCTAGACTTGGGCCATTTGCCTGGCTGTTTTCAGGAGTCACAAGGGGATGGATTGTGGTAACCCTCCTTCTAAATAGCACTTCCAAAATCTTGATACTTTTGGCTCTTAGTCTGTGGAATTGTTTTATTATGAATTTTGGCTTTAATGATAACACATAACGGTCATAGCACATAGTCCCACTTATGGGACTAGATAAGAAGTGCGATACTTGTGGCATTTCCAAATGAAAGATGGGTAACAGTTGTCTTTATCAGGCAAGACTGAGTTGCTCTGGGGTCAAGAAAAAGCTAAATTCTGAGGCACCTTATAGAGAAACTCAAGAAAACGAACTCATATCAGCCATTTCTTCTTGTTCTTGAGGATTTACAGGGAAAGAGTTTTAGACTTCAGTTGAACAAAGTAAGAAGATAATGGAAAATCATACTATGATGCTCCATTTGGTTTTGTGGAGCTGGGGCAGCTCATGGGGAAATACTAAGTGTTCAGCTAGATCTATAGAAACTCCACAGAGGTTGTGAAAATAATCAGATCTGATATCACACTCAATACTGTGGTAATACTACAATAATGTAGTGAGGATTAGTAGGTGGTATAAGAGTACATTGTCAAAATGCAAAGATATTTTTCTTCTTCATTTTTTTTTAAATGGAAACTTCTGGATTCACCAAAGTTCCATTTCACTTATTTTTTGTTTGTTTGTTTGTTTGCTTGTTTGTTTTTTTAGTATTTAAAACCAGTGAAAGGACTACCCTTTCTCATTTCACACAAAGCTTAGTTGGTCATACAAGTGGAGTTATACCAAACAACAAATTTAAAATTTTACTTTCTTATTCTATTTGTCTATCAAAAACCTGATCCTCTTCTGTTTGTGTTATAAGCTAATGGCTTTTTGTTACTTGTGTACTTTAAAAACAGATCATTCTTGAAAAATAACACATTGTTGTTGAAAATGAGTATAACTTGACAAGTACAACTTGACTCTGTACTCTTTTTTTGCCATTTTGTTTTCTGGAAATTATTCGTTTTAGCCATCTTTTAGAAACTCCAAGTCATGTCTTCCCTTTCATAATATCTTGTCCTGTAACAATCCACTAACTATCTCCTACAAAAAATGACCCAAGAGATAGTAATTAGCCTACTCTTGAGTGTAATAACAGAATTGAAGATTGATGAACAATTTTCTTCAAATATTTTAAGTAATGGCATAAAAGCAAAAGGCCATGCATTGCTTGTCTTAGGAAAACAGTACAGAATATGTTAGAATATCATGAATAAATGAACACTTTCATTTATGAGCTTTATATAGAAATTATTGAGTTTCCCTGCTCGAGGTGCAGCCTGCATGGCAGTTAATCTTCTCATGGCACTCACTGTATAATGCAACGCCTCTCTGGGCAATCTTTTGTATTAAAATACAGCATTTAAGCTCCTTTCCTCCACAAAGCATTGCAAGAATGAATTGTTCAATCTCTTTTCTGATAACATGCTGAAAATTATTTCAGAAATAACCAAGATGGTAATTCTCATTAAATATCTTTCTTTATAGCTCTCTGGAAAATAGAAAATATTTTAAAAACAATATAAAATTATTGGAAAGTTAAAAGAATGCTGTGCTGGCAACACGCTGATTCCTGTCTCAGCGTTGCCACCTATGTGAGTGACCCTGAGCAAGTCATTTACCACCCCTCATCTTATTGCCATCATTATTTTAAGCACTAAAATGAAAACATTAATTTTATGAGCTCCAGGTAACTTTCATTTTAAAATATCCCTCTCCATATTTTAAATCCCTTTTCATTCTTATTTCCTCTCTACCCCATTCCCTCCTATTAAGTTATAATGACCTCTTATTGTGAGATTCCAAGAATTATGGTCTATCAGAGTAAGTTGTGATTCCTCCTGTATAAAAGAGCTGTATCTAATCCTTATTACATATGCCATCTCTCACTCTGTCACAGAGACTGTGTAGCAGAAATCCACTTGTCTAGCGAAACACTTAAATCCAAAGACAGTCAATGACCAGGCAAAATATAGGCTCAATCGGATGGCGCAAAATGCTATTTCTAAAGAAAATTCCCTAGGGACTCTTTCACATGATGAGAGAGATCTTCTGAGTAAAGGAGAGCAGCACCATCAACTTGAAGTGAACAGGCTAGGATGACTACCATAACCATCTGGGAACAGTATCTGGTACAGGCACTCCCTCTTCAAAAACTGCAGATCAAAGTTCATTTAAAGCAGACATTCATTCTGAGTTTTGATCCATGTTGACTCAGTAAAAGACCAACCCACAAAGTTGAACAATTCAATTAAGGGTTTTTCAAGATGAATTGTTCATAGAAAATTTCCCTGTTGATCTGAACTAGAATTTGTTGATTGGAAATTTTCTTTTGTATATTGAAAGAGAGAGATTTCTACCAAGAGACGGCAGTATAATGTTGAAAATAATATATATATATATATATCAAAAATTAAGATGGGAGCATTGTATTTCTTGACATAGGAGGATAAATTAAGCACACATATATATGTATAATGTTATGGCATGTGTGGAATTATTATTTTGGTGAGAAGAATAAAAATCATCCATTTTGGTGAAAACAGAGGAAATCACTCAAGTCTTCTGGGACACTAACTCATAAGCTATATGAAATATTTAACAAAATGAGCTTCAGAGTTTATGCAATTCCCCCAAGAAAAATAGCAGATTTTTAGAAGTAAATCATAATGAGTAATATTATTATTATTATTCTCACTGGTGATATACATGTCATTAATAAAATAGAGTCTTTAAGATATGTGTTCTAATATAAAACTATAAATATGTTATACATGGTCTGCATAGAATGAAATGCCTAGATTTATGAAATGGATTCTACATGATTAGAAGCCACTTGCACATGGAAGAGACTAATTGAATCTACACCATGAGCATTTGCTTGTCTTCATTTAAAGGAGAGGATGGGGTGAGGATGGGGCATAAAGGCATGATTTTTTTTTTAATTCCTTTTATCTGTGTGCTACTAAAAGTTCAAAAAAATACAGAGATGGCTATAACTTTCTCTGCTGGATTAGGAGATGAAATTAGCAATCTGAAGGCAACAAAAGGTGCAAAAAGCCTGAGAGAGGTTGTAGACCTGAAAGAGATTTGACAGCTGAGATGAAGAGGGTTTCATAGAGGAGGCCTTGCTTGTGCTCTTCCAAAGAATCTAGAATGAATTCAGAGAAGGGCAAAGATCCATCTCTCACTATATCTCTTCCTGTGGCTGTGTTGATTTTTTTAACCTCTCCTAGTGAACCGTGACCTTCTAGCCTCTGGATTTCGCTTGGAATCTGCTTTACCTTCCACTTTTGCCTGCATAATGACTTTGCAATCAGTTCTCAGTCAAGTTGGGTTCTCTTCAAAACGTTTCCTGTGATCTTTCCCAGATCGCTGACAATTTGATTTTATTGCTGTTTTTTGAACTTCCAAGAAATCTGTATGTGCTATTCACATCAAAGCATTTGAGGCTCCATATTGAAAGTATTTAGATCTTGGTTTCCTCCAGTGGATGGCTGGCCCCTCCATGGCCCGGTGCATTTGTCTTATTTACCACTTTTCCCACTACTCTTTGCCCAGAGCCTGTCATATATTAGTTCTCAATAAACACCTGATTATTGGTGAGCGAAGGAATTAAGCAAAAAATGTGTAGAGCATGATCACTATGAAAAAAGTCACAGAAATGATTGACCCAAAGACAATGAAGACACCAATGGGACTAAACTTTTGCTTCCATGTTGTTCTCTTCCAAACATGCAATATGTCATAAATTTCTTCAGTGAATTTAGGATTGAAAGATTTGTACTATTTGAACACAGGAAAATAGGGTAACTCCAATATATTTTCCAGTGATCATTTGTTAGACACCTGTGAAAGAAGAAACTTCAGAGTTTTAGTGTTCATTGGATGCATCATCCTTCAACATAAAATGATTTTTAGAGTTTTATAAGGTAGTGGAAATAACTCTTAAAAAGATTTATCTATTTGAAATTCAGAGTTACAGAGAGGCAGTGGCAGAGAGAGAGAGAGAGAAAGAGAGAGAGGTCTTCCATCTGCTAGTTCACTCCCCTGATGGCCTCAATGGCTGGAGCTGAAGAGACAGGAGTTTCTTCCGGGTCTCCCATGTGGGTGCAGGGGCCCAAAGATTTGGGCCATCTTCTGTTTTCCCAGGCCACAGCAGAGAGCTGGATCAAAAGTGGAGCAGCCGGGACTTGAACTGGCACCCATATGGGATGCCAGCACTGCAAGCATTTACCCCACTATGCCATAGCGCCAGCCACTGAAAGTAGCCTTTGAAAAGGAATTCCAATCAGGGATTTCACAGGCCAATAGAATGATATTGCAACAGATAAAGTTCACTTAAATAGACTTGATGTTATCTGCCAACCATTACATATAAAACAATGGATAGGCCAGTGGAAAACTGAATAATTACAAGGAAGGGACTTTTTACCAAAAGTAACAATTATTTGTCAATTATAGTGATTAAAACTTATTGTACACATCATAATTGACTGATGGAGCCCATGCATAAATTTTGATGATATTTTATCCTAAAAATAAAATGTAGACCGTACTAAAGCCTCTGACCCTAGAATCAAGAGGGATTCTTAGATAGGTAGCACAATGGAAACAATGGTATATATGGCATCATACTGTGTCACTGCCATGTCATAGAAGCTTTCGAATAAAAGTCAAATTGGCTTACTTATTTTAACTATTATTTATTTATTTGAAGGACAGTGATACCCAAAGAGAGAGAGCAAAAGAGATAGAGTGATGTGGGGGGAGGGATGGGGGGAGAGAGAAGAGAGGGAGGGAGAAGGAGAGGGAGAGGGAGAGGGAGAGATTTTCCATCTGCTGGTTCACTCTCCAAATACCAGTGGCCGAGACTGGGCCAAGCTAAAAGCAGGAAATCAGAATTCCGGTCTCCAATGTTGGTGATGGGGACTTAAGCACTTAGGCCATCCTACCCTACTTTCCCAGGTGTATTAATAGGGAGCTGGATCAGAAGTGGAGCAGCCTGGACTTGAACCATCATTCTGATATGATATGCCAGTGCCACAGGTGGCCCCTTAGCCTACTGTTTGACAAAACTACCCCCAAACTTAATGTGGTCTGTATTATTATTTGATGCTTTGAAATTTTAATAAATTAATATTCTGGATGTTGTTTTAATTAAATTTAACATACTGATTCAGTAAGTCTGGATTCTGTGATAGGTACTGAGAATAGGATGATGGATAAGGCACGGTTTCTTCTATCCATTAATTCAAATTTAACAGGGAAAACAGGCACAGTGGAGGGATTGCTGAGTTGTGAACTGGTGAATAAAAATGGAACTTCTGTACTCTTATACTTCTGAAGCTAGTTCCTACCTCAAGTTCCCTTTATGTGATGGCAAAGCAAAGCACAAAATCTAATCAAGCACAAGATTCTCCAAGTCACTTCAGGCTTAAATGAAGTCTCTTCAAATTTTCTTCTCTTAATCTTCTCGCTGAGATTCCACTCCAAGGAACAGCTACTACTTAATATTAATGTGTCTTGAGCAACTTCTATAAAACATTTGTGCCTCTGTATCCCACCTATGATGTGGATTTGACAGTAATATCTTTCTCAGAAAATTCCAATGAGAATTAAGTAAGGTTTATATGGAAAGCACTCAGTGCCAACAATACAGTAAGCATGTGACATGTATTACTGGCTCCTGCTGCTTTTCCTACTACTGCTATCTTCATAATTAACAACATCACATCATCATTGTAAGGCCCAAAATTAAAGAGGCATACACACTGCCATGGAGTATCTGGACCCCTGACATTGACTTTCCATGTGGACATTAACTGGTCTTTGGTCATTGTCATGTATTCCCATTGACATCTGCTGAGGTTTCTGTGATGCCAAGCTCTGAGTCTCCCTCCTAAAGAAAAGGCAAAGACTCAACAGGTCAGCTGCTATTCTTGGGATCACAATAGCCTTGAGATGGAGAAGTGGTTAGAATTCCTAGGTTTTCAAGTTTCAACCAATTAGATTCTGCTCCTCTCCAATTACCTCAAACTCATCACGGGATTTAATGCCCCCGCTCCACAAAATAATGACCAGAGGGTAGCCATAGGGGTAGAAGATTGAGGGAGCAGGGTGGCAGGAGCCACAATGGGCTCCTTTCCTCTCCTCTTCAGCTCTTCCTCAGTTTTGTCAAGTTTGGAAAAGCTGGTTGGTTGTCCATTGTTTATTCACTTAGGTTTTTGAGACCCAAGACCCTTTTTTCTTGACTTAACTCACTCTCTCTCTCTCTCTCTTTCTCTCTGGAATTTCAAAAGTCAATTTATGGGGCTGGTGTTGGGGCATAGAAGGTAAAGCCACTGCCTATGAAGCCAGCATCCCATATGGGTGCCAGTTTGTATCCTGGCTGCTTCCCTTCCTATCCAGCTCTCTGCTAATGACCTGAGAAAAGCATCAGAAATGACCCAAGTGTCTGGGACCCTGCTACCCATGTGGGAGACCCAGATGAAGCTCTGACTCCTGACTTTGGCCTGGCCCAGCCCTGGCCATTGCTGCCATCTGGTTGCTACCATCTGGAGAGTAAAGCAGCAATGGAAGATTCTCTCTCTCTGTAACTCTGACTTTCAAGTAAATAATCTTTAGAATAAAATTCAATTTAGAAATTTGAGCAAGAATTTTCTGCTATTTGCTTTCTGTTCTAATATAACTACCGTGACTATTTCAGAAGGCCTCGATCATTACCACTGTTTTATTTAAAAGTTAAAAAAAATTATTGAAAAGGAACACAACTAAGAGTAAATGTAAAATTGTTTTCTTGCTGCATAGCCCTGTGAGCATCTAGCTGCTGTAAGACATCTGAGAGGTACCAAAAAAAAAAATGCAAAAACTGAGACAGAAGCCTTCACTGTAGCATGAAGATTTGAGTCTTGAAGGAACCTTGAACCTTCTGGTACGGATAGGCAGGGGTATCGGGGAGGAAATACTTGAGCAAAAGCATGGCTGGGAACATGCTTTGAGTTGCTCAGGTGTGCTTAGAGTGTGCATTTCCAAGGTGCTGGATGGGTTTCAGTATGTGAAGAATCTTGAATGTGATCCTGTATTCCTCCAAATACAAGTGAAGTAGAAAATGCCTGATGCATGGGAAATAATGAAAATGCCCTTTACACTATTTTGACACTCACAATATGCAGAAATTTTCTGAAATTGAATTTGACCCACATCTGCTAAAATAAATTGCCTGTTCTTTCTCAATGGATTCTATTGTATGTGAAAGTAAAGGAAAAGGGGTAATGGAATGAGTTTTTTCATAAAGAAAAAGGGGTCTCTTTGATCATGGAAATATGAAAAATACAATGGCAAATCCTAATAATAGTTAATACTGTTTTTTAGTGAACTGGTAATACAAACCACTGACAATTCACGTGATGAGTTGTTAAGAATGGCATATATTTATCCTCACTTCACACATGCCAGTCTTTGTATCAGATAGCAGGGGGACATTGTTCAAGAAGTGCATTAGACCTTGCTAATTAGACCTTAGCTCCTACAGTATAGGCTCTCACAATAAATGCAAACATTAAATATGGTAACAGATTGTGATGAGATTGGTAGGGTCAACAAATCAGCATTGTGATAGAGGAAAAATACAAGAACTTCATTTAGGCCAGGTAATCAGCAAGGATGTCTAGAGGAAAGGGAATATTTAAAGTACAACCTGCTCACAAGGAGTTGGTCCCGTGATGAATCAGGGAGAAACATTCCAGCAGAGCTAACATTAGTAAAGTTGCCTGAGGTGGAGATCGCCCTGGGAATTCAAGGTATGGAAGCCAGCATTGCCGGCCCTACCTGAAAAGCAGCGTTCTGGAAGGACACTGTAGAGGTAGGCAAGGAGCAGACTCAGGGGCCCTAGGTGGAATGTAGTTGGGAGAAGCGGGAGACACTGCCTCCTCTAAGCACATTCTCAAGTGGAATTTCTAGCGGTTGATGACTGTGAAGAAAAGACGTTGGAGGAAGCACTGCGAGATCCACAGCGTTACCATCAGAGGTCAGTCTGTGGGTCTGCAGAGCAAACGCTTCCTCTGTGGCAAACGCTTCCATTCCAAACAAAGCCTTCCATTCAGCATCACTCCCGGCACCACCACCACCACAGCCCAACTGTGAGAATCGGCTAGAGCCTGGCCATCACACTATGGGAAGGAAAGTGTGTGGCATTGAGTGAAGTGGAAAATCACTGAATGATTTTAAACAGAGGAGTGAATACCAGGTTCACATTTTTAAAGGATCTCCATGTGTCCTCTGTAGGGAGAATGGTTCAGGGAGTGTGGAGAAAGGATGTAGGCATGGCAGCCCAGTAAGGAGGCATTGCAGTAGCACGTGTGAGGCAGGTGGTTGTTGACAGCAGGCTATGAATAAATAGTTGTGATAAGCAGCACATACAGCGGGCATAGATTGTTCAGGTAGTAGAAACAGCTTTTGCAGGTTGATTGAGAGTGAAAAAGGACAAAAGGAATGAAGAAATCAAACATTATTCTTAGGAGTTTGAGTTTACAAACAGAATGTACTTGCCATAATTTTAATAGGATATGGCTCCTAACTTCATGCAGACATTTAAACTCCAAAGTCGTATATTGATGGTGCCAAGTGTGGAATCGTGATTCAATTATGGTTTTCAGGAGGTACGCGTTGTAAGAAGTCCTTATGTCTTTTGGGGGGGGGGGGATGTGTGTGATCTCAGCAGGGAGTTTTCATGAGAGGTTTGGTTATAAGACCTGAGTGGGGTCTGGCCACTCTCTTTTGATTCCTGGATCATCGTGTGCCCCCTCCTCCACACACACTTGCTCTTGCCATGTGTTGCTCTGCACCACCTCTGGTCTCTGCCAGCAAGAATACCCTCTCTAGATGTCCATCCACTGGGCTCATCTGGTCTTGGATTATGAACCTCCTGAACTGTGAGCCAAAATAAATTCCTCTCTATCATAAGTAGCTTGTCCTATGCACTCTTTTGTACAATAAAAAACTAATTAATATAGTAGTGTACTAGAATGATTTACTAAGATAAAGATGAGGAAGAAAAAAGATAAAATTCCATCATGGCCATGCCAGGTATGGGATAGGTCTAAGATGGCTAGGGTAGAGACCAAATTGGTATATGAAGACAAGATGTGGGAACTATCTTAGACGTCTGGAAGTCAAGAGACAAAACTGGGCTGGTAAAATACATTTGAAAGACATGGATGTATGGATTATATTTAATGCCAATGGCTGAATAAAGGTTTACAGAGAATACTTTCTTTTTTAATAATAACATATGAATGTGGATGTTTGAACACCATGAACTCAGTTCTTTCTTCAGCTTAAGGCATCTGTGTCCTAGAAGGATGCTCTGTAATGGTTAATTAAGCAACTTCGGTCTATACTTTTTGGGAACTGAGAATCTAAAATAGTCCAGGTTATGCAATTGAGATTCCATCTCACCTCTTTTTCTTCAAGCCTTAATAATAACTCTTGCTAGTATTAGAGTCTGCAGTGAACTTTTTGTTTGTTACCTCATTTTTCTTTTTTGCCCTCACAACAATCCTTGAAATGGGAGAGATTGTTTATAGCTTCCCGTTTCATGGACTGAGTAACTCTTTAAGAAGCTATTTTTATTCCTACTTTTAGCATGTGATAATGTGAGCCCCAAAAATGCTAATCTGACTTCTCTGGTCAGGGTCACAAAAGTAGTGAATAAGATGAGTTGTGGGAAACTTCTTCTGATTCCAAAGACCAAAGGGTTAAGTTTTAGATGAATCTTTCCTGGATATATCAACTTTTCCAAAGAAATAGAGTGGCAATTAAGAGAAAGAGCACTAGGTTTCTATAAGAATTGGGACAAATACCTGATCTCTTGCTAACTGGGTAACCTTGGAAGCAATATAATCATCATACCTTGATTTCTTATTCTTCAGAATGGGGTGCTAATATTCTCAAATTATTAAAAGTCATATATCCATGCATTTATCTATATTTTCACTCACAAATCCATGCATTCATTCATCCTCCAAACATACATAGAATAAGCTCCAATTGTGTGCCAAGTGTCATTTTAGATATTGGGAATGCATCCATGCAGGAAAAAAAATGGAATTGCTGCACCTGTGGGATATGTGTCATTTGCAGGAGCCAGTCAGTGACCAATCAACAAATTAGTACAGACTGGAGAATTACATGGTGACCATAGCTATGAGGAAAATGCAGCAGTGTTGAATATCCTGAGAAGGTAAGGAGAGGCCTCTCTGAGCAGGGACCTAGGCAAGTATTAAATGAGATCATGAACAAAATGTGTTTTGCAACGTGCTTGACACCCACTACCAAGCCGTGCACTCCTGGACAAAGGAGAGACGAAAAGGAGACAGCAGAAGTCCAGGGCTACTTGTTCATGGCCCCAGCCAGAGTAAGCCTCAGCTTATGGGGTTCTTTCATCTCACTGGCTAAATTATGAGATAGTCTCTGGCTGCTTTATCCTGTGTCATTGAATGTCAGTTGCATCCAACTGCTCTCTGTCTGAATCTGTTCTCACCAAACACCTTCTAATCATGAATTCACTTCTCATGTAAACCTGCCCACCTGGAGAGAACATTCTGATCTTATGGACTTCAAGTACTCAGCCTCACTTCTTAGTTATTTCTCATTATAGGTTCATATAGAGATTCTCTAATTATAATTTGGTTTCCCGTGTAGCTTGACCACATGGAGCGAATATGCTGATCAGAGGAACTTTGATTATTTCCAGTCCTTGTGACAGCTCTTGCTCATTATAAGTTAAGGAACTCTCATCCTGACTGAACACATTCACTTCCTGAATTTAGATAATGCCAGCGCCTGGCACATAGTAGGTACTCAATGAATGTCTACTGATTGATGAGTTGAGACTTCTCCAAGGCCCATGGCAAAATCAGAATTCCAGTGATTAATTCACCAGGGGATGAAGAATGCTATGCTGCTATGCATCCCAGGAGCTAGCCTCCCTGTCACCAATCTTTCTCCATCAACAATAGCTTTGAACTTCTTCAACCATTTCTGAGTCCCAGAGGGAGAACTGAAAGGGGTGATAAGAGAAAAGAACTCTATCTCTCTAGCTGCTGGGAAAATTCAAGAGCAGGAGTCTCAAATGCATTATATTCCTGGGAGCAATGCTTCCTCTCACCTCTGGAGAACTGGAAAGGCATAGGAAAGGAGGTAAGGGGAGGTGAGGGGAGGGGAGGTGTGGGGTGGTGAGACCCACTTGGTTCCTGCTGCTGGCGAGGGAGCACTGGCCCCTGAATCATAATGACAATAGTAATAGTAATAGGATTCACTTATTATTCAGCAGACACTGCATTTCATACTTGATGCCTATCATTTCACTTAATTTTCTCACCCTGCAGGTCATTGCATATATCAGCTGGAAACCTCTCTTCTCTTTGATTCAAACCCACATTTTCCAGAAATGTTTAATGAGGATTTCTGGCTTTTTGGCTAAACAAACATCATGCATGAAACCATTGGTTTCTCTGTGAAATGGAGTCCAGTAGTTTTCTCTTATCTCTCTGAGCCTCACGCCAAGAAATATCATCTTGTGCGAGTGTCCTGCTGTTTGCCACCTGCTGATTCATTCCTTCCATGGTTCAGTGTATAGAACCGTTCTTGAGGATGGGACCTGACAGTTGACAGCTGATGGAAATTTCCATTTTTCCATTTTCCCATTTCAGTCTTTTCTCACCCTTACTGCTGGCTGCTCACTCTAGGAAGCTGAGCAAAATCAGAATCCCTCAACTCCATCCAGTCATCAATAACTGTAGACAAGTGAATAGATGTAATTGAGATGCCATTGTTAAACTTAAGATACTATCACTGTTTTCATTCCTACCAGGTCATGTTGGTGTGATTGCTTCCTCCAGCAAGTCCCAAACCCACAATATTATTCATGAGGCAGATTTATTTATTTAAAGATGAGTAGGTTTTTTTCTTAAGTCTCTCAGTACTTACGTGCTACTTTGGTCAAGTTGATTAATCAAGTTCTTTTTCTTTTTTTCTGGAAAAAAAAGGCAACTGCATGAGATTTGTGGCTTTTAAAATCCTTTAGGTAGTGCAGTGTCTGCAATTTGTGGTATGCTTTGCGGGATGCCATGGGATAAATAATCATACCCAAAGCTAGACTTAGAACAACCAAACCTATGATTATATGGCATCTCAAGTATTATATATGATTGTACTTGAGGCAAAACATAACACCTAGGGGGAATTAATTCATTCATTAATTCACAGGTAAGCATTACTCAGCATCTACAAAGATGCTTTTTAAACCAGCATTCATCAGATTCACCAGGCTCTATTAAATCACACATGACTGGGCCCCATTCAGCTTTTTTTCTATTTAAAGATTTATTTATTTATTTATTTGAGAGGCAGTGTGTTATAGAGAGAGAAGGAGACACACACACACACACGCACACACAGAGCAAGAGAGGGAGCAAATGAGAGAGAGAGAGGTCTTCATCCCACTGATTCACTCCCCAAATGGCTGCAACAGATGGAGCTGGGTCAGTCTGAAGCCAGGAACCAGGAGCTTCTTCCAGGTCTCCCATATGGTGCAAAGGCCCAAGGACTTGGACATCTTTTCTTGCTTTCCCAGGTCACTAGTGGAGAGTGGATTGGAAGTGGAATGGCCAGGATATGAACTGGCATCCATATGGGATGCCAGCATGCAGGCAAAGGCTTAACCTACAATAACACAGTGCTGGCCCCCCTATTTCAGCTTTTTAACAAATTTGACTAATCAGAAAACACACTTTGAAAATGACTGCCAAGCTTTGGCAGACAATAGCCCCTGGACCATTCCTATCTGCATAAGCTAAGCTTTATTGGAGTTCCACCCATTTACTTGTATCTTGTCCATAGCTACTATTGGGCTACAACAGCAGAGTTGAACAGTTGCAACAGGAATTATGGCTACAGAACCTAAAATAATGTCTAACCCTTGTATTTTGGGTTATCAAGATAAAATTGTACAAAAGTATGACATAGGTGTATCCCCATGGGGTTTACATTCTAACGTAGCACTGAAAACGTGGTGAGATTTAAAGACAAAGTACAAGACAGTCTTAATTGAGGGATTCTACCTTCAACAATTCAACAGCCTAGTTATGATATCTTTATTTCTTGTAAAGATCTTATTTCCCTTCTTAATTTTTTAAATCTTTATTTATTTTTATTAACTTGAAAGAATAAGAGAGAGTGTGTGAGAGAGGCCAGTCCTAATCAAAATGAGAGAGAACAACATGGGAATGTGCCTATCAGGAGCTGAGCATTACAGGAGCCCCATCTTGGAGCCTGGATACCCTCAAGGCTTAACCCTCTCCTCCTCTAGGTAGAACCTTTGTCTTCACGATTTTCTGTCTATCTGGAATGACCTCTTTTGCTCTTTTTCTGTTTCCTGAATCTAACCATCATCTCTTACGGCTCATCTTGTCCCCTTAATCCATTTGATACTTTCTCTGAATCTTTTAAACAGAAGAAAATTGTATCCTCCTTTGTTAATCTGTGGCCTCATAATCAATGTCACACATTTTAACCATTACCCATAGTAAGAAATAATTCCTGCTTGCAGATGAGACAATCCAAATAGCTCAGCTCTACCTAGGCAAAGAAATACTTTAATACTATTATGAAAAATCTGCATGAGACTTGAAAAAAGGCCCTCAATTAGAGATTGAATAGTATTATAGTCCATCACATACTATGAGTAATATTAGCGTGGTGTAATTGATATATTTAAGAGACTAATGACTGCCAGGGCACTACTCCTTAAACCAAATCATGTAAGGCTCTAATTAAATGCACACTGAGATTCAGTAGGTAAAGGGCGGGCCTGTGATTTGCATAACAGTCTCTGAGGTGAGGCTTGTGTTGTTGGCACACAGAACACCTTTGAGCTGCAAAGGTTTAGAAGATGAGCATGAAATGCAATAAACATTGCAAGATTTTTAAAAAGTAGTGAAAAAAATGTGGCTGTGTTTGATCCCTAAAAATTTTTTTAAGATTTTTTAATTTATTTCTTTGAGAGGCAGAGTTATAGACAGAAATGGTGAGACAGAGAGAAAGGTCTTCCATCCACTGGTTCACTCCCCAAAATGTTGCAACACGCAGAGATGGGGTGATCCTAACCAGGCAGCCAGGAGTTTCTACCGGGTCTCCCATGTAGGTGCAGGGGCTCAGGTGCTTGCGCCATCTTCTGCTGCTCTTTCCAGTCCATAGAAGAAAGCTGGATCAGAAGAGGAGTAGCTGGGACATGAACTGGTACCCATATAGGATGATAGAACCGCAGATGGAGGTTTAGCCTACTATGGCACAGCACCAGCCCCTTGATCCCTAGAATTGAAAGGTATGAGCAATTAGAATCATCAATTGTCTATGTGTCTATTTATACTTTTATAATGTTCATTATATTTATGTCTTCCCTAGTCTTGATTATAGATTATTTTAGATTGTGAATGTTTGTGTCACCCATAGAATTAAAATATAGTCCCTTTTCCTATTCAATAAATGTATACTGCTTGAGTACTCTGCTACTAATTTCCAGCCAGTCCTTGAATTCCAATCATTACTTCCCGAGATTTTCTCTTCCAAATACATTTCCATTTTAATTATAAGGTCCTTGAAACATCTTTCTATGATAAATAGGAATCTGTTTTGTTCATTATATGCTATTATACTATCATGCTATTATATATTATACTATTATTGTACATAACTAAACTTTAGTAGTTCTAACTTCTAGGAAAATTAACATGAGCAAATTGAAATTTAAAAAAAAAGGATTCTCAGATCACAGGCTGGAACAATTAAACCAGAATCTTTGAGGATGAGCCCTGGTCTCCATATATTTTAAAACTCCCTGGGTAATTCTGATATAAATTGAAAGCTGAGGACCACCAGTTTAATTCATATCCCACTAGATTTTATAGTAGAATGATTATACTTTTTAATTACTATGCCAAAATACATATTTTACAATACATAATTTGGAGATATCAATGGAGAGCAGTGGAGAAATGCAAAAAATACTTCATATTTTTCTTGCAGGATGTACTTGCTTCAATTTATGAATAAGTATAGATAAACTATAGTAATTTTTGTAATTCTAGAGCAATCTAACTTTTCCTTAAATCAGCATGGTTTCTTAATTACACAGACATGTTGATTTATGTGTGTTTTCTTTAGCAAACGTGTCAGTTCATTTTGCCAAATTATTCTAGCCATTTTATAAACATGAAGACATTTTGCAATATTTTGTATGTTAGTTAAAGTCAGTCTTAGTTCTAAATAAGAGATTGTTGCATGCCTACCTCATAAATGTTCACATCATGAAAAGCATTTCTATTTCATTTAGGAATGTTTTAGCTCAGAGTAAATAATGGCACTTCTCTTGCTTACACGATTTCTGAAACTGCAAAAGACAGAATAAAACAGCCTAGAACAGTTGATAGAAGCCTAAACATAGAGTCAGAACACCTGCCATTTTCTTGAAGCTCTGCCTCGTACTAGCTGTGTGATCTTTGGCAAGTCTCTTAACTTGTGTTGGTCTCCAGTATTCATTGTGAGAGGAAGGAGTTGAAAAAGAAGACATATAAAATTCTTGTTGCTAGAAAGGGGTGGAGTGAGGACTAAGGTCCTTTGAGTGGCTTGGGTTTACATGCTGTGTGAACTGATTTAAAATAATTCTTATGGAACTCAAAAATTGAATGACTCTATATAGTATAGGAGAATTTTTTCAAGTGGTCAGGAAAAAAGTCACTAGATTCTTAAATTTTGCCCATGAAAAATCAGATAACAAAATAAATAGATTGCTGTGACTTTGATTCTCTCACAGAAAGGAAATATATCATTAATTTCAACCACTTTGAATTACAGATGAGAACGCTGCGGCCTGCACTAGCTCACACGACCTGCTGTCCTTTTATGCCAACCAAAAAAGGTCTTTATCACCATCGTAGTTCAACACTTCCTTCTGCATTGAGGAGGTAGTAGAGGCTGGTATTGTGGCAAAGCAGGTTCAGCCCAGCTCACCACTTCTGAGCCAGCTTCCTACTAATGTGCATGGAAAGGTAGCAGAGGATGGCCCAAGTACCTGGGCCCCTGCCACCCGACCACATGGAAGACCTGGATGGAGCTCTTGGCTCCTGGCTTCTGTCTGGCCCTGCCCTGGCCATCGAAGCCATTTGAGAACTAGACCATTGGATGGAGGATCTCCCTATCTCTCCTTCTTTCTCTGTGATTCTGCCTTTCCAAAAATATACATAAATCTTTTTTTAAAAGGTTTGCAAAGTGAGGAGGAAGTGAATCTAAGACTTAGGCTCCTTTAAAAATCCCTGGCCTATCAGAAAGCTTTTTCGCAAGTGGCCTTGGCTGTGGTACCCGAGCCCTGGAGACACAGATACATATTGGCAAAACAAGAAAGAATCTCATGGCCACTCACTAACTTGGATGTCTTTCTTGGATGAATATTTTTGGTAGCTGGATTCACAATGATTGCCACCCTCCCAGGAGAAAAGCCCTGGTTCTCCCACTGCCCAGAGTGTCCTGGATAGTGAATTACACAGTAACACAGCATTGTCATGCATATACATGCACACGTATGACCATACACAGGAAAGTATACATAAATATCACTTGTTCCGTGCACTCACCTACTCCTGAGTCTAGAAATTGGCTGTAAGGACTGAAAATAATCATTTTCAAAGTACTGCCCAGAAATCAATCAATTAACTTAGGAACATTTAGCAGAGATGGTGCAGTTACATGCCCATAAGGTATGCAGCTAGTGTCTTCTTCTCTGTGTTCATTATTAGGTAGTCCACAAAAATCCACAAATAATTATTATGGCTTCGTTGTAGGCCAGGCACTTTCCAGGCACTGGGAACATAATGATGAACAAGACTGACCATGTCTCATCTGGTGGCCAGAGAAGGAAACCAAAAGGTGCCTACACATCTAACAACAAAAGCAAGGTCACATTTGGTATTTGCTAGGGTGGTGAGGAAGATGGGAACAGAGAACGTAGGGTAAAGACTGTGGGGGCTGGGTAGTCAGGCCGCTTGGAGCTGTTCTCTTACAGGTGGTAACATTTGACTTGAGATTTGAGTGTTGAGAGGGAAAATGTGTTTCAAGCAGAGGGAGCCAAGAATGCACTGGTCCTGATGGGGCGATGCAGGGAGAGGGGTGGTACGAGCAGAAGGCCTTTGAAATAGTTCTTTTCATGCACAAATTCCTTCATTTATTCTTTTTTCCATCAATATATAGACTGAGGACCATCGTGTGTCATGCACTACTCCAGGCATAGTCCGCTGGCCTCGTGAAGTTGATGTCTTGGTAGGGGACGCAGACAATAAGTAATGCCCATGGTAATAAGCAAATTTTATGAAGACAGGCACAATAGAAGGAAAAAAGTCAGGAGATGAGGAGTAGGATTATGGGGGCGGGGAGGTCAAGGACGGCCTCACAGAGAGGGTGCCTAAGTAGGCACGTGGAGGCCATGATGGGACTGGTCTTGCAGATCTCTGGGGCATTCTAGCAGTTGGAGCAGCAAGCTCAAAGACAGCCAGGGTGTGGCTGAAGCAGAGTGAATTAGAAGAGCAGGACTCCAGAGAGGTGGGGGGAACCACCTTACATTCAGTGAGGCCAGGCTGTTGGCTCTTTCTCGGGGAGAAGGAAGGAGTCAGCATTAGAATGCTTTGCTATGATTCCATGATCTGCATAAGAAAGAAATGAGGGACTTCCTGCAGATAGGAAAAGCACCTGTAGTAAGACCCAGGCAAGGAGTCCCCATTCCCAGAGGCAGGCCTCCGTGGTCCTGTGGGTGGTGATGAAATAATGTCAGAGTTTGTAAACTTAAGAGGCTTCCGTAGCCTTGGCAGCTCAGGACAAGAGCCTCTGTTGATTACTGATGTCGTAAATAAGAGTGTGTCATTTGTTAAATCAACAACAGGAGTTACTGTGCACTTGCTTCACATGTAGGACCTCTGTCCTTAATGTGTTGTACTATGCGAATTAACAGTAAAACTACTACTCAAACAGTACTTTATACTTTGTGTGTCTGTGTGGGTGCAAACTGTTGAAATATTTACTTAGTATAGAGTTGATTTCTCTCTATAAAGATAATTAAAAATGAATCCTAATAAAGAATGAGATGGGATGGGAGAGGGAGTAGGAGGAGTAGGAGGTGGGTCAGGAGTGGGGGAGGGAGGGTGGTTATGGGGGGAAGAACCGCTGTAATTCAAAAGTCATACCTATGAAATTTATATTTATTAAATAAAAGCTTTCTTAAAAAAAGAAAGGGAAAGGCAGGCTGGCTCTTACAGGTGCCTGTTCTTTAAGGTGCAAATAGCATTGTTAACCATTGTTATGTTGAGAAAATATTTTTATTAGCCGTAAATCTAGGAGCCCTTTTGCCTTCCTAAAATGACAATAACAAGCTATTTCCCAGAATTAAAATATAAATACCAAGCCCATATAAACAGAAGAGTACCTGAAGCAGTTCATAAAACCTTAAATTTCAGTGAAGTAGTAATTTAATCAGAGAAACTATCTGCAGCATCTTTGCTGTCTCCATTAAGCATGCTATATGTCTCTGAGAACTCTGAATATCTGCATCCAAAGGGGAAGTTATGTCTCCTTTTATCTCTAACAGATGTAGGCATCGAATGTTTATGGGCGTGAAAAAGCCTCTCCATTAAAGGAAACCCTGTCAAGTAGCAGGATTTTCTTTTATTGTGTTATTTTACACACAAAACATTTCTTTTGAAATCACCCAGGCCACATCAACAAGAAAGCAGCAATGCACTGCTTGCATAACACATGTTCATCCAGCACTGCTGTTTTTGGCTGAATTTGTCCCCAAGTGATCTCTGGGTTACTGGTTTCTAAGCAGCCTTCAGCTTTGACCTCCTGGGGGTCTCAAGGACAGTGATGCATTGTTCCCTGGAGACCACTGGGGGTGGGGGTGGGGGGTAGGGGGGGACTCCAGCTTCTGCTAACACACAAGCAAAGTTTCCTTTTCCTGAAGTTTTTTTTTTTTTTTAAACAGAATTAAATTGTATTGGAAATAACAAGGAGGAAAAATAATTCACTCATATTTTATTGTTTTAATATCTGTGCTTGTATCACCAGTGATTCATGTTTCCTAATCCTTTGTCGCTCTGTCTCCTGTTCTCCAGGTCTATCAGAGGTGTTGAAGGAAGGTGACCAGTAAAGAGGTTTTCCAGGGAGAGTAGGGGGAGGGCGGTGAGTGGCAGGTGAGATGAGTGAAGGTTCATTTTCCCACTGATCTCTTACTTTGCTTTAGACAGCAGGGGACACTGGGTTGCATGCTTCTGGTCAGTTACAGCAAGGAGAGACGATTCCGAGCCATCTTTTCCTCGTGATGGATTATAAAATGAAAAGAGAGGCGCCAAGTGCAGATGGGAGGACCTCGATGTTTGCCAGTGACACGCTTCTCAGTATATGAAGTTCCGTTTGGCTGTGAGGTCAGCCGTCTCTGTCTCTCTCTTCTGTGAGAGCCCTGCAGGATAGGGTGACGCCTACAGAGCACAGTGAGCCTGCGGTGGCTAGCCCCGGCCTGAGGCAATGGGATGTGCTTTTCCTTGTGCTACAGGCCATCTTTGTGCACTTGTAGTTCTCAGAATGTTTATTCCTGGGCGCTGGTATATGCTCCATACCATGGCAAACACTTTTCGATCTGCTTCTGACAACTGGCTTAATCAGTGTGTGCTGCAGAATACTGTCACCCTTTCTTGAGGCTTCTTAGGCAGAGACCATGACGTTTCCGATTTTTCTGGACGCTTGTGTGTTACTGATGAAAAGAAGAGTGACTGTGAGTGGGTGGGCACCTGACAACATTTTCTAAATCTTACTAGCATTTTTTCCCCCTGGGGCTGCCAGGCTTTCAAGCATCTTATTTGAATTTTTCCTCCTCTCTTAAAATGCATGATAAAGAAACTGTTGCTTCTTTCACTGATCCTTGGTTACTCAAAAAAAAAAAAAAAAAAAAAAAAAAAGAGGGCAAAGCAAACATTGTATTCCAGACAGTACCTCAGCCTCTTTCCTTGGTGATGCCTAATTTAAAGTGATCTGATGATCAGAATGAGGCTTCCAACACTTGTCCTTATTTAAAGACACAGAACAGGTATCTTCTAACTTTTTTCAAAATAACTAGAGAGTTTTTTAGCCTTTTTGGATACACGGTATTTGTTACTTTTGCTTGACTCTGTTGCACTATAATAGCAATTGTGTTCAAAATGTTAAAAAAAAATTGGCTGTGTTCCAATAAAACTTCATTCACAAAAACACACAATGAACTAGAGTGGCCCTAAAGCCACTATTTTGCTGACCCTTGACCTTGAAGATGACTCTTGGAACTTTTTTTTTTTTATTTGACAAGTAGAGTTAGAGACAGACAGAGAGAAAGGGCTTCCTTCCATTGGTTCACTCCCCAAATGGCCACCACGGCCAGCGCTGTGCTGATCCGAAGCCAGAAGCCAGGTGCTTCCTCCTGGTCTCCCATGCCGGTGCAGGGCCCTAAGCACTTGGGCCATCCTCCACTGCACTCCCGGGCCACACCAGAGAGCTGGACTGGAAGAGGGGCAACCGGGACTAGAACCCTGCGCCCATATGTGATGCTGGCGCCGCAGGCGGAGGATTAACCAAGTGAGCCACAGTGCCGGCCCCCAATGACTCCTGGAACTTTTGGCATAACTGGATTCCTTCTGCTTTCAGTTGGTGGTGATGTTACCGAGACCCCAACATTATCCTACTAACAGCAGCCCAGTGATTACTGCTGCTGTAAATATACATTTTGCTTCTCACAGTGTTTGACTTAATATCATTAAGAGCCTGACACTACCCATCAGTCCTGTTTCAGGGGATATGGCTACAACCCTTCCAGTTTCATATCTTCCCTGGAATACATTGTCAGTTTCCTAACAGGCTGATATCAGAATTTGGTTCCCTAGAATATATATGAAATGTGGCCCCTTAAAGTTGCTTGGAAGTCCCATCTGGGGTGACACATATGTTATCGGAATTCGGGGTGCCATATGATATCACCATATGCTTATTAATAAATCCCCAATATTAATAAGCCTGAGTGGGTTCTTGCCAAATATTTAGAGAAGAATTCTAAATACCAGCATAAATGAACAAGGCAGCATGGTATATTTTAAGCTTTTATTTAGTGCGAAAGATGCATAGGAGAGTGAGAGCTTTATCTACAAGTGAGGGGTAAATCTGGGTTCATTCCGAGTACCAGGAACCAGCCACATGGAAGAGCATCTAGACTAAGAAGCATGGGGCGGGTGGCTACAGCCAGCCCCCTACTGGCAAGAGGCCAGGGTGAAGAGAAAGGAGGAAAGGGTGGACACACCATATCCCAGGCTTTTAATCCTCTCTCAAAGGGGAGTGGCTAATTAACCTGATTGGCCGGTGGGCACTCAGGTGTGGCCAGGTAGGGACATGAGGTCACACAGGGGCGTGGTGAAGGCGTGGTCTTCCAGCTCACAAACCCAATCAGTTTTAACCTGTATGCCTGCCTACTTCAAGGCCAGCAACCACTCTCTGAAGAAAAGGGGAAAGCTACTAAACAGCATCCAGACGAAAAGTGGTCAGAATGTATGGTGCTGACCACCAGGCTCATGGTAGTGGGCGACGCAGACCTCAGTTAAGAATTTTCAAACATATCCATCTCTTAAAGTTACAAAGACCAACAACAGATCCAGGGGTGCTCTGATCAGCCCCCCTCCCCGTGGAATGAGAATCTAGCCTAGGTTACAGGAGATTAGAGACTGGAAAGACCTCACCTAAGCAACGTAAGAAGGCAAACAGAGGAGTGAATGGCAACAGTGAAAGACTCATAGTCCATGAATTCCGAGAGACAAGGAGAAAAGCTGAAGGTTATTAAGATTAGGAAGGTGATGAAGTTGTAATGCAGAGCTAGGAGCCAGGTACTAGTAAACACCACGCACGCGCAGACACACTCATGAGCTACAAATAAAAGGACAAGAAGCAATTATGGTAGGTTATAACCACGTGCCACTAAAGCATTCTAGTGGCCTTAATGAGCATGTTCAACTACACGTAGTAGAAACAAAAGAGCAAGCAAACAAACAAAACCAGCCAACACAAGCTAGCTGGTCTGACTGCTGTGTTTGGCAAGTGCTAAACAGAAATAAGAGTTGGCCTAAGAAGATCTGCAAGACTTCTCTTTTCTTCCCTCCCCTTTTGTCTTGAATAGAGAGATTCATTGCAAATGAATTTTTTTGTTGTTCCATCCAAAAGCCCTTGGCTTCTGCCCCCTACCCTTCCCCATATAATTCACTTAAATCCTCTGCCAAGAGGGCATTTTAGTCACCCTGTTTCAGCAGCTACTTTTTAAATGTTTGAAGCAGAAAGTGATTTTAAGAAAATAGGAATAAGTGGTCAAAAGTCAAAAATGCTTAACACACATACACACACATACATATGTATGTGTATATAACATTTAAATTAAGTGTATCTTATTTAACACTTTTCAAAGAACTTTGAAAAAGTTCTTCTTTTCAAAGAACTATTCATGAATTTTAGAAAGATCAAGAAATCATCTGGTAATTAGAATTGCACACTATTCAATGATGTTTTGGAATTGTAATCACATGTATAGCATTACACTATTGCAGAAAAATTTCAATTAAAATGTTGTTTAAGAAGCGACACCAGGAGTTTACAGGTTTATATTATAAAGTAATTCATGACTTTGGCTTCTTCATTGAGATTTAATTTTATGTATAAAATGCTACTATGTCAAATCATTTTTTTAAAAGATTTATTTTATTTATTTGAAAGATAGTGTTACAGAGAGAGGTAGAGACAGAGAGAAAGGTCTTTCATTTGCTGGTTC
This sequence comes from Oryctolagus cuniculus, assembly GCF_051225735.1. Classification (NCBI taxonomy): domain Eukaryota; kingdom Metazoa; phylum Chordata; class Mammalia; order Lagomorpha; family Leporidae; genus Oryctolagus; species Oryctolagus cuniculus. The sequence continues at coordinate 40,657,600 of NC_142877.1, forward strand.
ACTCCCCAGATGGCCACAACAGCTGGAGCTGTGCCAATCCAAAGGCAGGAGCCAGGAGCTTCTTCAGAGTCTCCAACACTGGTGTAGGGCCCCAAGGACTTGGGCCATCATCTGCTTTCCCAGGCCTTAGCAGAGAGCTGGATCGGAGGAGAAGCAGCTGGGACTAGAACCAGTGCCCATATGGCATGTGGGTGCTTCAGGCCAGGGCATTAACCTGCTGCGCCACAGTGCCAGCCCCCAAAGCATTTTTAATGAAATTAAAGAGAAAACCAAGTCCACTTTGGAATAGTTATTTTTTAGTGTGATTATAAGAAGTTAATTTGGGAATTACTCTCTTGTATTAGTTAAGAATATGATAGGATGCTGTCTTCAAGTCATGTTGGCAAATGTGATTATATCCAGGTTAGGCTCTGTCAAAAAGAATAATTATTTCCCTTGCAATTTTGATCTTACCTTGAAGACTTTTTTATCTTATTCTTGCCTAAATTAAATAAAAACACATTAATGCAAAAATATAAATCAATAAATACTTATTATATTAAAATGCACATATTATTTATATATGTGTTTATGTTTACATATAATGAATTTATTGCATAATAAGATACATGTAGTCAGAATTCCATCTCTGCTAAATTTTAGTCCTTTAGATAAGAACTGAACAGTGCCTGGTGTTTTTCCTAAGAGATAAAGTTTGCTAATATATCAAAAATATTAGCATGTAGTAGACATATTAAATATATTTTAATTGGCTAAATGTCACCCAATCATCACTTTTTCAGGAGATGTCTACTAATTTTATATATCATATATCTTAATTACATGCCGTTGACAATTGGAACAGGTACCATTTATTGAGAGCTTATTTTAATGCCAGACCCTAGGCTATGTGATTGGTGTTTTTGTGTGTTGTTATCATTTAGGCTTCAAAATCTTCAGGAGCAGGTCATTTTATTAACTCCATTTTGTGGATGAAAAAGATTAAAGACTTGCTCTGCCTTACTCAAACTTACGTGTATACAATAATGAAGAATTTAAAATTATATAAACATTTTGTAAAATACTTCCCCACCCAGTATGTCATTATTTTTACTCCAAATTATGCAAGGCGATCTGGAATTTTTCAGTTTAGTAGTGCAGAAGGTAAATAAAAGTATTAAGTAATTTATCATTATTTATTATAGATACTGTACAAGAAGAAGCCATCTGCTAATTCTCTTTCAACTAGCCCATAGGAGTGGCCACCACCAAAAAATAATATGCAAAATTCTGTCCCACATAGCATCTCAGAAAGAACGATGATTTGAATAGCATTTATTCTGCAGCCAAAAAGGCCTCTTTCACTAACAATTAAAGAAGAATGTCTTCTATGCATGGTTTAATTCAATAGGGAATGTGTCCTCCCAATACATGGATTTTTAAGGCAGTTAAAGTTGTTTAAAACATGGTGAATTGTAGATATGTGTTCACGTTTTGATTACGGACAAATGTTCCAGACCCATGCTCGCGTTTCTCAGAGGTACTGCAAAGGCATGGAGCAGCTGCAGACCATTCGAAGGGGTTAATTCTCAGGAGGTTAGCAGGCAGCTGAGCACTGCCTTTTGTACTCCAGACTATGAGTTTTTTAAGGTCCACAAGCTTTATACGTTAGCATCAATTCTATTTACGGGCATTTTAAAAACCTTGGTGTTTTGTTGAGTCACCTTTTATTTTTTTTCCTTCTCACCACAAAGCGGCTGGCCCCACTTTTAACAAGAAACAACAAAAGGAACAGAAAAGGATAAAAACTAATAGTGAAAGCCATCAACAGATTTTCTTTTCCAGGCCCCACTATTTGAGGCATTATCCTTTAGAACAGGCCCGAAGTGAAAAGAAGGAAGAAAAAGAAACCTTACGTGATTAAGTACCTCTGCTGGCCACACCGTTGTTTTCCAAGACCTGCTGCTCACACTGACTGCTCCTTGTGGACATTTCTTTCTGTTTCCTCAAATCTCCCTCTGTTGGGTAAAGGGTATTCATAGGATCAGCCATGAACCAGCACAAGCTGAGGAGACCGCCTCTCAGTTGGTCATCACCGTTTCTTTCTTATTTCAGTAGTAAATGTATCCTCCGAAATATTACAGTAGTTTCTAACATATTTCTTTAGTTTTTGGGAAGATGCTAGGGCTAATAATTGGACTTGTAATTTTTTTTTCATTGTAAGAGCAGTCAATTTGATTTCTTTTTCTCCCGAATAAAAAAATTTTTTTAAAAAGACTGATAAACGAAGGCCAGCCAAAACCCACAACTGGGTCACTAGTTAAATGAAAAGTGTCTGCTGCCTGTTCAAATTGCGGGCTTACCCATTGAAGGAAATAAAATCATAAATTACTATTTGTGAAAGAGGTGAAGATAGAATTACTTATTGATGTAAACCCAAGATTTCTAGAGATAAGTGGGAAAATATAAAACATTAAATTGGTTGGGCCCATGTTTTGCTTTCAAATGTGTAAGTCCTTCAAGCATGTGTGGCTGTCACTGCCCTGCAGGTTGAAAAGCAAAGCAGGTGTGAGCTCACAGCCCCAGTCTAGGCCCAAGAAGTGAGAATGGACCTGCCAGGGAGAGCTGAGAAGTAGCAGCCCAGCAGCCAGGAGGAGAAACAGGAGAGGTCCACATTGCTTGTCAGGTAGGGCTTGAGAGCTGACCATTGTATTGGGTTCATGGAGGACCTTGGGAACAGCTATTTTGGTGCAATTATAAAGAAAGAAGCCTGATTAGAGTAGACTCAAGAGAGATTTGGAGGAGAATAAATGGAAGCATTGGTTATAGACAACATCTTCAAGGAGTTTTGCCATATCTGTGTTTAGTCAAACGAGAAAATAACTATCTGCAAAAATGGGGTCAACAGAGTACCCAGGTACATGTAGCAAGGATGACAATAGCCTGGGGAAGGCTTGACCTAGTGGTCTTGAAATCCCCTAATAATATAATGTCCATGTTCATCTTTTTTTTTTCTTATTATATGAGCAAATTATTCTTTAATATATTTCATCATGCTAAAATATGGCTTAGTTTGTACCAAAAACGTTAGCTCCTAACTATAGCTAAACAATGACTAATTAATTTTAAGTGGCTTTTGCATTTCTTTCATTGTGCACCATTTTTTACATAGAAGTAATGTTGGGAACATGGGAATCTTTTGGAGCTCAAAAAATTGTGGTGTGTGTGTATGTGTGTGTGTGTGTTCCAAGAGCTATAACCCAAACCCTGTGTTCCTGAGTGGACATCTTTGTCTTCCCCTTATCAAGGAATCTAAGGGCTGAGTGTGGACTAGCAAATCTTCCTCCTCCCAGCCACCCCTCAGTCTCAGATACCCAGAACGAGCAGGCAGGAAGTATTCTCCCTCAGCTATCGTTCCAGAATCTCATGGAGATTTCAAAAATAGGAGTCATTATCTTAAATTCATGATGTTTGTGGGGGAAATTATACCCCAAAAATGTATTGCAGGGTAATAGCAAATCTAACGAGAGAGAACTGAAATCTCTCCTTCAGTTTTCCACATGACCTTAAAATAAGGTTCTTGTTTTTCGTCTGACAACCCAGAGGCCCTTCTTTGGATGTGAAGATGGTGGTATTAACCGTCACAAGGACTTTCAAAAAGCAATCTGAACATTAAAGGTTCTAATTATCCTTGTTGAAGCCAGCATCACTGCTGATTATTAAACAGTTTTATAATCCTAACCGGCCTGAATTTTCTTCAATGCAGTTCTTCAAATTATCCTTTTGCAATGATGAGTCTTTCCTAAAGCATTTAATTCTGCACACACAAAGAGAAATAGCGCTGCTTATTCATGAATGCTACTGAACAAAACTCTATATTTATTTCATGTTCAGGCTGTAAATATCAGAAATTTATGGATGACGATTTCTTAAGAAATCAGCACTATGGGCTCAGAAATGACTGGCAGTTCTATTATAAGGGGCTTTGAACAAGCTCTGAGGCGGAGACTCTTGCAGGAGAATTTATGCACTTTGCCAACTGGATAGAGGTGCTGCAGCAGGATGCCACAAACTCACTGGATCTCAACGTGCCGCGATATGTTTGAGGAGACTCTGGAGTTTCTGTTCTTTTCTGTCTAAGAAGTGTGCAGAGTCATCTGTTTGGTGATTAGCTATATTATTTTTTTCCCATCAAGAAAAATCCACTTGATTATCTCTATGGATAGAGATTGAGCCCCACTCCCCAAGGCTGATTTTTAAATGGTTATTCTTTCGAATATTTATTTGTTTACTTGAAAGGCAGAACAAGAGAGAGGAGAGAGAGAGAGAGAGACAGAGATCTTCCATCTGTTGGTTCACTCCCCAAATGGGACAACAGCCAGGGCTGGGCCAGGAGTCAGGACCTCTTTCTGGATCTTCCCTGTGGGTGGCAGGGACCAAAGCACTGGGACCATCTTCCACTGCCTTCCAAGGCACATTAGTTAACATGGAGCAAGATTGGAAGCAAGTAATTGGGACTCAAACCAGCACTGTGATATGGGATGCTGGAGCACCAAGCATCCCCTTAACACACAGAACTATAACTCTGGTCCTATTTATTTTATTTGAAAGGCAGATCATCAGATAAAAAGAGAGGGAGAGGGAGAGGTTGAGGGTGAGGGTGAGGGTGAGGGAGAGGGAGAGGGAGAGGGAGAGGGAGAGGGAGAGGGAGGAGAGGGAGAGAGAGATCTTCCATTTGCTGGGTCACTCCCCAAATAGCTTCCATTTGCTGGATCACTCCCAAAGGGACTGGGCCAGGCTGAACCCAGGAGCCAGGAACCATCTGGGTCTCCCAAATGGGTGATAAGAGACCCAAGCACTTGGACCACCATCCATTGCCTTCCCAGGTACTTTTGCAGGAAACTGAATCAGAAGTAGAACAGCCAGGACTTGAACTAGCATTCTGATATGAGATGCCAGTATCGCAGCCCCCCAAAGCTGGTTTTTAATCTCAGTAATGACCAATTTCAACTAAGCTGCACTGAAATGAAACACTTAATAATTTCAAAAATATCACTGAAAATAAATGCTGGCTTGCCTGGGTATTTATGAAGTAGTTATGTCTTCACTACTTGAACAAACATGTCTCTGCATTTTGCCAATTACCTTTTTGAAATCACCTCCCTCCCTCCCTGTCCTCCATCATTTGCATGAACTACAAACTGCCCTTACCCAGGGTTTTAACTGGCAGCACTAGTCAGTGCATCTTTGCTTTCAGCACAGTGCTTGATCAGCCTTCCGGTCATCAGCCTTCTGCCACACCACTGGCCGATTTCCTCAACTCTCTCTGGTTTGGTTCTCCTGGAACTGTGGGCAGTGAGGCATGCATCTGAGGGGTTCCTCTTCGTATTTATTATTCTCCTTTTCTCATTGAAGGGACAAAAACCCTAGCAAGTCCTAATTAATGCCTGTTGTAAAAACATGATCATTATAAAGAGATGAGTTTCGCTTTAACTTCCCTAATAGCTAATGCAGTTAAGTGGGATGTTGGCCTCAGCAGGGAGAGCACAGCTGTCAAACTCAGCCAAAACCATTGCTTTGCTGTTCTCCTCTGTAGCTCAGTAATGATGAGGTTCTGTTCCTCCTTACTTAGTGCTGAGCCTCTCTACTGAGCTTCTGTCAGATGTTAAGAGAAGAGTCTAAACATGTCTTTGAAACCTCCAAACTCATCTCTCTAGAAACTTTTGGAAAATCCCTATTATGCCTTGTAAGCTACATAAAGTCTGGCAGATTCCACTGAAGAAAGCATCTTCATGGGCCAGCCACGAGCATGTCACTGTCTTTAGATGCACATTCTTCACGTCAGCCTGTAGATATGCTTTTCAGACTAGTTGCAACTATCTGTATTTCTGTAGTCTTGTAATACATGAACATCCAAGGGAATGTTTTTCCTCAAATAGCAATTGGCCTGTCAATCACTGACCTCATGGAGCCATCTTCCAAATGTTGTATGTATCACATGCCTGCACGTGTGCAGGTCGGATGTGGGCTCTCTGTGTCTATCCGTATATCAATATATCTTTACCTACAAGTTTTAGAAGTGAAGCAACTGATTTTTCTCTTAAATGAGCTTAACAATAAATACTTTACTTTTTTAGAGCCACTTTATATTCACTACAAAACTGAGAAAAAATTACAGAGATTTTTCATACACTCACTGCCCCAACATATGCATGGCATCCCCAGTTAGCAACATCTCACACTGGAATTCTATCTTAGTGACAATGGATGAACCAATATGGCTAGCTTCACAGTCATCCAAAGTCCATATTACACATTAGGTTCACCCTTGTTGCACATTCTGTGAGTTTGGACAAATGTCTAATAATATATATCCACCATTAGTGTCTTAGAATATTTTCAATCCCCTAAAAATCCCCTGTTCTCTGTCTATTCATCCCTCTCCCTTTCCCAGCTCCTGAGTGACCATGGATATTTTACCATCTGCATAATTTTGCCCTTTCTAAAATGTCATATAGTTAAGAACATAGTGTGTAAATTTTCAGATTGACTTCTTTCCCTTAAAATATTTAAGAGTTCCTCCATGTTTTCTCATGACCTAATCCTATCTTTTCAGCACAGACTAATATTCCATTGTCTGAATATTTTATAGTTTATTTAGCCATTCACCTGTTGAAGAACATCTTGGTTGCTTCTGAGTTTTCTGTGTTAAGAACAAGGCAGCTATAAACATTTGTGGGACCCTTTTTATTTGAATATAAGTTTTCAACTCCTTGGGATAAATGTCACAGAGTGTGATAGCTGTGTCAGCTGATACGGATGTATTTAGTTTTTATAAGAAATTGTCAAACTGTCTTCCAAAGTAATGTACCATTTATTTTTTATTCCCACCAACAGTGAATGAAATTACTACATACTGTCTCAGGATTTGATATCAGTGGTCTGCATTTTAGCCATTCTAAGATTATTAAGCCATCTTATTGTTTGGATTTAAATTTTCCTTATAATATAGTTCATTCATTCATATGCTTCTTTGGTGAGATGTCTGCTAAGGTCTTTGGTCCTTTTTTTTTTTTTAAATTAGGTTATTTGTTGTTTTTGCTGAGTTTTTAGAGCTCTTTGTGCATTTCGGATAACAATACTTTATCAAATATATTGTCCCAGTCTGTGACTGGTCTTGACTTTGTTTTTTCAGAACAGAAGTTTTAATGAAGTCCAGCTTTTCAATTATTTCTTTCATAGATCAGGCTTTTAGTGTTACAGCTAAGAAGTCATGGCCATAACCAAAGTTATCTGTTTTCTCCCATGTTACCTTTGAGGAGTTTTATAGTTTTGACTTTTACTTTTAGGTCTATGATTCACCTGGGGTTAAATTTTATGAAGGCTGTGAATTTTGTTTCCAGACTTTTTTCATATAAATGTCCAATAGTTCCAGCACTATATGTTTAAAAGAGTATCTTTGTTCCATAGTATGGTTTTTGCTTCTTTGTCAATGACCACTTGACTGTATTCATGTGGGTCTATTTCTTATTTCTGCATTATTTATTTTTTCCTTAATTAATATACTTATGTGTTCTGTCACCAATGCCACACTTTATTTTTTATAGATTTAAGCTACTTATGCTAAATCTTCAAGTTGGAGAATGTGTCTTTCAACTTTGTTCTTCCTCTTTGATATTGTGTTGGCTATTGTGGGTTTTTTGCCTGTCAAAATATAAAGTTTACAATCATTTTGTTAATATACACAAAATAACTTACTTGGGTATTAATTGTGAGTTCCTTGAATCTGTGGCTCAAGTTTAAATGAACTGACCTCTTGACAATATTGAATCTTCCTATTCATGAACACAGTATATCTATCCATTTATATAACCCTTCTTTAATTTCTTTGATCAGAGATTTTTTTTAATATTTTTCTTCATGTAGATATTGTACATATTTTGTTAGGCTTACATGTAACTATCTCATTTGGGGGCTGCTGATTTGAAGATATGGGTTTTAATATCAAATTCCACTTATTCACTGTTGGCAAATGGAAAATCAATTTAGTTTGTATAACTACTAACCTTGTACCTTGCAGATTTGCTGTGATCGCTAATTAGTTCCAGGAGTTCTGTGTCAATTTTTTGAATGTCCTGTAAGGATGACCACGTCATCTATAACATGTGTCTGCATACAATTTGTTTTTCTTTTTTATTTTATTTTATCTTTTTTTTTGCATTAGACAGGACTTCTAGTATAATGCTGAAAAGGAGTAGCGAGAGGAAATATTCTTGCTTTTTCCTGATCTTAGTGGGGAAACTCTAATTTCTTACCAAGTGTGTTTGTAGCTAGAGTACTTCTGTAAATTTTTAAACAAGTGGCATTATTTTTAAATTTCTTAATTCTTAAAGGAAATATTAAAATTCCTTTGGCCTTTTAAGATTTTAATACATACTGAAAATATTGAAATGTTATTATAATAAATACTTATATATCTTCTAAAAAATCAAGTTATTAAGTTCCCCCTCTATTCCTAGCTTCCTGAGAATTTTCAAATTATGAATTAGTATTAGAGTTGTCAAATGTTTTTGATACATCTATTAATATGGTTTTCTTTTCTAAGTTATTGATGTAATTGATTTACTATTTTAAATTTGCATGTTTAGCTAGCCTTGTATACCTGTGATAAATTTTATATCACAGTATGAAATATATATATATATTTATACATAATTAGTTGAAATTTTAAAATATTTTATTAGGCAATTCTACATCTGTGTTCATAAGAGATACTAGACTGTAATATTTATTTTATCTGGTTCTGATGATAGGTTAGTCCTTGCTATATTATGAAAAAGATTATAGTGAATTAATATAGTATGAATTAATATAATAAATGTTTCATTCTTAAACATTTGCTAGAACTTAGCAGTAATTCATCTGAACCTGATGCTTTCTGTTTTTCTGTTGACTCAATCTACTTAGTAGAAATAGGCTTATTCAGATTACCTATTTTTTCTTATATGTGGCAATTGAGTTGCCCATAGTTTTTCTTGATTATTTTTTTAATGTCTGTGCTATCTGTAGTGATGTCTCCTCTTTCAGTTTTCATATCTATAATTATGTCTTCATTTTTCTTCATTAGCCTAGCTGCAGACATCACTTTTGTAGATCATTTCAAAGAACTAGCTTTTGGTTTCATTGATTTTTTTGTTCCTCCTTTTTAATTTTCTGTTTTCAATCACACTGATTTCTGCTTTTATTTTCTGTGTATCTTCTGCTTATTTTGGATTTGGGTTTAATTAATTCTTATTTTTCTAGTTTTATAAGGTAGATAGATTATGTTTTTTTACTTATCTTTCTTTTTGTCTAATATATACATTCAATGCTACAAATTTCCCTCTCTGTACTAATTTTCCTGTGTCCCATAAATTTTGATAATGTTTTATTTTTATTGATTTCAAAATACTTTTAATTTCACTTCAGATTTCTTTTTTGACCCATGTGTTATTTCTAAATCCTTAATTTCCATGCATTTTGGAATTTTCAAATTATCTTTTCATTACTGGCTTCTAACTCAATTTAAATATAGGTAGTATGATTTCTATATTTTAGTAATTTAAGAAAAGTTTAATATTCCAGAATATGATGTATCTTGAAAATTTTCCATGTTAGCTTGAAAAAAATGTTCATTCTGTGTTAATTTTTCTACCATTTTTATTTTAAGAAACTTATTTGCCAAGTCTGTTCTGGTCTTTGCACTGCCATTGCCAGCAAAACAATTGTGGTGAATTATCCTGGAAATGGCTTACTGTATTTGTCTATCAGTCTCTGGAACATGAGCAGGGACATTGAAAAAATGGAAGTTTCAAAATAAATTTCCTATTAAATTACATAATTGGTCATTGAGCAAGTTAATTGTTGGGTGGGTGTGGCTTTAGGGAATTGGTGTCTACCATTCCTAACCTTGTATTCTCCTAGGCTGTCCATCAGATGTGTGATACCTGTCACAGAGATATCCTTGCTGTTTCTCAATGGAGCAGACTCAGACATTGGACTGACAAGCAGTGTGTTCACGTATATATCTTTTTAATCCTTTAATATTTGAACTTTCTAGGAGGTAGAAAGATATTCCAAAGATAAGAGTCTCTGAACTCTTGCATTTCTTTCTCACCTTTCAGGAGCCCAACTCCAAATATGTAACTCAATATAAAGGGTAAACCTGAGAACAGTTGGTTGATATATCCTACAATTGGTATATCCTGCAATTGATAAAACCACAACTGAGGATACAGATACATAGGAAGGTGTAAGACCAGTGAAATGGAAGTTTTTGAGGACATCTCAAGTTCAGCTGCATTCTCCATGTCTCGAACAATGTGGCAACCATTTATCTTCCTTTAGTATAGACCTCTTCTGAGAAAAGCCAAGGTCTAACAAATTCAGAAGTGGATAGAATATTGACCTTTTCTTAGCCTACTTTCTAGGCATACCTGATAAGAAATATAAAATTTTAAAAGAGAGTAACAATGGTTTCTACTCTCTTTTGTTCTCAAGCTATGGTAAGCTTCCTAAAAGCCAAAGAAAAATGGTGAAGATATCATGCTCATGTGCCCCAGCTCCAGGAAAGAAATTTTAAAAATAACAAAAATAATGATGATAACTACAGTGCTTGCACTGGTGTTGTGGTAGCTATGTGCCAGCATGGTTTTAAATTTTTCACATAAACTTCTCATTTAACCCTCACAGCAATCCTATGGAATTGGGACTTTTATTTTCTCCATTTGTAAAAAAAAAAAAAAAAAAAATCTATTTATCCAAAATGGAGAGGTGAGAGAGAGAGAGGAGAGAGAGAAAGAGAGAAAGGGAGAGACACAGGGAGAGATAGATATCTTCTTCCATCTGCTATTTTACTCCCCAGATGGCCGCAATGATTAGGACTGGGCCAGACCAAAGTCAGGAACCAGGAGCTCCCGGGCCATCCTCCACTGCTTTGTGGAAGCCATTAGCAGAAAGCTGGATCAGAAGGGGATCAGCCCAGACTGGAAGGGACACCAGTGTTGCAGGCATTGACTTTATTTGCTACTCCACAATGCTGGCCCCTTATTCTCTTCAAATTGTAGGCTCGGGGGCAAAGACAAACAGAGGTTAAGTGACTTGTCATGGTCACCCTGTTAGTAAGAGCTACCTAGAGTTAAGACCCATAGGCTGGTGCTAAGGTATGTGTTCTTAACTGCCCTTTTATGGCATATTAAGGCAAGCCAGTTCCAGTCCACCAATAATACTGTACATTCCACACATACACCCCCATGTGTACAAATAACTATGATGACTTTGAACTCAATTGGAGGAGAGGTGTATATTTCATTTTTATTATCTGGATTTTTATCTTATATCCTTATTTGAATTCAAATGCTGTCACCTTGAGACATTGGAGGCAGCCAGAGATAAAAAGGATACTCACATGTGCCAGCCATTGAGGCTATTAGCATGATGAATAGGACATAGCTTTCAAGCCGTGCTGTATAGTAAGGGAGATGCAAGAATAAATAATTATGTGCGAGGAAATTTGTGTTAAACTGAAGATGTTTGCAGAGTCCTGCAGGAAAATGGAGAAGGTATAGGTAACTCTGATTGTGGATCTGGGAAAGGGGAGCTGGAATATCAGACAAATTTTGCAAAGGTTGCTTTGAAGGATGGATAAAAGATGGACACTTGAAAAGGTTGGACATGGAGTGCCCGTTCTCTATGAAAATGCTACAAAATTAGGAGAGGATGGTGTGTTGTACCCCAGCAAAGGGTTCATTTGAAGAATGATGCAAGAGCAAAGAACAGGTTAGTAGGTTAGGGTCCACACATAGCAAGCAAATAAGAGTTCTGCTGAACTAATCCAAGGGTCAGACAGCCATTATTCAAAAGAGCCGCCATAATTGATAAAATTGACAAGCCATTTGACAGTGTGCTATGTGGGAAAGTCAAGAAGACAAGAGACTGATAAAGAACAGCTGAGAATTTAGTCTCTATTTGCCTGTATTTTCACTTTGTCCCAGAAAGAGTGAAGTCCAACTTCTGGGAAAAGAGTGAGGCTTCAAGGTAAGACAGGAGACAATGTCTGAGATATTTTTCTGACACAAATATGAGGGTACTTCAAAAAGGGTATGGAAAATGAAAGTAAACAACTTCTTTTATTTTGATTTAAAAACTTTTTGAAGATTTATTTAATTATTTGAAAGTCAGAGTTACACAGAGAGAGGAAAGGCAGAGAGAGAGAGAGGTCTACCATCCGATGGCTCACTCCCCAGCTGGCCACAACGGCCGGAGCTCTGCCAAAGCCAGGAGCCAGGTGCTTCCTCTGGGTCTCCCACGTGGGGGCAGGGGCCTAAGGACTTGGGCCATCTTCTACTGCCTTCCCAGGCCATAGCAGAGAGCTGGATCGGAAGAGGAAGAGCCTGGACTAGAACCGGCGCCCAAGCCAGGGAGTTAACCCGCTGAGCCACAGCGCCGGCCCCGATGTAAAAACTTTTTGAAGGCCACACATATCAAGCATTTTCAAAAAGTCTGTGAAAAATATGTATTGTGAAAGTTCTGTGCATAGTTTTAAAAATTTTTAACACCAAAAAATAAACTTATTTTTTCATTCCACTTTCCATAAGCTTTAAGAATTTACATATAAGTAGTTATTTATTTATTTTTATTTATTTATTTATTTATTTTTTTTTTTGGGGGGGAGAGAGAGAGAGCCCTCATCCACTGATTTACTCACCAGATGCTCACAATGGATGGTTGGGCATTGGTCAGGGAGAAGTCAGGGGCTAGGAACTGGAACCAAGTCTCCCATGTGGGTAACAGGAAACAAACTGAGACATCCTGTTGCTTCCTAGGGTGCATATAAACAGGACTAGACTCAGGAGAAGATCTAGGACTTGAACCCAAACACTTCAATATAAAATATGAGTGTCCCAATCAGCTACTTAACTGCTATTCCAAACAGCCACCCCTCTGTGAACTTTCGGAAGCTCTCTTGGATCATCACAGTATTTGGCTCCCTGGAAATATGGTGGATAAATAGGAAGCCCCCCAGAAAACAAAAATCATCTTTAACAAGATGTCTGATACTCAGTTCTTGTTCTTTTTATATAATTCCTGGGATGTAACTCTATGTATAAAAATTCTCTTTAATTAACTAATTGTGAAGCCAGATATTTATACCTTTAAATATACACTTACCTTTTTCTATGACTCAAATAAATTCTGCTCTACCAATTTTTCATAATGCTTTCAATTATGATAGAAACATAACTCAATTCTGGGAAAATACAGCAATAACTATTTTGAATTTTAATAATGATAAAAATGAGAGAATTTTAACTGAGCTCTCTGAGTTTTTAAATTGAAATATTTATGCACAAAAGCCCATGATGTCACCACTAATGGTTAATTTATTTTCTTCTATGGCTCATAATGAAAATGGAAAAAAATTTTAATGAAGATGAATTGCTTTTAATAAGGATTAAAATCCCTTTAATTAAGTTTAACAGAAGCCTCTGTATTGGCAACTTTTCTGGAAGAAACACAGGAGTCGGTTCTTTCAGAAGTTCCATGCCATATTTCAGCACTTTGCATCGGGAAATCAGAAGGACGTTGTTAACATGCTCTGTTTCATTTGGAAAGACGTTAAATTTTGTTAGTCAACTCAATCATTGGAATTGTTTGTTTTAAACCTAGGACAATGACATTTTGCATCATAATATGCCCCTGGCAAAACTGTCACCCTTTTCCCTCTCATATTGACATGAGTTGGTGAAGAATTCCAGTGGAAGTTTTTATTTTCCATCTTTGATGATATATTTGTTTTGTTCACCCAATAGAGTTATAGAACCAATTTAAGGAACACAATGACTATTCAGGTCCCTTTTATGTTACTTTTCAGTGCATAAAGTCATTGGATCTCAGTACCTTAGTCTGAGGATAAGTCAGTATAAAGTATGTATCGTGCATGGTCCCCAAAGGAATGTCCCAAATCTTCACATCTATTTAATATATATTTATTGAATGCCTACTATGTGCTGAAAAATATGCCAGACTCTTCAGGAATGTTTATATGTGTGTGTGTGTGTGTGTGTGTAAGAGATATGACACCATGGTAGAAAGAAAGGGCCTAGGCTCTATAGTAACTGGCATAGTGGCCTTTTACTAGATAAAACTTATCTAAGCTAAAGAAAATAACACAAAAATATTTGAACACTAGATGCTCAATGTCTGTTGGCTGGGTGGGAGTTGTGGCACAGTGGTTAAGCTACCATTTGAGATGCTTGCATCCCATATCAGAGTGCCAGTTCAAGACCCAATTCCTCTGTTTCCAATCCCACTTCATGCTAATGCACCTGCGAAGACACCAATGTGGCAGATCTCAATAGAGTTCCAGGGTCCCGGCTTTAGTTTGGCTTAGCTTTGGCTGTTAAAGGCATCTGGAGAGTGAATTAGTAGATGGGAGATCTTTCTCTCTCTTTCTCTGTCACTCTTCCTTCCAAATAAATGAATAAATAAATCTTAAAGAACAAGACAAAAAAGAAAAAAAAAATACCTGTTGTCCTCTCATTGTATTGTATAAGTTTATTGTCACAAAAGGTTGACTATAAACACACAGACTCAGACACAAATTCAAAAGACTCTAGGGAAGAGTGACATTTTAACTAATTGTGAGATTATTAGGAAAGGGAGACTTATAGATCATCAAGATGAAGAAAATTGCTTTTTCTTGGAGCCGAGGTGGCCAAACGAGGCTTCATGAAGTTGACTGCACTTGCGTTGAGCTTTATGAGCTGCTGGATGCCAGATGTGCATGGAGGCAAAGAGGAAAGTCCTAGTTGGGTGAAGAGTGTGAGCAGACCACACATGTCACTTTACAAGAAATAAGAGTATACTAATTTGACTAGACCAGATAATTTAGGTAGCTATATGGGCAGCAGAAACCATTTTAAAGATACACTAAGGGAGTGGTGTTGAGGCATAGTGGGTAGAGCCACTGCCTGTGATACTGGCATCCCATACAGGCATTGCTTCATGACCTGGCTGTCCCACTCCCAATCCAACTTCCTACTGATGTGCCTGGGAAAGCAACAGAAGACGGCTCAAGAACGTGGGCCCCGGCGCCCATGTGGGAGATCTGGAAGAAGCTCCTGGCTCTTGGCTTTGGCCTGGCCCAAGCCCCAGCTGTTGCAACCATTTAGAGAGTGAACAAGTAGACAGAAGATCTCTCTCTCTCTGTCTCTCCTCCTCTTTCTGTCTCTCTATGTTTCAAATGAATGAATAAGTATTTAAAAAATATTTATGTTAAGATAGTTTGTAGAATTTAAATTTTTTTATTGAGATAGATGTTTGGCTGAGCAATCAAGATGCTACTCAAGTAGGTGTCACAAAGATTTCTGAATCAAGGCTAGTTTTGTTTTGTTTTGTTTTGTTTTGTTTTGTTTTGTTTTTGTTTTTTTTTTTTTTTTTTTTTTTTTTTAGGAATCCTAACCTAGCTTTAAAATACAGAATGAGTAAATATTTGAATGTCCACAATTTCAGTAATTCAGTGTTGAATGAATTAGGCAGGAGCAGTGGAAGAAGGAGATTTAAGACTTTGATAAGGAAGAGTTAAATGGTTTTGGTTCATGGCTGTATAAGTTAGTGGCAAAGAAAGAAAAAACTAAGATGGAGCCAAATATTGAGGACTTGTTAATTGGGAAAATGAAAGGAGTTTGAAATAATTTTGGAAGATAAAGTGGGTTTTTTAGATATGTCTAATTTGTTTACAAGATGTCCAAGTAGAAGGCTTTAGTCAGTGGTTGGCGTGTGGGAAGAGAAAGTGAGGAGAGATATCAGGAAATCAGGATGTGAGTCACACATCCTCATGGAGTTATTAAGCATCTAAAAACAGCTGAGTGTTACAATTCAGTGTTTCTTAACTATGTGTCTTGTTGTAAAATAAGTCATCCAACATCAAATAAAAATTGAGAAACTAATGCATTTGTTGCCTGTCGGCCACCCTTCTGTGTGTTAAGAATATGGTAGGAGGGCCTGCACTGTAGCGCAGTAGGTTAAACCTCTGCCTGCGGTGCCAGCATCCCATGTGGCACCGGGTTCTAGTCCCAGTTGCTTCCTCTTCTGTCGCTCCCCCTCTTCGTGGAGGAACGACACAGGACCCTGCGCTGTTCTTTCTGTCTGCTCGGCCCTCCCCGGGTTTGCTGCTGGTTCTTCCCGGGTTGGCCACTATCCCTTCCACCTCCGTGGAAGGGCAGTTCCCCCTGGCCACATTCCCCACTTCCGCAGGGGAGCGGCACACCGCCGGCCGGCTCTTCTCGGGGGCTGCACAGGTGTTCCTTCAGCTAGATGTTCCCCTTAGATGTTCCCCATAGATGTTCCTGGTGCATGCCGTCTCTCTCCTCCTTTATAGTCCTCCTCCGCCAATCCCAACTCGGCTGCCCACACGCCGAGTACGCTGCTCTCCAATCAGGAGCAAGTCCTACAGTTTATTGGTTGAACTGGAGGCAGCTGTGCGGAAGCTGTTTACTTCTCTCCCAGCGCTATATTGTGGGAGAGCAGATGCATAGAATAAGTCCTAATTCCAGTAACTCAGTCCAGTCCGGGCTGCTCCCCACACTCTTCCAGCCCAGCTCTCTGCTGTGGTCCGGGAAAGCAGTGGAGGATGGCTCAAGTGCTTGGGCCCTACACCGGCATGGGAGACCAGGAGGAGGCACCTGGCTCCTGGCTTCGGATTGGCGCAGCTCCAGCCATTGCGGCCATTTGGGGGGGTGAACCAACGGGAGGAAGACCTTTCTCTCTGTCTCTCCCTCTCACTGTCTGTAACTCTAATTCTCAAATAAAATCTTTAAAAAAAAGAAAAGAATATGGTGGGAAGCACCCAGAAAGTCTCTGCTCTCATAGAGTTATCACTGCATGATAGTTCATATGCATGATAATGTTCAGTTCCATTTGCTACCATAACACCCTGTATCTCAATAATGTCTGTTTCATGGAAATGAGGAATATGGTATGCTGTTAAACTCATTTTAAATCTTCCGTAATTTATTAAGAAAATAAATCATTCAACAAACATTAACAACTTGTTGAATAGTTACTCAATATTACTATTATTACTATTACTATTACACTTCAACCCACTGGATTAAAACCTTTGCTTTAGAGAGAAGTTAGGGAGATAGTGAAAGAGCTAAAAACTGAACCTTGGGATTTAAATGCTTATAGTTGCAGCTTCAAGTATCCAGTAGATTTAAATAAATCAGTGAATGGATGGGTGAATGTGTGGAAGGATATGTGGATGAGTGAATGGACAAGCAGACAGAAAGGAAAGAAAAGATTATAGAATTTGAAGAGTAGGAAGGGAGCCAATTGGGACAGTGCTACTGAAGCTAAGGGAAGAAAAAGTTATGAAAGAATACTTTTCATTGAGTTTAATGATGTTGATAGTTCAAGAGACTTAGGTTAAAAATTGAAAGCTCAATTATAAAATTGTCAAAGAAGGGCCAGTGCTGTGGCGTAGTGGGCTAAGCTTCCACCTGTGGCACCAGCATCCCATGTCCTAGCTACTTCACTTCTGATCCAGGTCCCTGCTGATGATCTGGGAAAGCAATGAAAGATGTCCCAAGTGCTTGAGCCCCTGTATTCTCATTGGAGACCCAGAAGAAGCTCCTGATTCCTGGCTTCAGATTGGCCCAGCTTTAGCCAATATGGCCATCTGGGAGTGAACCAGTAGATCAAAGATCTTTATCTCTGTCTATCCCTCTCTGTAATTCTGCCTCTCAAATAAATGAATAACTCTTTAAAAATTTTTTTTCAAAGAGTAGTTGAACAAAACAGAGTTAAAAGAATACTCATAAGGATATGAAAAATATTCACAAGAAGAAAAATCACAAGATGATTTAAAGCCTTATCCAACTGATATACAACAAATGATAAACTGACTATGGGAAAGAGAAATGGATATAATTGGAAAGCTGGTTCGAGTATAATTGGGAAGGGATACTGAATCCCAGAAGTCAAGACACACTGGTAGAACCACACAATGAGTGTGTCACAGGAGTAGATCCTGAGGTCAAGCAGAGAACAGAGAAACCAATACCCTAGTGGGGAGAAGACTCATCCACCCCAATATTTCATGTGAAAGTCTTGATCATAGAAAGTTTGAAATATCAGCCTGTGTTGTATTTAGTTTTGATTTTAATAATTACTTAGGTAGCTGGGTGAGAGGTAAATTACATGTAGGTAAAATTTGGGGGAAGGACACTGGTTAGGAAATGAATGCAGAGCTTGGCCAAAGATAATAGGCTTTTGTTTTGTTTTTGTTTTTTGTTTTTTGACAGGCAGAGTTAGTGAGAGAGACAGAGACAGAGAGAAAGGTCTTCCTTTTCCATTGGTTCACCCCCCAAATGGCTGCTACAGTCGGCACGCTGTGCCGATCTGAAGCCAGGAGCCAGGTGCTTCTCCTGGTCTCCCATGGGGTGCAGGGCCCAAGCACTTGGGCCATCCTCCACTGCACTCCCGGGCCACAGCAGAGAGCTGGCCTGGAAGAGGAGCAACCAGGACAGAATCCAGTGCCCCGACCGGGGACTAGAACCCAGGGTGCCAGCGCCACAGGTGAAGGATTAACCTAGTGAGCTGCAGCGCTGGCCGATAATAGGCTTTTAAGTTAGCTTAGTGTTGTGTGGATAGAGGGAAACTGATGAAGAAGATATGTAGGATTGGCGGGACTTTGTAACAAACTGAGTGTGAGGTCTCCATCACCACTGGGTGCTTATTCAGCACAGCAGCATCATAAGGGGAAGTGTGAGTTTGTCTGTGTTGGTTGGAGGCAAGACGATGAATGGAGTTTGGATAAAGTTAAGTCAGAAGTACTTTCAAAATAACCCATTAAATGAGAGATGATCTTTATGATTATGAATACTAATTTGGAGTTCGCATGAGAGAAGCATGTGACAATCTGGATTTGGGGATGATCAATTTGTAAATACAACCCCTAGCACACAGTGGTGTGACCATAGTTAAGGGTTAAGGAGACATAGAAGAGGTACACAAAAATGAAAAAAAAAAAAAAAAGCTAGCAGAAAGTCTCGTAGAACCCAAGAGACAGTACATTTCAGGGCAGAATGACATTGGAGGAAGTTGGGACCACTGAAGTTAACATTTTTAAAAAGACTTGTTTTATTTATTTGAAAGGCAACGTTACAGAAAGAAAGGGAGAGACACAGAACCTCCATCTGCTGGTTCACTCCACAAATGGTTACAATAGCCAGAGCTGCACTAGGCCCAAGCCAGGAGCCTGGAGATTCGTCAGGGTCTCCACATGGATGTCAGGGTCCCAAGCACTTGGGCCATCCTCCAGTGCCTTCAGGCACATTAGCAGGGGCCTGGATTGGAAATGGAGCAGCTGAGATTTGAAGTGGCATTCATATAGGATGCCAGTGTTGCAGGCTGCAATTTAACCCACTGTCACAAAACGCTGGCCCCTGAAGTGAATCTTAATAAGGACATTTTTAGTAATGTAATAAGAATTGAAAGTAGGCTTAGCAGAAGATAAGCAGCAAGGAAAATGAACATTAAAATGTAAAAAAAAATGTAAAAACCTAAAACAAAAATATCAGTACTCAGCTAAGAAACAAATACAGAATGCAAACCACAAGAAAAAACATCACATGATGGAGGTGATATAAGGATAGAAAATGGCATAGGGGAAGATAAAGACTGTTTGAAAGAAGTTGAATGCAGACTTGGAAATACTAAATCATCCGCCTGTTCCACCTGCTGCTGCCAGCGAGCAGTGTCGAGTTGGCATGGCAATGGCATTATATTTCAAGAGCTTAGCACACTGCCTGACACATAGTAAACATTCAGCTTCTCTATTAGTCAAGACAGGCAAACTATTATAAACAACCTCATCATTTGAGCAGCTTATCCTAACAAGGGTTATTTCCCTTCAAATCACAGCCCAGTGTAGATTGCTGTGGGAACACTCCTCTGTACTCTTGCCCTTGCGCTCTCGGTCTCTTTACAGCCATTCTTTGGCCATTCCTCAGGCCAATGAACAATCCAGTGGATCCTCTAGGACTAAATATGAGCCCAGGAAATGCTGAGGGTATAAAAGAACATGCAGAAGAGTTATGGCTTGAAAGTGCTGTAGGTGGTGTTTGTCTGTGTTTCTTTGGTCAGAAGTCAGTCACATGATTTCTCCAAGCAGCAGAGGATGCTGGGAAATGCACTCTAACTCTGAGCCCCAGAAGGAAAGAAATGAGTTTTGATAAAATTGGTAGCAGTCTCTGTAACAGCTATTATAGTTACTATTATTGTTATCTACAGCAGGGTCCTAGTCAAATCAATTCCCTACCAAGTTGAGATGAGATAAAAGATATGTTTTAGTAGACATTAGGGCTGGGAGAGTTATGCCCATGGCCACGTGAAATGTAAAACCTAAAAATCTGGGGAGGAAACATTGCTTTCTCCAGAAGAACCAAAAGCATTAGGAAGAGTTAGGAGGACATTGACATTCCAAGCTTATTTCCCAGGACTCCCTGTATTTCTATTTTTTTTTAAACTTTTATTTAATAAATATAAATTTCCAAAGTACAGTTTATGGATTACAATGGCTCCTCCCCCCACAACCTCCCCTCCACCCACAACCCTCCCATCTCCCACTCCCTCTCCCATTCCATTCGCATCGATTCATTTTCAATTCTCTTTATATACAGAAGATCAATTTAGTATAAATTAAGTAAAGATTTCATCAGTTTGCACCCACACAGAAACACAAAGTGTAAAATACTGTTTCAGTACTAGTTATAGCGTTAATTCACATTGTACAACACATTAAGGACAAAGATCCCTCATGAAGAGTAAGTATACAGTGACTCCTGTTGTTGACTTAGCAAATTGGCACTCTTGTTTATGGCATCAGCAATCACCCTAGGCTCTTGTCATGAGTTGCTAAGGCTATGGAAGCATTTTGAGTTTGCCGACTCTGATCTTATTTAGACAAGGTCATAGTCAAAGTAGAAGTTCTCTCCTCCCTTCAGAGAAAGGTACCTCTTCTTTGATCCCCCATTCTTTCCACTGGGATCTCACTCACAGAGTCTTTCATTTAGGTGTGTGTTTGTTTGTTTGTTTTGCCACAGTGTCTTGGCTTTCCATGCCTAAAATACTCTCACGGGCTCTTCAGATCCGAATGCCTTAAGGGCTAATTTTGAGGCCAGAGTGCTGTTTAGGGCATCTGCCATTCTATGAGTCTGCTGTGCATTTCTGACCTGTACAGTCAACTGCTGTTCTATATTTGGGGGGTATATAAACATCTCAATCATAGTATATCAAAAACTGAACTGATGGGACAAGCACTATGCCATAGTGGGTTAAGCGACCATCTGCAGTGCCAGCATGCCATATGGGAGCCAGTTCAAGTCCAGGTTGCTCTACTTCCAATCCAGCTCCCTGCTAATGTGCCTGGGGAAGCAGTGGAACATGGCCTAAGTACTTGCATACCTGCATCAACATGGGAGACCTGGAGGAAGGTCATGGCTCCTGGCTTCAGCCTAGCCCAGCCCTGACCATTGCGGCCATTTAGGGAGTGAATCAGTGGATAGAAGATATCTCTTTCTCGCTTTCTCTGCAACTCTGCCTTTCAAATAAATAAATAAATAAATCTTTAAAAAAAAAAAACTAAACTGATCTTAACCCCACCAAAATGTACCTGGAGCCTTTATTTTGGTTTGTTTTATTTTATTATTTATTTGAAAGGCAAAGGGACTGAGGCAAAGAGAGTTGTTTCACCTACTAGTTGACTCCTCAAATGCCTGCAGTGGCTAGGACTGGGCCAGGCTGAAGCCAGGATCCCAGAACTCAATCCAGATCTCCCATGTGGGAGGCAGAGACCCCAAGAACTTGAACTAGCTTCTGCTTCCTGTCAGGATGTGCACTAACAGGAAACTGGAATCAGAAGTGGAACCAGAACTTAAACTCAGTCCCTCCAATATGGAATACCAGCATCCCGAGGTGTGGCTTAACTGTCATACCAACCACTTGCCCATCGAGCCGTTTAAGATTTCCAGTTGATGGCAACACCTTGTTTCCAGGTACTCAGATGAATGATTTGGAGTCACTCTTGATTTCTCTCTTTCATACTCAGGGACCAATCAATCAGAAAATCCTGTTAAATCGACCTTCAAAATATATTCATAAACCAGTCATCACTACCCCCTCACCCCTGCACATCCTCTTTCTGACACAGTAAGCAGAGTGATCTTTGAAGAACACAACCAATATGGCATCAGGCCTTTGCTCAGAGCTTTCAAAAATAAGTGCCCAAGGGACACTGCTCATGGGACACAGTACTCTCATTTCCCATATCCTACTTACTACCTGTGATTGACATTGCACTCCCAAACTAGGCCTTATTGCCATTCTTCACCCATAACACACATACACATACACATGTATGTATAATATATATATATATGTCCCTACTATGCAATGTTTGTGCAGTATGCTTTTATAGCGTGAAACTGTGTCCCCAGATATCCATGTGACTATCACTCCCTTCAAATCTTTGTGCAGTTGTCACATTTTAAACAGTCCATGAGCTTTTCCCCTGAGTACCATCTTGGGAAAAGCAGGATCCCCCACACAGTAGCTCCCTAATCCCCTAGCCTGCTCTACTTCTTCATTTCTCATAACACTTTTACACACACACACAGACAATTTATAGTTTAGCTATTTATTATTGCTAAATCATTGTTCAGTCTGCTTCCCTCACCCTCACTAGAATGTTAAACTCCATGAGGTCAGGAGTCCACATCTGGTACACAGTAAAAATTCAGTCAATATGCATTATGTGAATCCATGAATATGTAAATGAACACATTGATTGGCTGGTTGATTGATTTTGTCTTGACCCCCTCCCATGCCTCCAACATTTTGTCATAGGCATTCATTCTCATCTACATTTTGCAGATGATTCTGATCATTTTGGTCTCAGCCCCATAATGCAGACAGCAACTGAACATTAATTGAACACCTTGGTGAAGAAGAAATTCCATTTTTCATGAATTGCTGATGGATTCTCTTTACTTTGTCGGGATAGATATTCTCTGTGCTTTAAACTGTGTCTGCAAACTTACAGGCCAGCAAATGATTGGGAGTGGGGTACAGGCATCACTGACAGCCACAGTAATTTTTCTCCCTCTGACTCATCTGAAAAAGCCTTAATTGAGTGTTTATTCTTATGCTGCGAGATCCAAAAAACTTAACTGCCATTAAGCTGCCTACAGAAGCAAAACGAGATGGAGAATTAAGGCAATTATCAGGGTGATATCAACCATAGAAAACATGCTCGCCTCAATCTGGATGCTTCTAGAGGACTTAAAATTTGACCTAAATTCTCTGAGTAACACGGGAGTCAGACGTATCTCACCATCCAGGGTATGTACATCTCCGACTTCCACTTTCACTAAACTTTGTTGCCAGAGGAGATAGAAAGAACATAAACATTTTCTAAGGAATTTTTGAAAATTAACAACTGATTTACTGAAGATGTGCTTTGACACCTGCCTGCCTTTTGATCGTAACGAAAACAACTCTTCAGTTTGAATGTCTTTTACCTGCTACTTTAGATCCATCTTTCAAAAGCCAGTGGGTAAATAAAACAGGGTAGTAATCATCACACATTCATTCCTGTGTCAATGCAGATACAGTTGGCACAAGTGTGGCTCTCTGGTTTTACCTGAAAGCCAGCTTCTGAGGATCTGTCAGACAGAAGTATAATCTTGAAGAATTTGTACACAGGTCCACTGCTTGAGAGTGCTTTATTAAGTCCTTGTCAAATCAGTGGGCTTGTTTGATATCTTTACCCTTTTTTCCCAAAAATGTTTTCCATTAGAATTTGCTATTTCAACTACCCTCCCTGTTCTCTACCGAGTTCCACCAACTCCAACCACATGGAATAAATGACAAACAAAGAAGGACTCGGGCAAGGGTGTTGGAATGCTGTCTTTGCTGAGCGATGGGCTCTTCTGTGCACAGCCAGACCTTCATCTCCCCTGTATTTGAACATCTCTGGGGCAGATGACAGAAACCCCACAAGGATCTCAGCCGACATCCGCTTTCCATATGCACATGTCAATTCTTCGCTTTCTCAAATGCTTTCCTTTGTCTACAATTGTCTACTCATTGGAAGCATCTAAAATTAAGAAGAAAGATGCTAAGATTCCAGGAAATGATATAAATAGAAAAGGGGGTTTCGTCTATTTTGGTACAGACCATAAAAAAATAAGTGGTTACTGAAATGCCAAAATGTTTCCATGTCCATGTCTCCAGTGGTCAAGAGCTCAATTTTTTCATTTAGGCTTTGGAGGTTCTGCCTGATTTCATGCTAACCTACATTCTGGTCCTCTGTCACACCTCTCCTCATGATGACATTTCTGCCAAAATTAGCTAATTTAATTTCTGATCCCTGAAAAATCCTTGTACTTCTGTACTTCCAAGTCTCTGCACATATTCGTTGCTTTGTCTGGAATGCCCTACCTGCATTTCTGTTTAAGAAAATCGAATTCAGACTTCTCAGTCCGGCTTAGAACCCTTTGCAGGGAAGCCCTGGCTTTTAGCACATGTAATTGCTTTCATCTCTGAACTCTTGTTTCTCCTTTCTCCATTCTTCCTTCCTTTACCCTGTCTCTTCCTCACACAGAGAAGTAAGTCTCAAGTTAAATTTATAGTTTGGTGAATTATTCTAAAGTGAATTCCTCTGCAGCCACCCCAGGAGAGTAACTGGAACATTGGCTGCCTCCCAAAAGCCCCATGTGTCCAATCAACAGCCCCTTCCTTCCACCAGAGCTAATCCCTTCCCTCTGTGTCTGAATCCCTTAATGACATAGTGTAAGTTTATCTCTTTTTAAACTTTACATAAAATTTTGAATTTTGCATTTTCTATAAAATATATAAAACTAGATATTAAAGATTTTAAAACACCCCAGTATGATATGCATTTTGGGTCTTCTTCCCCATCAACATTACTAACACTCTTTCATTATCTTTTCGGTGGCAGTTTTGGTATGATTGTTTTCATTGCTGTATTATTTTACATCATATAATGTATCACCATTTATCTATTCATTGTTTTTCTTGATGCATATTTAGAGTGCTTTAATTTTTTTCAAATATAAATATCCTTTCTGTGAATATTCTTCAACATGCAGCCTTTTGCAAATAATCACACATTTGTAGAGGGCATATATGCCACAGTGGAGTTGTTGGGTCATAAATTAAGCTTACCTGCTATTGCCAGACTTCAATTTTTTTGTAAGATGATGATCCTCTTGTTGCATGTCTCAATTACTCTGAAGGCAAACATATTTTTCTATGGTTTCTAGGCATTTGGGTTTGCTCCTGAGTGAAGTGCCTTTTCAAACTCTTGTTCATTTTCTTTTGGATGGTGAACGCTTTTTCCTTATTCCTAGGCGAGAATTCTTGAAACTAGTCTAGTCAGTTTTATCTTTATAAACGTTGTCTCTGATTTTCTCACTTTTTTTTAGTTTCTTTTATAAGGGATGCTCTTAGTTAAAATTAACTAAATTTATTAATATTTATGTTTAACAATGAAAAGTCTTTCATTATCCAAATATATGAAAATATTCTCCAATATTGCCTTTTTTAAAGATTTATTTATTTGAAAGTTAGAGTTACAGAGAGAAGGAGATGCAGAGAGAGAGAGGCCTTCCATCTGATTTTTCACTCCCCAATTGGCTGCAACCATTGGAGCTGTGCCGATCTGAAGATCTGAGACAGGAACTTCCTCTAGGTCTCCCGTGAGGGTGCAGGGGCCCAAGGACTTGGGCCATCCTCTACTGCTTTCCCAGGCCATAGCAGAGAGCTGCATTGGAAGTGGAGCAGCCGGGACTTGAACTGGCACCCATATGGGATGCCGGCACTTCAGGTGGCAGCCTTACCCACTATGCCACAGCGGCAGCCTTACCCACTACACCACAGTGGTGGCCCCCCAATATTGCCTTTTAAATTTTGTAGGAAGATAATCCATTTGGAATCTGTACCAAAGTATATGGAGATAGTGGCAATACTTTATTTTCTCATAAAATTCAGGGTTTTTTTCTAGCACATGACATTCTTCAAAAGATTTATGGAAATAGAATGAAAAGACTATTTTGGTGCAAAAATTTTGAAATTCACTTATGGTGTTTTCATAAGATGTATTTTTCACGAACTTTTTAAAGATCCCTCATGCATATTTGTTTCCATTTTTTTGCACCAAATTAAACTTACCTTTTAATTCTGTTTTACATGAACCTTTTGAAGTGCCTTGTACTTTATTGAGAAGATTGTCTTCTCCAAATCATCTCATATATACTGTCATGTATTAAAGACTCATATATGTGTTGTTCCTGTCCACTGATATGTTTGTTGCTACTTGTATAGTTTCTACAGTGTGTTGATTGTTATGGTTTAAGAATGTATCTCAGTATTTGGCATAGTAAATCTTCTCACTTTTTCTTTCTGTTTTTCTAAATCATGTTTGTTATTCTTAACCTATTTTTTAAAGATTTTATTTTATTTATTTGAAAGGCAGAGTTACAGAAAGAGAGCAGAATATACAAAGAGAGATCTTCTATCTGCTGATTCATTCCCCAGATGGCCTCCAAAGCTGGGGCTGGGCCAGGCCAAAGCCAGGAGCCAGGAGCCAGGAGCCAGGAGCTTTATCTGGGTCTCCCACACTGATGCACAGGCCTAAGTACTTGGGCAAAGTTCCACTGCTTTCCCAGGAACATTAGCAGGGTGCTGGATCAGAAGTGGAACAATCGGGACTCCAACAGGCACCCATATGGAACGCCAGCATTAAAGACAGTACCTTTCTCTGAAGGGAGGAGAGAACTTCCACTTTGACCATGGCCTTGTCTAAAAATGATCAGAGTCAGTGAACTCAGGGGGCTTCCATAGCCTTGGCAACTCATGACAAGAGCCTAGGGTGATTACTGATGCCATAAACAAGAGTGTCAATTTGTTAAGTCAACAACAGGAGTCACTGTGCACTTACTCCTCATGTAGGATCTTTGTCCTTAGTGTGCTGTACATTGAGATCTAATGCTATAACTAGTACTCAAACAGTATTTTTCACTTTATGTTTCTGTGTGGGAGCAAACTGTTGAAATCTTTACTTAATGTATGCTAAACTGATCTTCTGTATATAAACATAATCGAAAATGAATCTTGATATGAATGGAAGGGGAGAGGGAGTGGATAAGGGGAGGGTTGCGGGTTGGAGGGACGTTATGGGGGGGAAGCCATTGTAATCAATATTCTGTACTTTGGAAATTTATATTCATTAAATAAAAGTTTAAAAAAAGACAGTGGCTTAACCCATTATGCCACAATGTCAGCCACTCTTGGCCTATTTTATTGCTACATAAATTTCTGATTCAATTTGCTTCACACACAAATCTTTCTGGTGTTTTAATTAGGATCGAATCAAGTCTGAATACCAATTCGGGGACAATTTTTAAAATGAGGCAAACAGTGTCCATTATTTATGTAGGTCATTCCTAATAACATAATTTTCTTTGTAAACACTTTGTATATATTTTGTGAACATTATGATCTGATAATAGACAATTTTTGATACTATCATGTAGTATCTTTTTAAAGTTTTCTAAATATTTGTTATCCTCATATATCAACTTTGTATGATTTTTGTATACAAAACATTCTTATAAACATGATTAATTTTTCCATAGATAATTTTGTGTATTTTTATGAATGAATCAGATAAACTTTGAAAAGTGACGATGTGTTTCTCCCTTTCCAATCATGATACTGTTCATTTTTTCTGGCCTATGGCACTGTTATGATTTCCAATTCATCAGTGGAGACAGAGTTCAGCATGGTAGGTAGTTTTGCACTCAGTGTATAATAAGGTATCAGGACTTTTATTACTTTATAATATTCAAAATTAAGGGAGATATTGCGCTATGAACTTAGCAAGCAATGTTGATTTCTGGATATATTCCCTGCCATCCTGGTAGGCTAAGGGTTTTAGATATCAAGATTGCTTGGATTTTATCACACACACTTTCTGCACCTTCTGAGATTGTCCTCTTTCTCCCAGTCTGCCCATGTGCTTGCCAAGAGCTGAGCTGAGCTAAGAGCTGAGCTGCCAGATACTAGAGTGGTCAAAGAAGAACACAAGCCAAGATGAAAGAATGAAACTAACAGGCCTTTAATCATTTACTGCCATAGTGTAAGCGAGAGGCTAAGCCTTCGCTTGCTAGCTTCAGATGGATCAGTGAACTTATTCAAACCTTGATATCCTCATCTCTTGTTTGTGGTATGTGGGAGTTTGTGTCAACAGATTAAAAAATATCTCCCTGGTATATAAGTGATAACTCTTACAATTATTATTTCATGTCTTTCTGGTATCTTTATGTACTCTTGACTTGAAGTATTAACTCTTGAATTAATAACTTGCTGTCTTAACATTTTGCTTTTTTGAGGGCTACAGTTCATTTCAAATCCCTTTTTAGCAATCCTATGTATTTACTACCTATTTAGAGTAGCTGCTTATTAGTTCTTTTTTTTACTTTATTTAGTACATCTAGACAGCTTTTGGTCTGTTAGGAAAAAATATGAATGATCATGTGCAAAGATTCTGATTCATTCACTCACTGTCAGTGAAACACTTTTTATTTTCTTCATAGCACTTGCCACTTTGCAAGTATATCATTCCATTACATGTTACTTGTATATTCTGTTTTTCCCTAAATAGAATGTGAATTTCTACCTCTCCCATCTAGGACAACTCTTGTTTCAATGTAGGTGCTTAATGAGTATTTGTTGAATTAAGCATATGAATGAATTTTTATAGGAATAAGAGCGAGATTGTTCATGACATTGGTGTATCATTGATTTGTGTAATCCTTAGAAGCTATTAATATATCAGCTCCTTTACTCCTGGAAGATATTTATTCTGAATATAGGTAATAATTTTACTCCTTGAAAACATAAATTTTCTCAAACTTTCACCCAAAGGGTTAGGAAGAATAGTCATTACCTCTAACATAGGATAAAATATTCTCCTTGGGGCCAGCATTGTGGCGTAGCAGTTAAAGCAACTGGCATCCCTTATGGGTGCAGATTTGAGTCCCAGCTGCTCCACTTCTAATCCAGCTCCCTGCTAGTTTGTCTGGAAGAGCAGTGGAAGAGGATCCAAGTGTTTGGGCCCCTGCACCCATGTGGGAGACCTGGAGAAATCTCCTGGCTCGTGGCTTCAGCCTGGAGAGTGAACCAGTAGATGGATGATCTCTTTCTCTCTGTGTCTCTTCCACTCTGTCTGTAACTCTTTCAAATAAGTAAAGTAGATTTTTTTTTTGACAGATAGAGTTAGACAGTGAGAGAGAGAGAACAGAGAGAAAGGTCTTCCTCCCACTGGTTCACACCCCAAATGGCCGCTATGGCCAGCGCGCTGTGCTGATCTGAAGCCAGGAGCCAGGTGCCTCCTCCTGGTCTCCCATGCAGGTGCAGGGGCCCAAGCACTTGGGCCATCCTCCACTGTCCTCCCAGGCCACAGCAGAGAGCTGGACTGGAAGAGGAGCAACCAGGACTAGAACCCGGCACCCATATGGGATGCTGGTGCCACAGGTGGAGGATTAACCAAGTGAGCCACAAAGCCAGCCCCAAGTAGATCTTTTTAAAAATATGTTCTCCTTATAAAATGAGAGATGATTATACCTAAGGCTTTTGTTTATTAAACTCAACTAATAACATCATTATAGTATTAATGTTTTCCCACTGCCAAAGTGAGACTTTTATTGCTTTGTCATAACTTGTGATATACTCATATTTGAAACAAGGACGAAAATAACACTAGGTAACTAAAAGGTATGAGCTGAACTCTTTTCAAAGCCATGAATCATTTGTAGATTGAAGGATAATATATTTAGTGTTGTAAGATTTTAAAAATTTTGTTAAATTAAACTGTTTTCTTGTGGACAAATGGAGGAGATGCTTCCTTAGCATGTTCTAATGTTGTTCCAAGACCTCCCGATTTGGCAGATAGTTCATTCCTTCAGCATGAATTTCTAAAGTGTAATAGAAAAATCTAGCTTTGGAAGATGTACCTAAGGAAGAAAATACACTGTGGAGTCATCATCTTTGTCCAGCAATTCTCTGCTGACATTCTGAAGATCTGGGGATGATAAACAGGAAGTGCTACACAAATGGGGGAATCACAACCCATCTTATCTAGGCAGCAGCTTGTATTTGTGTTATCTGTATTTGTGAGAGCTTTTCACCATCAGTGTAGACAAAATGTATCGTGTGGCAGGGGCACATGGGAGCATGCTTCCCATTTCTATTCCTATCAACTCTGAAGCAGAGAAACTGACTGCACAACAAGATTCCATGAGTCCCCACTGTCCTGGAGCCGGAATGTCATCATTGGGGTATACTTTTTAGTTACATTTTGTCACATTGATTATAAAATAAATCAACATCTGTAGGTAAAGGTATTTAATATTTGCATTAGAATTTTACAGTTTGCAAGGATCTTTACACAATCTGCAGTCTTCAGTACAGCTCTTCCATTGTTGATCTCCAAGGTGGCAAATCTTTCTCAACGCCCTAATAACACTTAGCTGTCTGCCTTGCTTCCTAAGCAAGACCAGGTACTAGCGCACTGGGAAGTCAAGACTTATTCTTCCTTAAGAGTTTGGGTGCATCTCATCCTTGTTATTAGGTATTTCTTTCACACAAGCCTTCTTTCTGAAGAATGAATTCAAATCAGCTTAGATTATAGACATTTTAATACTTTCAACCTCAAAGAAAATATGCTGTTTTCCTTTAGGAACCTCTTTGTTTTACCTGATGATAGCATTAGTTTAAGCATTTTAAAAAAATTGGAAATGGTCTTATCATCAATTGGACAAAATCATGAAAATCCACAACTATCAAGACAAATAGGAGGGTACTTAAGAAAATTCATGGAAAATTGAGTTAAAAATAAGTTTATTTTGGAACAAGAATTTTTTAAAATCCATGCATGGGCTTTTCTTAACATACATCTTTCATGAACTTTTAGAAGCCTCTTTCATATGCATGGATTTCAGAACTGTTTTGTACCAAAATAATCTGTTCTTTTAATTCGATTTTTCATGAACCTTTTGAAGTACCTTGATATGCTTCCATTTTGCCATGATTTCTATCATGACAATTACAGACAAAGGATCACATGTCAGGTACCTGCATACATGTTCCTGCATGTACACACACACAGGTTTCTCTTCCTGTATGAGTTTAGAGATCGCAGATTATATAGCTTATAGTTATATATCCTGTCCAGTCTTACCACCAACTTCTCTCTCAAAAAGGCGCTGACTTCAAAGGCAGGTGATATTATGCAATCTGATCTTTTTTATTATATGGTTTGTTCAATGAAATCACCTTTGTGTCTGAGCTGGACCAAACCCAAATATCATTTACTGCATTAAACTTTGTAGCTATTCTTTGGTTATAAGGTATTCCATTTTATTGGGCTTTCTTGCATATTTTTTGACTTAGTACTTTTCCAGGGAAGCTCACCTAATCCACAATTCATTAAAGTTCTGTTTCTTTCATAATTGTTCCTATTTAATAATGGTGTGCACATTGTACCCTTGCAGTGTGCTGAGTGAAAGTTAAATGTGAAAGGATGAACTATGAGATTAAGATTTGGCATAGAGAGAATGATGCTAAATTGGAAGGTATGTGTGTGTGTTATATGCTTTGTACATGGAAGCAAATTAAATATTTTTGCAAAGTAAGTACAATTTACCATGTGTGTATTTTAAGGCATTTCTCTTAGATGACAGAAATTTATAAGAAACATGTAAGAGGCAGCCGGCGTCGCGGCTCAATAGGCTAATCCTCCGCCTGCAGCAAAGGCACCCCGGGTTCTAGTCCCGGTCGGGGCGCTGGATTCTGTGCTGGTTGCTCCTCTTCCAGTCCAGCGCTCTGCTGTGGCCCGGGAGTGCAGTGGAGGATGGCCCAAGTCTTTGGGCCCTGCACCCCATGGGAGACCAGGAGAGGCACCTGGCTCCTGGCTTCGGATCAGCACGGTGCGCCGGCCGCAGCGGCCATTGGAGGATGAACCAACGGCAAAAGGAAGACCTTTCTTTCTGTCTCTCTCTGTCCACTCTGCTTGTCAAAAAAAAAAAAAAAAAAAAAAAAAAAAAAAAAAGAAAAAAGAAAAGAAAAAAGAAAGAAACATGTAAGAGGCAAAAAATTGTATGTACAAAATAATTTGAATTTAAATCATATAAAATAAAAGTAAAAAATTTTGATAGAGCCATAGTGGAAAGTTGACAAATCTACCATCATTGTGGTATATTTTAGTACATCTCTTCCAAAATCTACTAGGTCAAACAGGAAAAAAAAAAAGGTGTAAGAGAGAAGATATGTGTGAAATGTATAGTCACTTAATGTCTGTAATAAATAGTGTAAATCAAATCATTGCACCTATCTGAGTGTTAGAAAAATAACAGATAACAGATATTTAAATATAAAATATTACTTATTGAAAACCGATGATGACCAGCCAAGATATGTTTTCTTCATGACTCCAACCAAAGTTAGTTTTTATTTCTTTTCTTTTTACATGTTGACAAAAGTCATGGTCTTTTCATTAAAAAAAATCAACACAATTAGCATGATAGTATTTCATAATCAACTTAATATTCTTGGGGTAGAAAGAGTGTATTTCATAATTTTTTTCCTGTACCATCTGAGGAGAACCAATTTATCAAGCATTTAACTCATCAGGCATTGTGTATGACTTAAAGTAGTTTTCAAATGTTAGCCTATATTTGAATTGTCTAGAAAACTTCTTCCAAAGAGATTGTTGGGCTCATTCTCAGAGTTTCTGATTCAGCAGGTCTGAGCCGGAGCTCAGGAATTTGCATTTGTAGACAATGATGTTTCTGGTCTGGGGACCACGATTTGGAAATGGTTCTAAAGCATATGAGCCTGTGGCTGCGGAGTCATTAGATTTACCATATGCATTGCAGATGCAGATAGACATAACAACAGTCCTGACTCTGTAGCACAGATCTTTAACCTAGAACGACCTCAAGTATGAGAAGTTTAAATATGAAACTTAGTATTGGGGAGCAGAGTCAGAAGGTAAACTACAGGAGACGTTTGTTGGGTAGCTACCAGGAAAAAAAAAAGATATCACACCTGGGATGATGGTAATCTTTTCCCCAACACCGAAAGCCCACATACCTTTACACAAGAATATTCTCCTTCCTCTGTTTCCTCTATAAAGGATTCAACCTCACCCGGAGGCAGTTAGTTCCTTTCCCACACTTGTCTCATTCATGAATAACACAAAACAGCACTGTGCTATGACTACTGTTGGCACAGTACTGTTCCTACTAAGCTAGAAGAGCTTTGAGGGCAGATACACTTTATTTTCCTGTTTATCAGGCGCTCAACATTGTGCCTGAGAACAGAGGCACTCAACTCAATAAGTACTTGATATATGAAAGTCCCTCAAGAGCAACTATCTCACTCCATCCATCACTCAGAACAGCAGAAGATAAAATAGCATGTAAAAAAGCAAAGAAACATTAGATGTTTGGGAAAAAGAAGTCCTCAAAGTAGGCAAGACCTTGTTCCCTGTTGAACCACTCTGCAACAGAGCAGATAAAACCAAGTACTCTTGGTCTCTTGTGGAGTACCTGGTAACTGGGGCTGCAAGGAGCTATTCTGGGGTCCTGGTTATTCCATCTTCTCTACTCACCATCCCTGTCTTGGGTCAGTGCCTTTTATGTTGTTGTTCTTTGGTAGCCTTCAGGCACGGCTTCCCACAATCCCATGCAGGTGCCATGGGATGCGAATTGCAAGCATGAACACAAACCCTGTCTGTGAAGAGGCACTTGGTTGGCAGAGTGAAAACAGAGGAGCTGGATGCCATCTGCATTTCCTACTACATAGCTCAATTAGTTGATTGATTTGTAACACTTTAAAAAACATTTTCTAGGCAAAGCAAATTAGGAGAGTGTTTTATAATGTATTCGGTTTAATTAAAACTGCACTAAGTGGAGTACTTTGCTTCTTGGTTTCAAAAAAGAAAATCACAAGGAGGTCACATATCGTATTGATTTTTAACCCCCCAAGCAGGAGTAAAATAACATTGCTAAAGGTTGCTTCATCTAGAGCTACCCAAGTGCACCCCTTGAAAAGGTTTCCTGTAATTAGAATGTAGAAGATTGGGTGGCAGAAGACATACAGATGCAGCATGAAATGCAGTGGGGGCAGAGGGAGGGGTAGTGGAGGGAAGTTGGTAACATGCTCTGAATTTGAATAACCAACAACACCTGCTCTTTGTTGCACATGAAAAAATGCTTTCATCATGTAAAGAGGGTAGAGAAAAATCTGCAACTGTTCCAGGTTTAAGAACAAGCTGGCAAGGTGAGTGCATAAACAACCTCCTGGTATGGTACTCTTCCAGTCTTGAGAATTTTCTATGTTAACCTGGCTTCTCCCCACCCCCTACCAGATCCCTTGTTCCCCATTTCTACTCCCAGTCACATTACCAAATGCAAACCTGCCTCCCAATTGTTAGTCATCTGATTAAACCCTCAAATTATTGGAGACATTTGCATGGGTAATTATGATTTATTTAAAAGCACTTTGTTTGCATTGCTCTTGTCTTGGTTTCTTCAAAGCCAATTACTGAGAAATTGATTGGATTGGTTTGATTTTTGAAGTCATTTGGAACTTCAGAACACATCCCTTTGCATAATTTTTTGAAAGTAAAACCAAAACAAAACAGAATGAAAGGAGCACCCTGTGGAAATCTGTATATTTCATATTTTTGGAAGTTTCTGCAGCATTCGAGTAAGTTACTAAAATAAGTACTGTAGTATAAACAGTAATAGTTTTTTCTCAGTAGAAGGAGAGTTTTAAGTAAATCAGTTGAATTCACTGTCTCAGCTCCATCTCATTTGGCTAAGGCACTCATATTTAGTAGAGGAAACTTTTCTCATTCTGTTGGGTTTTTGCTCCCTGACGGTACGAAACCCACAAGATGTTGGCAATAATACCATCCCCTATCTTAGAAGATTCTTTTTCTTATTATGAGTATTTTGATACTTCATTTTTTAAATTCTCTTGGAAAAATCCAAAACTGACCAGTCTAATTCTGGATTTTCTACTGTTTACTGCAAGAAATACCTCTAAGGGAGTCTTAGATTGGTCTGCTATTATGAAATATGTAGTCTGGGTAGCTTAAACAACAATTTCTTTGTCACAATTCTGGAGGCTGAGAAGTACAAGACCAAGATGCCAGGAGATTGGGTGACTGGGGGGAGGGCAGCTTCCTCACTGTATCTGCACATGGAGGAGAAAAAGAATTCTAATCGCTTTTTATTTTTTCTTATCAGCATGTAAATCCCGTCTTGGGGGTTTGGGGTGGAGGTGAGGGAGAAGCTTTTTAAGACCTCATCTAAATTTAATTATTTTCCAAAAGCTCTACCTCCAGATACCATCACATTAGGGGTTGGGCTTCAACATAAGAATTCATGGCACACAGATAGTCAGTCTACAGCAAGGGGGTTTTCAATCTTGCTCCGTATCTTTCCATTTCATGGTCTTGTCTTCAATTTTACAAGCAACACCCTAAGTTAAGCAAGAGAAATAATTACCACCAGCTGCTTAGGATAGGCCGATGCTTAAAATACATTATAAGCTAATAACTGTGGTTGTTAATTTTTTTAAGATATATTTATTTAGAAAGTGACAGTTACAGAGAAAGAAGAGAGAGAGAGAAAAAACCTTGTATCTGCTGTCTCACACTCTATATGGCTGCAAGGGCCAGTGCTGGGCCAGGCCAAAGCCAAGAACTTCATCGGTTCTCCCACATGGGTGGCAGGGGCCCAGATATTTGAGACATCTTCTGCCACTTTTCCCAGACCGTTAGCAGAGAGCTGATTCGGATGTAGAGCAGCCAGGACAGGAACCGACACCTGTATATGATGTCAGTGTCGCAGGTGGCACTTCACCTGCTATGCCACAATACTGCTCCCTGTTAATTTCTTAAGGTTAATATTATTTTGCATAAATTACCAGTAGCTGATCTCCAAGTATGTGCTGTGGGTGCACACCTCAGAAAGACATCTTAAAGTAACTCATTTATGCAATTACACTTTTAAAAGGACCCCATCACAGTCACCTAAGCTTTCCAAAGACAAAGATGCTGAAAGATGCCTCTGTAGGAAGCCACTAATTCCGTCAAGGGTAAGTTCACTAAAACTACAATGAACTCATGCCAACAAACAATAGAGGCAATCTAGAGCTTCCAGTTCTAAATATTACTAATGGGACTGCAAGTAAAAATAATTGCTATTTAATTACAGAAATGTGTACTCCAGTGCACAAATGCCTGATAGAGGATAATGACGTTGGACACCGAAAACATTCTGTGGCTGCTGGGAACATTTGACAATAATTTACATGTTTAATTGAGTTGCTGTGAAGGGCTTGTTGTGCAATTACATGTTCACTTAGGTGCTCAGACAGACACTGGAAATGCCTTGGCGTCATTTGCACCTATTGCCCAAATTGCTGCGCACAAAAAAAAAAAAAAAAAAAAGACCTGTCCGTTCACTTCTGTTTGGGACTGTACATATGACTGCACTTTGCCATGTGTTTAAAATGCTTTCTGCCCTGGGGTCTGATAGCTCAGTCTTGCTATGAGGCCTATTGCTGCAGACTATTTATGGAACAATATTGCCCTCTGGCAGTAAGGCAGCCAGTGGTTTTAATAACTGTTTTATGTCATTTTGACAGCTTTGAAAGTAGTCACACCCAGCAGTTTAGGCCAGAAGGGAAACATCAGCGAATGCCTGCAGGAGTTTTATATTACAGAACTTGTAGTTGCGTTTATATTAGGGGAAAGCTACAACTCTGGCTTTAAAGGAAAGCTGCTTTTCCCAAGAGGAGGACTATGCCTTGGCCGCAGTAAAAATTTGAGAAAAGTGCAAATAATAACAATATCGTGCTCACAGTACAAGCAGAGAACAGCCCCGTTCTTCCTTTGAGAAATTCATGAGCTGGGACCGGACAAAGATCAACCCCTGTAAGCCGATCACAAAGCGTCTTCCTGGAATGCATGTTCAGACACTCACGGGATCAAACAGGGACCTCGGGGTCACAGCTGAGCCTTTGTATTGAGTCATCTTGAGGAGCGCATGGGCTGTGCGACCATGACCTGGGGCTGCCCGCTGAAGCCAGAGAAACTGAAGACGGCAGCAGCTGCCAACCGCTGCAGGGGCATCTCAGCTGCTCCTCAGCCACGTCCTCAAAGGAGCCAGGTGGGCTCTCCCAGCTGGGAACAGAATTACAGGGAGGGGGCCTTGCTATGTTTAGAAGTGCAGCTTCGGCAGACAGCTGAAAGCGGCACAGCTTGGTGACACCCGTCTTCCCAGCCCGGGGGTTTAAGCTGGAAGTGTTGCTGCAATCCCAGAAGGTGGCTCTCAGGCACTGGTCCCAGAAATCCAGGCCTTCCATGGAGATTCCAAGCATCCTCTCTTCACTCCCCACTGTGAAAACAGTCTTGCATTTCTAGGGGGGAGAGTGCAAGCAGAGAGGCCAGGAAGGGAAGTGTGGGTAGCAGTGGAGATTTATGCTTTTACTTCAGGCGTCCGCACGTGAGTGCCTTCTAGAA
Organism: Oryctolagus cuniculus; assembly: GCF_051225735.1. NCBI lineage: Eukaryota > Metazoa > Chordata > Mammalia > Lagomorpha > Leporidae > Oryctolagus > Oryctolagus cuniculus. The sequence continues at coordinate 40,695,308 of NC_142877.1, forward strand.
AAAGGCCTGGACGTTCTCTGCCCCTCTGATTTTCAGCCAACATTTTCCATGTAAACTTGTATGGCTGGACATAGAGACCTTGTTTCCGAAGAGGCTAGTTTCTAATTCAGTATTGCGGAATGTAAGAATTTGGAAGTGAAAATCAGATACGAAAAATGCCAAAAAGGATTATTATCATGGAAGGAGAGAAGACAAAAGTGCTACATTCACAAATGTGAGTTTAACTGAAGACTAGAGAAAAATTTCAGGCTCTTTTTCCACATACTGAAACAACCAAGAATGTCAGTAGTATTAATTACATTTATGATGTGTAATCATTTACATAAAAATGTTGAATTTTCTGAATTGTCCTTTCTTTAAAAATTATGTAGGCGCTTCAAAAAGTTGGGAAAAATGGAATTAAAAGATAAGCTCAGCCGGCGCCGCGGCTTACTAGGCTAATCCTCCGCCTTGTGGCGCCAGCACACCGGGTTCTAGTCCCGGTCGGGGTGCCGGATTCTGTCTGAGTAGCCCCTCTTCCAGGCCAGCTCTCTGCTGTGGCCAGGGAGTGCAGTGGAGGATGGCCCAAGTGCTTGGGCCCTGCACCCCATGGGAGACCAGGAGAAGCACCTAGCTCCTGCCATCGGATCAGTGCGGCGTGCCAGCCGCAGCGCACCGGCCGCAGTGGCCATTGGAGGGTGAACCAACAGCAAAAAGGAAGACCTTTCTCTCTGTCTCTCTCTCTCACTGTCCACTCTGCCTGTCAAAAAAAAAAAAAAAAAAAAAAAAAAAAGATAAGCTCAAGAAGTTCATGAAAATACATGTTATCGAAAAAAGATATATATTGATTTTAGAAAGTGAATCTGCAGCTTAGTAGATAGTTTTAATTGTGTAAGAAATAAAATAAGCTTTAATTACCTGATCAATTGAGTGGGGAAAAGGTTATTGAGGCATGTTTTAACCAACTCAAAGATTTTTATTATGTCCATATCCATAGCACAGGCAGAGCACCCACACCCAGCTCGTTCTGGGACTGTCCATATCTTCTCATAGACAAAACACCAGCAGAACTTCAGGCAGATCACCATGTGGGAAACACGAGAAAAGGAGAGAGTTGGGGCTGCCCTGTGGGAACCCATATTTCAAAGCAGATCCAATCCAGGAAAAACCACAGATCTGCTACCCAGAACGTGGCCCAGTTCTGGCTAACCATTCAACCTATTTGCCAAATGTTTTCAAAAGAAAAAAAAAAGTCTCCAAAAACAAAGCAACTCATTTGCCCTGCAGACGACTGCAACAGAGCTTTGATTTCCCTTTCTGAATTCATTGTTCCAAGGCTTTCTTCAAAATTTCTTCCTTCCCCACTTTCACGTCATCGCCGGTCAGTTTTCCCCAGCTGTGTAGGCTACAAACATGCAGAAGGACACAGAGTCTGACTCTCATTTTGTTTGGTTTGTGTGGTTTCTTTCAGTGGACAGAGGTGGCATGATTCACATTTGAAAGCATAATTTGGAGAAGAAATTGAATGTGTGACTTTCAGTGACAGAATAAAAGCCCCAACTATTTCTAGATTTGAATAGCAACAGCAGAAGTGACAGTAACAATGATAGTAAGGGCTGTTGCTGCTTTCAGTACTGTGCTTAATTACTGTTCATAAATTATATCTTTGAATAATCACAGAAATCCTCAGACAAATGTTATTTTGTTATTATATTCCATTTTACTTCTGTAGAAAGTAAGGACAAAATCTATTAATGAGATTGCTCAAGGGCCATAGCTGGGAAGGACTTGTATCCAGGTCTCTGTGTCCTCAAATCTGTATTTTTAAGAACCCTATGCTATTACTACCCCTCCAGATTTAAAGATGCAAAGAAGGGCTCTAGATAGCATTATTGGCCAAGATTCTGAAACTTCCCCTCTAACTTTATCCATTGCTGTGTGACTTTGGAGCTCCTCCCATTAAAGGAGCAAGTCTATTTCCCCACCCATGTTTGTGTTCGGTTTGGTCATGTGACTTGCTTGGGCCAATAGGATGAAACAGAGATGACAACCTCCTAGTAGCTCTCAGCCCAGGCTTGCATTATCCCTGGTATATCTGCCTGTATTCTTGTGCCCTAACAATTTTACTCATGTATGTTCATATACTTTATTAGTTTCCACACAGATCAGGGAAAATGATATTTGTCTTTTTTGGGACAGGCTTATGTCACTAAGTACAATGGTTTCCATTTGCATCCATTTTTTTGCAACAGGATTTCATTTTTTATGGCTTAGTAGTATTCCACATTGTATAGATGCCACCTTTTTTTAATGTACTCATCACTTAATGGACATCTGGGTTGATTCCATATCTTGGCTATTGTGAACTGAGTTGCAGTATACATGGGGGTACATATAACTCTTTCATATTCTGATTTTGTTTCATTTGGGTAAATTCCCAGGGATCGGATAGCTGGATAATATGGTAGATCTATTTTTTTCTTTCTGAGAAATCTCCATACTGTCTTCCATGATAGCTATACTGGTTTACATTCCCTCCAACAGTAGATCTGGGTACCTTTCCTCCCACACCCTCACTAGTATTTGTTTGGTGATTTCTGTATGGAAGAAATTCTGACTGGGGTTACGTGAAACCTTATTATTGCTTTTTTTTGCATTTCCTTGATGGCTAGTGATCCTGAACAATTTTTCTTGTGTCTGTTAGCCATTTGAATTTTCTCTCTTGAAAAATGCCTGTTCAAGTCCCTTGCCTATTTCTTAACTGGATTGTATGTTTTGTTGTTGTTGAGTTTCTTTAACTCTTTATAGATTCTGAATATTAATGATTGATCAGTTCATAGTTTGCAAATATTTTCTCCCATTCCATCATTTTCCTCTTCACTTTGTTGAGTGTTCCCTTGCAGTACAGAAACTTCTCAGTTTGATGTAATCCCATTTGTCAATTTTGGCTTTGATTGCCTGTGCTTCTGGGGTCTTTTCCTATGAAATGTCTCCCAAAGTTTCCCCATGTTATCCTCTAGTAATTTAATGGTATCAGGTCATAGATTTAGATCCTTGATCCACGTTAGGTTGACTTTCGTAAAAGGTATAAGGTATGGGTCTTGTTTCAGACTTCTGCACATGGAGACCCAATTTTCCCAGCACCATTTGTTGAAGAGACTGTCCTATATCCAGGGATTGATTTTACCTCCTTTGTCAAAAATTAGTTGGTTGTAGAGGTGTGGATCAGTTTCTGGGGTTTCTATTATGTTTCTACTTGTCTATTTCTGTGCCAGTACCAGGTTGTTGGGATTATGACTGCCTTGTATTTTATCAAAACCTGGTATTGTTGTGTTTCCAGCTTTGTTTTTGTTGTTTAAGATTGCTTTAGCTATTTGAGGTCTCTTGTATTTCCACATGAATTTTAGCATTGTTTTTTTTTCTAGATCTGAGAAGAATGTCTTTGGTATTTTGATTGGGATCACATTGAACCTGTAAATTGCTTTCAGTTATGGACATTTTGATAATATTGGTTCTTCCAATCCATGACCATGGAAATTTTTCCATTTTTTTTTTTTGTGTGTGTGTATCATCTTCTATTTGTTTTGTCAGTGTTTTGTAAATTTCATGATAGAGATCTTTCAACTCCTTGGCTAAATATATTCCAAGGTATTTAAATTCTTTGTAGCTATTGTGAATGGCACTGATCTTACAAGTTCTTTCTCTGCTATGGCATTGTCTCTGTATACAAAGGCTATTGATTTCTGTGTGTTGATTTTATATCCCTGTCACTTTACCAAACTCTTTTACAAGTTCCAATAGTCTATTAATGGAGTCTTTTGGTTCCCCTATATATAGAATACTGTCACCTTCAAACAAGGGTAATTTGACTCCCTCCTTTCCAATTTGTATCCTTTTCATTTCTTTTCTTTGCCTATGGCTCTGGCTAAAACTTCCTGAACTATATTGAACAGCAATGGTGAAAGTGGACATCCTTTTCCAGTTCTGGATCTTAGTGGAAATGCTTCCAACCTTTCCCCATTCAATATAATGTATGCTGTGTTTTTGTCATGAATTGTGTTGATGTGTAGAGGAATATTCCATCTATACCCAACTTACTTAAGGTTTTCATCATGAAAGGACATTGTATTTTATCAAATGCTTCTCTGCATCTATTGGATAATCATGTGATTGTTTATCCTTCAATTTGTTAATGTGATGTATCACATTTAGGGATTTGCATATGCTGAACCATCCCTGGATAGCAGGGATAAAGCTCACTTGGTCTGGGTGAATGATGTTTATCATGTGTTGTTGGATTCGATTAGTGAGTATTTTGTTGAGGTATTTTGCCTCTGTGTTCGTCAGTGATATTGGTCTCTAGTTATCTTTCTCCATTGTATCTTTTTCTGGCTTTGTAATTAAGGTGATACTGGCCTCAGAGAAAGAGTTTGGGAGGATTTTTTCCCTTTCAATTGTTTTGAATATTTTGAAAAGAATTGGAATTATTTCTTCTTTTAAAATCTTGTAGAATTCGGCAGTGAAGCCATCTGGTCCTGGGCTTTTCTTTTTTGGGAGGGTCCATATTACTGATTCAATCTCTATCTTGCTTATTGGTCTGTTCAGGTTTTCTCTGTCTTCATGACACAATTTTGGTAGATTGTATGTGTTCAGGAATCTATTCATTTCTTCTAGATTTTCCAATTTGTTGTTAATAGCTCTTTGTAGTAATTCCTGATGATCCTTTTTATTTCTGTGGTTTATCTTGTTACATCTCCTTTTTCATCTCTGTTTTTATTGATTTGGGTCTTCTCCCTGTTTTTTTTTTTTTTTTTTTTTTTTTCCTTCTGTTAGCTGGGTCAATGGTGTATCAGCTGTTAGTCTAATAGGGATTCCTCTGAAGGTAATCTGCTATTTCTCTCATGAACATTTTAGAATCCTTTTTTAAAAAGATTTATTTATTTTATTAGAAAGACAGCGTTACAGATAGAAGGAGAGACAGCAAGCAAGAGTGAGATCTTCCATCTGCTGGTTCACTCCCCAGATGGCCACACTGGCTGAGGCTGGGCCAGGCAAAGTCAGGAGCCAGGAAATTCATTCAGGTCTCCCATCTGGGTGCAGGGGCCCAGGATCTTGAGACATCTTCTACTGCTTCCCCAGGTGTGCTAACAGGGGTTTAGGTTGGAAGCGGAACAGCCCTTACCCCAACCAATGCCCATAAGGGATACCAACATGGCAGACAGCAGCTTAACATTTATGCCACCACAATGGCCCCTAGATTCTTCTCTTCATGTTTTGCTGTTGAAATTTTGACTATTTAGGGGAATTTTTTGCTGTTATTTCACTGAATCAACCTTCTAATCCATGCTCGCATTCTGTGCCTTTAGGAATTCCTAAGATACATACATTTGCTCATTTGATAGTATTCTACAAATCCTGAAACTATATTAAGTTTTTCTTTTTTTATTTTTTTATTTAGTAAATATAAATTTCCAAAGTACAGTTTATGGATTACAATTACAATGGCTTCCCCCCCACCATAATTTCCCTCCCACTCGCACCCCTCCCATCTCCCACTCCCTCTCCCATGCCATTCACATAAAGATTCATTTTCAATTATCTTTATATACAGAATATCAGTTTAATATATATTAAGTAAAGATTTCATCAGTTTGCACCCCCACAGAAACACAAAGTGTAAAATACTGTTTGAGTACTAGTTATAGCATTACTTCACATTGGGCAACACATTAAGGACAGATCCCACATGAGAAGTAGCTACACAGTGACTCCTGTTGTTGACTTAACAATTTGACACTCTTGTTTATGGCGTCAGTAATCTCCCTAGGCTCTAGTCATGAGTTGTCAAGGTTATGGAAGCCTTTTGAGTTCGCCGACTTTGATCTTAATTCCGACAGGGTCCTAGTCAAAGTAGAAGTTCTCTCCTCCCTTCAGAGAAAGGTACCTCCTTCTTTGATGGCCCCGTTCTTTCAACTGGGATCTCACTCGCAGAGATCTTTCATTTAGGTCTTCTTTTTTTTTTCCAGAGTGTCTTGGCTTTCCATGCCTAAAATACTCTCATGGGCTCTTCATCCATATCCGAATGCCTTAAGGGCTTATTCTGAGGCGAGAGTGCTATTTAGGACATCTGCCATTCTATGAGTCTGCTGCGTATCCTGCTTCCCATGATGGATCGTTCTCTTTTCTAATTTTTTCTTCTTTTTTGACTGAGATATGTTCAAGGATTTGTCTTTTAGCTCAGATATCTTCTTTAAGTTCTCATTTAAAGACTATGTGCCAAATGAATGGGTATATGTATAAACACACAACATTTATACAACAAAATTCAGTAGAAGTCTTGAGAAATACTTCCAAGAAAACCAGTGGATAAGAACACATTTACTATTATCAAAAGAGAGTTTTAATGTTTTTTTTTTCCTTTAGAAATCGAACCATTCTATTTCCTTCTCAGTTCCCCTGTTAAAAGCCAACAGGATGTTTTAACACTGTTCAGCTGCTTAGCTCTGGTTTTGGTCTTTGATGAATTTTACCTGAAAACTGACACTGAAAGGGGCCCTGTGTGTACCAACGACACATCTCAGTAAGAGGGGGGCATGTTGACCCCTGGGGCAGTGACGGTTCAGTGCTGCTCTGTCACATTCCGTCCTGGTTGTGCTCAGCTGCAGAAACACTGGAGGTGATTTTGACTGAGCAAGATCAGCAGAGATGAGTAACTGTGAACTGTTAACTCTGCGAAGTCCAAGTTTGCTATCAAGTGGTATCATGTCATTGTATGATATAAGACAACAGAAAAAAGCTAAATGTAAAAGAATAAAAAAAATACACATGCATTCAAGCACATAGACACACATAAAATGTCACAAGGCACTGGATGCTTGTCCTCAGATTGTGAGTAGGTGAGAGTTCTTTATAATTTTGGCTTTGGGTCTGTTGACCCATCTGACACTTGACGTGATTATTTGATAGTCATAGCTACATTCTTAGACTATGACTAAGTATGTAAGATGAGGTGGATAGCTGGCTTAATTTTGACACAAACCAGATCCAAATAACCTTGCCTACCAAATACAAAATTTTGTCTCAATGTTCTACATTAACGTGCTCCATGTTAATCTGACCGAGGAAATTGGATTTGGGTCAATAGTCATAAATGAATACAAGCCAATGTATTCAAAGGCTTTGCGCTGTTATGGTCAATTGATTCTTTTTAAATAATGTTTGCAAAAAAGTCACTTTTTTAATGTATAAATTAAATATACCTGTTAGTGGGAAATATATAAAATGAAACATAACCTAATTTTTTAATATCAAAGTGAGAAAAAACATGGTTTTATTTTATTTGAGCTCTATTTTTTGCAAGATTTGTGTAATTTCAGTGACACATTAGAGTTGCATTTTTAAATGAGAAGATTCTCATTTAGAGCAAAATATGCGTTTCCTCCTTGGTGATGGGAGGAGGAATCTGCAGATGTTTTCCCTAGAAGAAAGGCCAGAAGTGGTCAGCCAATAGAAACAAAAGCCCTGACATTCCAAAGAGGGGTGTGGAACTAAAAGGTTACTATACCAAGGGACATCATCTGCCTTTTTGTCTTATTTGACTTGTGACCAAATTAGATACAAACTTAGGTTTATGCCCGTGTTCTTCCATGTCTTCTATTTTATGTCCATTCATGTTTTTTATATTGGTCTGGTTAAAATGAACACTGACATAAGGAATCACTAACAAATCCTGGTTTACTTGTCTGATACAAATAATATTTATTTTTTTCCGTATCCATCCATTTGATACCATCTTGGAATTCTCAGTTCTCTACGTGCATGTCTAGTTGGCATCTTAAAATCAAATGTCTAAGTAGAACTCTTGACTTTTCCCCATCTACATAACCTGCTTTCACCATCATACATGTCCTCAGCTTGTATCCATTTACTAAGATCCAACCCTAAACATCTTCCTGATTTCTCTCCTTCCCTCCTAAATCGTGTGCCAGCCTTATCGTTAAACGGAATCTTCTCTCAGTGCTATTGCCATAGTCCCAGGCCCCTTCATCTTTCATCCAAGCTGCTGTGATAGTTTCCTGGTGGGTTTCCCTGAAGTGCCTCTTTCTTACAATATTGAATTCCCCTACACCCTCCCAAGTGAGTTTTCAAATACAAATCAGATTATATCACGTCCTTGCTCAGAGCCCACCAGTGGTTTCCTGGAACTCTGTGAATAAATTCCCAATTTCTTATCTCAGCCTAACGTGACCTTTCTGATCCAGGACCTGCTAATGCCTTCAATGTTTTCTCCTGCTTTCTGCCCTACTAACCCCATTCCTGCTGACCCTTCTGCTGTTACCCAAACACCCATGCTTGTTCACTTGCTGTTTCGTATGCCTGGAATACCATCCCTCCTCTCTTTCCTGCCTGCTCACTCACATCTTCTGGGTTTCTTCTCAAATACCACCTCTTCAGAGCGATCTTCTCCAGCGGCGTAGCCCACCACTCTCTGTAAACTGTTACTCTTGACCTTCACTGCAATACACTTGCCATCTTGCTCTTCTCAAGAAAGGGAATTCACATGCAATTGCTAGCTCCTAGTCATTGTTGTTTTTAATGCAGGCAGAATGACTCGGCCTTCCAGTTTGAGCACTGAGCTCAGGACTCTGATCTTTTCTGCTCAGATTTATTATTCTACTCTCACTGTACTGGCTCCCTTGCCTATAAACAGCTCACATATGGACCGATGTGACTTCTGTATTACCCTGATGACTCGTCTATTCACCTGTGATGTGTGATCTAATTTGCATTAGAGAAACATTCATTATGGCCCTGTGTATTGTTTGGGTTTATAAATGCATAAAAAGTGGTAAGTACACATGTAAATTATATATGCAAATTGATTGTGATGGTAAAGATTCTATATTTTTCAACCCTTGTATTCTGTGTTTGGCTAGTCTCCATATACTATTTATACATATCTGTGTGTTTCTACTGATAAAAGAGAGAAATACAAAATTAATGAGATCTTTAATGAGATAAACTGAATACACACAAAGTATCACAAAAGAATTATGTCAAGATAGACATATCATAGACATACACTTACAAGAGCACTTCGAAAAGTTTATGGAAACTGCAATTAAAACTTAAATTTCTTTTGGTCAAAAAATGTTGAAATCTATGCCTACGAAGGTCTTCAAAAAGTTTGTGGGAAGTACTCCTTATGAAAAACCTACGATTGGATTTTGAAATGTTTTTGCACCAAAATAAATATTTTAACTCCATTTTCCACCAACCTACTTACGTCTCTCCATTCTTGTGTGTAGATGGGGAAATGGATGTTTCCTGTTTCCCTCACCGTCAGGCGTACTTCTTAGTGTGGGTCTCCGGGTGTTCCCTTTGGCAATTCCTAATGACAAATCTGAACTGGAGATTTAGTTCTGGGAAGCAGAGCTCTGTCCCTCACAAACTGTCTCCATCAATTCCATTCCTTCTTATGGATTCTGCTTCCCTGTTTGACTCCTTGCGTTCTTGCTTCAGAATAGAAACAAGCTGTCTTTTCCCAAAGACTAACTATTGTCCTCTGAACAAGGGACTTAATGTTCCTCTTCAGAAAGTAAGGAAGGCTCTCTTCTTTTTTCAGGGCCTCAACTGAATAATTGGTTATTTATTTCATAAATAGTGAAACAACACTTGATTGTGAAAGATAAACCTCCTTTATTGTCCACCAAAGTTGATGGCTAGCACACACACCTTTAAGAAGTTTAAACTTTCAAACCCCAAACCCTGTCTGGGAAGGATAGTCAAAAAGAAAGAGGGAGGGAGGGAGGAGGGGGGAGGGAGGAAGAGAGAAGGGAGAGAGAGAGAGAGAACATGAGAGAGAGAGAGAGAGAATGTGAGAGTAAGAGAGAGAGAGAGAACGTGAGAGAGAGAGAGAAATGTCTTCACACATAATTTATGTACTTGACATAAGAAGACTCCTAAAGACAGGAGATGATCAGTCCATCCTTCATTTAGATAATTAATTTTATAATATATAATTACAAACATCCTTTTCTTCTTGGAGACACTATCATAGTTAGCTTTTGCAATGTAACTAGCCACACCATAGTATAAGGGATGAAAACAAACAAACAGAAAATACCATATTTCACGAGGCTTTGGCTGGGGAGTTCTCCAGGTGGTGTCTCCGTCTCCAGCTGGCCAGAACAGGTTTGCTCACAAGGCAACAGAAGGGACCCGCACCAAAGAGGGTGAGCCCCACTGCGGAAACATTGTCCAAGTCTCTGACTGTGCCACATCTGCTGCTGTTTCACCGGCTAATGCCAATCGCATGCCCAAGCCCAGAATCAAGGAAGGAGCTCTTCATCTCTGGGGGAGGAACTGTGAAGAATCTGTGTATGTCTTGGCACCCTAGCACTAACACTGAAAAGAGATGCTGGACTTTATTATTAAGGTTTATTATTAAGGTTACCAAGTCATACAGGAGCTTAACTTCTCTGAACAATGGATAACTATGTTTTACGTTTCCTCTTCACCTTTCCTTACAACTTGTGTGGATCATCATATTGGAAGGAAAAGCAGAACCCTCGTGCCATGCCACCTTCAGAGAGCTGGTGATAATTTACTCACAGCGAGACAGCTACTGAAGACTGAACACTGTGCATTGCACAGTCCAGAAGAGGCCATTCACACCATGGTCCTAGTAGCTTTATATACTGATTGCAATACATTCTTGACAAATAATACATTGCCTAAGAGAAGACGCTTTATTTTTTAATCCTTACAAAAATCACTGTTTGGCTTACAACTTCTGCTGACAAACCAGTCCTCAAGTGAAGAAAGACTTTCATGTAACAAATGGCAAATAACTCCCCATCTCGCATCAGTTATCTTTAGTTCTTCACCTCTTCTTCCTTGAAGTGCTTCTCTCTTGTTTTCTAAAGAGTGATGTCACATTAGTCTTAATTCCTATTCGTTGATTCTGTTCATATTTATATTTACATGCCAAAAATTTCAGAAAGTTAAATTTTACCCTCTATTTTGCTTGGTTTTCCAATCTTGTATTGTTTCTCTCTGGATTACATTTTGTTTGAAGTTCTTCACTAATTTTTTTCTTTCTCAGTTTTACAGTGTAATTGGTTTTCTTCCTCTTAGTGGATCTCTGCTAATCTTTCTGACCCTTGATTACCAAAGGTACTCAAAACCATCAGTGCTGGTTTATTTCTGTTTTAAGCAAGAGTTTTCATCTTTTGAAACTGACAACATGGAACATTTTCAAAAATCCATAAGCAGCCATGGTTTATATTCTATTATTAGAATATATTAGAATCAATTGCAAAATAAAATTAAGCCACAGGTAAGAAATTTTTAAAATGTATATGTGTATGCATCCATATATATTTATATATAGTATCAAAACTATCACAATAAGAAAAATGCAACACATAATCAAATAGATAAAATAATATGATCAATAGATAACATTAAAGTTATTACAAAAGCTAATATTGAGTCTGTATATTGTCTTCCTTTCAAAGAACTTTAAGGACTCTAACATTTCGCTTTGAGAGGGAGTAAATAGGATATAAAGAAGGTCAGAAAAGATTTAAGCTTGCTCATCTCATCCTGAGAAGGAACTGTTTGTATTAAAGATCTATTTTTTTAGAAATAACTGGCTCACGTTCCTTAAACTATCACAGTTCCCAGGTGAACACATGCACCTCTGTGTGCATTTATATGTATATGCTTGCAGACATGTAGACCACACACACAGATGTGTTTTATTTTTGCATCTGTAGAAGAGAATGTTAAATTTCACACAAATTTCTAGTTTTATATCTGCTTATGTAAATCCTCTGAGAAAAGTAGAAAGAGATGTTCCCTAAACCAAGCTCCGAGTGGGCATTCTTAGCCCTTTTGAGCTTAAGGAAGAATTGTGATGGATGCAACGATCATTCAGTTAGGTCTAAAGACACCAGATACCAACTCAGCTTCCAAGATTGGTTTCATTTCTCTGGAAATTTGACAGGTTTGAGTTGAACGATACTAGAGATCTTTCCCAGTTTCAGGCATTTCTGACTCTGTAGCAGTTTTTCTCTTTATGTCATATTCCTGTCTCTCACCAGGAACTTAAAAGACAAACTCAGAAACAGAAGGAAACAGAGATAAAGAAATCGGTAATGTTGTATATCTGTCAGCCACTGGCACAACAATGTTGTATAACAGATCAATCCAAAACTCAGTGACATCCAATAACACACTTTACATTTTTTTAAAAAAATCCTCCTCCTATATGCTTTATTTTAAAGATCTATTTATTTATTTAAAAGGGAAGGTGGGAGGGAGAGAGCCGGGGAGAGAGGGAGAGAGAGAGAGAGGGAAAGAGAGATCCTCTGTCTGCTGATTCACTTCCCAAATGGCCACAATGGCCAGGGCTAGGCCAGGGCAAATCCAGGAGCCAAGAACTCCATCCTGGTTTCTCATGTAGGTGGTAGGAACTCAAGTACTTGAGCAATCAAATGCTGATTCCCAGGCATATTAGCATGGAGCTGAATCAGAAGCCAGGTAGCTGGGGTTCAAATCAGTACCTTGACATGTGGTGTGGTTAGCCTGGGAGACAATTAACCTGCTGTGCTGCAATACCTGCCCCTCCCTATGTACTTTAAATGGTCTCTAGCTTACTCACAATGTCCCATGCAATGTAAATGCTACGTATATGTTCAGTACAGATGCAATTTTCTTTTGAAATTGTCAGTCCTTTCTTGGTTGAATTCATATATTTGGAACCTCAGATATAAAGGACCAAATATACCCACATTGACTGCATCATCACATCAATGGAGTTGTTATCATTTTGAAAATGGCAAAACTGGAGCCTGAAAGGATTATAAGATTGTCCAAGTTCATAGGGCTAAGGTCATAACAGAACAAAGGTTCTGGGTCATTTAACTCCTTCCTGATTGGTAAGGAGGTTAGGGAATCATAGACTCACAAAATCCCTGAAACTATTTTGGCTATTCTTATGATTTGATTCTAATATTTAATGTGTGACAGAGAGTTATTTCTCTTTTTTAAAGATTTATATATTTATTTGAAAGGCAGAGTTATAGAGAAAGAGAGACAGAAAGAAAGAGAGAAGGAGAGATGCCCATCCACAGGTTCATTCCCCAAATCATCACACCTGCTAGGCCACAGCCAGCAGCCACGAACTTCATCTTGGTCTCCCATGTGGATGCAGAGGACCAAATGTCTGGGCCATCTCCTACTGCTTTCCCCAGTGCATTAGCAGGGATCCAGATCAGAACTGGACCAGCCAGGACAAGAACCAGTGCCCATATGGGATGCTGGCATCCCAGGTGGCAGCTTAACCCACTGTGCCGCACTGCTGGTCCCTTTCATCTCTCTAAGCATTCAAATCCCTTCTTTGCTGGAGAGCTAGTAAAAGTCTTACAAGGTAATCATGAAATTGCTATTATCCCTTTTCACAGTTTCAGTTACATCTGCTTTTATTCCTTTGAATTTCATCCCTGAGTTGATTATATAATAATTATCTCGTCTAGAAATAATTGGTTTTGTTTTGTAGTTCCACTTGACCCCCAAGACGTGATGCAATTTTAGAATGATACAGATATTAAGCTGTAAAGCAGGAATATTGGTTTTTTTAATTAGAAAAATATAATGATCCGGTGTTTAGAACATATGAGTGTTCCTAAACTGGAGAAGATCGGGATTTAAAACTGTATTGTGCTGCAACTTAGTCATGTGCTTTGGGCCCAAGACAGTCTGTGAATTGTCTAAGCAAAAGTAAGATGATGACGATGAAGGCACAGGGAGTTCTTTGGAAAGACACTGTTTTAGTCCAGGTCCATATGACTAATTCATTCATTCAAATAACCCAAGCTCCTGTGTTCAAGTATATCGTAGTGATTTGTTTGGGTATTTAGTAGAACCATATAGCGTTCCCATCATAGGCTTGACAACCTAAACATAAAAAATAGTGATTTTTTTCCCTGTAGACTTCTGCTAAAAGACATTCTTTGAGGAGGTGCTAACTATAACCTCCAAGTGACCAATAATATAAAATTGTGAGCAGATCTTATAAATAGCACTGTCTTTAATATAGAAGTCACCACTGGGTCTTAAAGCAAAGCTTGCAGAATATGGAAGAAGATGAAGGGGAGATGCAGTTTCCATTTAATTTCCTTTCCCAGTGTTTTCCTGCTGTTTTGTTTTTAATCTCTCCCTTGGAGCAATGAGTCAAATGTCTTCCATCAAAGGAAAGCAATGGTGATATACCTTTTGCACATAGTAAAATCTGTATGATTTCATGGCTGCTGAAAAGGAAAATATTTTCTCTGTTTCTCTCTTCCTGTGTTTCTTGAATGTAATAAAATAGCTTCCCTTGGAGGTCAAAGGATTCTGCCATTTCTTCTTCCTGTGCTCTGAGGTGATTGTCCCTGACTATTGTAAAACTTGCTTCTTGTTCGGGGGATTTTTAATGGATGGTATAAGCTGGCACCTTAAGGGGGCAAGTCATCTATATGTAAAAGCAGGGACATTGTGGGAGAGTAGCTATATAAACTCTAAGCAATTCAAAAGAGCTATGTTAGTTGCTATTTCAAAATGCTCCCCCGTAGACAGAGCCCTAGGCCTCCTGAGCTCACATTTTTTTTCTCAGCCACTCTTATTTTATTTCTTTTCCTGTTTGTACCATGCCGTTTAGAGTTTTCCATTTTCTTTCTTTGAAATCTCAAAGGCTGTCCCCTGGAGGAGACTCACTGTCTACTGAACACTTCCTGGAGATTCTGAGGAGTCAGGATTCCCCTGGGAGCCAGGGAAAGTTCACGTTCCTTCCTTCATGCTGAGCAGGGAAGGAAGGGGAGAGTCTTTCAATTCAGAACAGATCCTGGCTAAAAGGAAGGGAGAACTTACGTATTTATTTGAAAGGCCGAGTTACAGAGAGAGAGAGAGAGAGAGAGAGAGAGAGAGGAGAGATCTTCCATCCACGGGTTCACTCCCGAAATGGTCCCAAAAGTTAGGCCAAAGCCAGGAGCCAGGAGCTTCGTCTGAGTCTCCCATGTGGGTGCAGGGACCAACCTTTGGCCATCTTCTGCTGCTTTCCCAGATGCATTAGCAGGGAGCCAGACAGCAGAGAGTAGCGCAGGAGCCTGCCTCACTTGGACATTGGCGTCACCTCATGAAGAATTGCTAAGAAGATAAAGATCCAAAGGAAGACAAGTGTTTTTGCGTGAAAGCAGCTATATTTTCCCATCCATTCCTTTCTACAGAAACCAAAAAACTATATTAATGAAATGCTATGTCTCTATAAATGTGACAAACTTAAATCAACTTTGAATTTGGCCCTAGTCACATTTAAATTGGTTTGTGCCCCCTAGGGATATTTTATGGACTGCCTGAGTATTTGGTGAAATATTTTTGCTAGATTATCAAACATTAGATTTGTGAAAGAATGGAGATGCTGGGATGAGTGTCAGAGAATTCATTATGGGATATCTTGAAGAGTTCAGGCTAGAAGAAGATGAGACTAACCATGAACAAACAGCCATATCTCTTGAGTTTCATGATGTTTCTTTGGAATCTGAAAGTAAGAATAAAATTGGCCTTCTGTAAATATTATGGTAGTTTGATGATCAGGCTTACTCAAATGCAAAGGCAGAATTATAACACCGGGAAAATACCACTGGGTGTTTCACCTTGAATTAGGGTCAGCTTTATAGGCATATACTGCCCAAGTATGGAATTCTAGTCCTGAAATCTCAAACTCGAAGCTCTAGGACAGATATATTTTATTTGGCCAGCCTAGAGTTGCCTCCATTTTCACATAATTTTAAAATACAAGTGAAATTATTGACAATGTTTAACAATTGAGGATTTGACATAAAAATACAGATTTCTGGCTTCTCTTGGGTAACCTGCACACATATACCCAAGAACTGAATGGCAGCTAATTCCTTTGGTATTATCATGCACTCACCATGCTGTATAGTCACATCCTATCCCTAGCCAAAGCCCACCCCCTAACACCCAAATAGACTCACTCTCATGTGTCCAGTTCTCAGTATTCTGCACTTATTCCCTTGATCTGAAGAGCAGCCATGGTTTTTGTTTTATTGTGCAGGTCTCTGTCCTGTCTCAAAATGTCCCCTGGATTTATGAGTTATGTTTTCCCTGGAGCCTTCTCTCATCCCCAAGACTGTCTGGGTGCCGCTGTTGGCTGATACCAGCTTCTCCTTACATCAGTCCTCTGCCTTAGTCAGTGTTGTGGATCTCAGGCTGTCATCTTGACCTTGCTCCAGACCACCCAAATTTCAACTTGGTTATCATTTAGGTCAAATAATATAATAATTAAAAATTCAGTTGCTAGGCCATGATGCCATACACTGATGGTATTGGCAAACACACCCACATAGAGTGTTCTCTTTCTAAACTAAATGATAATAAGTATATTTCTCTAACATTAATATTTTAAAATCTTTCCGAAAGCAGAATATTCACTCCAAAAATAAATTTCTGTTTTATAGTACAGGGGAAAAATAAACAAAGAAAGACTAAACTTCATGTCTTGATTACTCAACAAGAAAGTGTATTGATGACACAAATGTCCTGAGCTAGGTAGTGATTATATTTAAGTGCCATAGAAGATTTTCTTGGAAGAGATTGCAATCACTGTAAGTACTTAGCATTGCATTGCTTACATGAAAGGAAAGGACTGTTGAGAGGAAAAGAAACCTCTTTAGTATAGATTAGTTTGTCTATTGTCCATTAACTATGAATGAAAGTTGAAATTTAGCTCATTGTGATTCAATGTTAGATTCTGTTTTAAAAAAAAAAAAAAAAGCAGTTCCTGCTTAAGGAACTGCCTGGAAGATATGCTGAGCGTGTTTTGCTGGTGTGGTTACTTTTGGAGGTTATAGGAATCTAGGAATATAATTGCCTTCTGGATCTATGGCATAAATATAATACATTCATACATGTATATATGAGGTAACTTCAAAAAGTTAATAGACAAAGCAAATTTAAAAATCAGTTTATTTTGGCCCAAAAATTGTTCAAAATCCATGCAGTTTTTTCATATTAGGAATTTTTTCATGAACTCTATAAGACCTCTCAGTTGCTTACAAGTATACATTGCATGTAAGATTGTATGAATAAGAAAATTCTGATATGGTTAATCAAAATTTAAAGACATGCTGATTGAGTCTAGTTTTCCTATTTTCTACATAAGTGAGCTACGAGACATGATATCTTTTCAGTCACATTGTTGGTTGGTGGCAGAGCTATGTCTCAAACACAAGTTTCACAGCTCCTGGTCTAATATTTTCTATACTGTATTTGGCTAATATTAATTGGGTGATTTCTAGGAATGAATTTTCTGTTAACAATCCCACTAACTTTATGAAATCAATAGTATCCATATCAGAAACGAGAAGAAAAGTAATTTGGCCAAAGTAACACAGCTAGAAAGTGCAGAATAAAAACTGAAGTTTAAATCATATTCTAGTGTCACTATTCAACACATTGCTGTCCTCATACCCAGTTTTTTCCAGTATATAATAATAGACCATAAAATCAAACTTTGCCTGCATTTCTATACACAGCATACAATAATATGCAAAAAAATGTATTTGAGCATCATGTATTCATTAAATGTTCTGTGTAACTCTATTATTAAAGGGAAATAATCATAACTAGTTCCAAGTTGGCATCCGAGCCATTCTTGCTTCAAAGTTTTGGAAGACATAGAACTATTTGATGAGATTATTTTAAGTCTTGGTTGAATTTTACTTGTTCTTTTAGGCTGTAACTTAGCGAAAGACTTTCATCCCTAAATGTTTTACTTAGGGTAAAAGGAAAAGTTATAAAATATAGAAAGGTAGAAATAAAGAAAATGTTATCTTAGGTGGGCATTAATTTAGCATGGGCTAGGACATTGTCCACTTCTAGTGGATTTGTTTTCAGAGATACATCATGAGAACAATCTTACGTAGTGCTGTGCCCTTTGGTCGACTCTTTGGCCACGTTTCCTACATCTAGTCTCCAGTTCCATTTCTTCTGGAGGATCCACCTTGTTCTCCCCCTTTGAAACCTGGAATTTCTGTCTTTTCTCCATGATCTTTTTCCTATCTCATCCTAATTCTTCTCTCAGATTATGTGTCTTCACAAGCTTACCTTCCTTCATGCTTTTCAACACCAAACATGTGCTCATAACCTACAGATTTATATCTCCACCTCACGTCCCTTCACTGAGCTGAAGGTTTCCAACCATTGATGTTATAGTTCCATTTGAATGCTCCAACAAATCCTTGAAAGTAACATTTCTGGAACTTAACTGAACTACCACACCTAAAAGGTGCACTTCTCACATACTTCCCGTGTGACCTGCTAATGCCACCACTTTCTCAATGCTGAAGTTACAAACTTAAGTTTTACCTTAGAATGTTTCTCTCTCTCTCTCTCTCTCTCTCTCTCTCTCTTTCCTGGAAAACTTAAACAATAACTGAATTCATTTGAAACTACCAATTTAAACAATATTCAAATTACCTACCTTTTAATGACATTGTTACATTGTTCTCAAGAGTAATGAGAAGATGAATCTGATTTGGAAAGCTACTCATTCAGTATTTCATGCTTGGGTTTTGAAATACACTTTCCCCTGTTCTCTCAGATTTGTTGTCTGCATCCTGCAAATGATCTTACATATTGCCACCAAAGTGACTTTTCTATTATGCAAATAAGATGAGGTTTATTCTCTGGTTCTGCATCAGGTAGAAGAAAAAGTCCAGGATTCTTAACATGTCCAACAAGGGCATCATGATTTCCACCTCTCCAACTTCCTCTAAAACCAATCCATTCTATGAAGCTTAATATCCAACCACGCTGAGTTTCTCAGAGTCTCCTGATTGTAGTCCCATGCTCCTTTACTATCTTACATGCCATTGTCAATATGTCTTGATTCCTAAAGTCATGGCCATGGCCACCTGGAGTATTTATATCCTTTCATCAAAACCCAGTCCTGAGACCTACTATACAGCTAATCAACTCTTCCCATCTTATAGGAGCATATATGAGCTCTGCATCTTATAGGAGCATATACTATTCTTGTTATATTTCAGTTTAATTTACTTGATCATCCAATCTGCAGTCATTAGGCTACAAATTTCTTGGAACAAATTTTCATTCATGCTTTTCATCTCTAAAGCTGATGTGGTATCTTTCACATAGTACATTCTTATGTGATGTTTGCTGATTAAAGGGTAAATAAATGAGCTATGAGAGGAATTTTACACATGTAATATTTTTCTACTTTCATTTTATATGAGATGAATGATATTTGAATTCTGTACGAGTGATATCTTGCTTCTACTTTATACATAATGAAAGGCTCAGAGTTTAGTAACTTTTCAAAGGCATACAGCTGCAGAATGGCTGGTCATCTGTTACTGTATCAAAGAGAGACATTCACATGTAGGAATTTGGAGCTGTTACTTGGCCTGTTTATACTACATTCTCCTTATCTCTAAAATGGAATAACAATAATATCTACTTTTTATGTTAATAAAATTTTTGCATTAAAATTAGTTATCTCCCTCTCACTAGTGTGAGAATCCAATGAATCACTACACCTAAATCATGCATAATACTCTTGACACATATTAGGCATTCACTAAGTTATTAATGTGACTAGTATTACCAATCGAGAAGATGGAAAAGACTCTAATTCGCTCATTGCCATTCAACATGTTTTCCAAAAAGCCAGATAATGATGTTGTCCAATCTTCCTTCATTGGACAACAACTAAATAATAATCAACAGACTTGGGAAGCCTAAAAATGTAGAAAAATAAATGTTCATTTTTCCATGAGGACCACTGACATTATCACTTTGTTCTATAAGTATGAAAATAAGGAGATAGGTGTTATACCAGGTGCCTAAAATTGAGATGTACAGCTTCCCTCTATCTTAAATTCCCACCTCTGCTATATGTCTTATGAATTCTGGGACTCCCTGACATGTCTATATTCAGAGTCACATAAAGTGAAAATTCAGATCCCTGTTCTGTAGTATGCACTCATTTCTCTGGATGCAAATTTCATTGGATGTCTTCAACAAGCATTTCCAACTAAAGAAACTAACCACCAATGAGAGAATAGAAAGAAAAGCCATGCACGAAGGACCTTGATTTTCTGCAATAATATACAAGTTATAGATGCTGGGAATTCTACGCAGTCTAAAGGAAACAAAGATTAAGGACTTACAAGTAAAAGAAAAAAGACCAAAGTAAAAGCAAAGAAAGGTTGGGGAGGAGTGGAAGAAACAAACAAGTAGGAATGGCACAGGAATTTACACCAGTGATTCCATTTAAGCCTGGTCCTTTAACAGCCTTATCCCACAGGGATCCCAGGGTTACCTAGAGATTTGACATTATTATTCAAAGAACATTTGGAATTAACACTCTCCTTATTGTGGAAATTCTCCCTGGAGTTGTTTACATACACCTTGATGTTGATGCTGTAAAAAGCTGTTATATCCTTTTATGTATTAGATTACCAAACAGCTAAATTAGAGATGCACTTGAATCATGATTCAGTGTTAGGTATCTCAGTCACAACTTTGATTCAACTGGTTCACCCAGGAATTCCTGGTTCAAGGGTAAAGAGAGGCGATGTGAGCTGTGCACTGAGATGTTTGCATTGTATAGTTCCCTGTAGTAGGATGTGAAACTGCATCCAACAACAGCCTGAAAGTTTTTATGTGTCCGGATATCAGACGGCAGCAGAAAAGTATTGTCTGCATTCAACACACCTAGATGTATACTAAGTCTCTGGAAAACTGGCTGGTTAACAGGCTAATGACACTACTAACTCAAGGAATTTGGATGTCTTTTCCTCCAGAGCTGATGGTTCAAAGGGTTCAAAAAGATAAGAAAAACAGAGTAGTCACCTCTTCTGATACTTCTTCCTATGAGAACCTGCCTCTTTGCCAGATGAATAAATAGCTCTCTGTGATGCAAACTATTATAGAAAATCCAACCAAGGGCCTGCCACAGGAGATATCTAGAAACAACTGAAGCTACGGGCAAGGAGACATTCCTATCAGCCTTGAAGTGGTGCACACTGGGTAGCACAGCAGCTGGGCTGTGAGAGGGACAAAGTGGAAAGTACTAATTCTCTTACTACCTCCTCTCAGAAGCCTATGCACCAAACTGCTCTCTCTGACTGGTCAAAGTCTGCCTCAAGGACAGCCCAAACTCTAGGATAGGGCATTTAGACAGACCTGCTGTGATGTGAAGAGACAGCATGCAAGTACAGGGTTGTGTCGCTCCCCCTCTTCGTGGAGGAACGACACTAAACCCTGCCTAGGCTTCATATCCGAGTCACGGCACCATTATGTCGCTCCCCCTCTTGATGGAGGAACGACACTAAACCCTGCCTAGGCTTCATATCCGAGTCACGGCACCATTATGTCGCTCCCCCTCTTCGTGGAGGAACGACACAGGACCCTGC
Source organism: Oryctolagus cuniculus (assembly GCF_051225735.1). Classification (NCBI taxonomy): domain Eukaryota; kingdom Metazoa; phylum Chordata; class Mammalia; order Lagomorpha; family Leporidae; genus Oryctolagus; species Oryctolagus cuniculus. Next base: position 40,716,796 of record NC_142877.1, read on the forward strand.
GCTGTTCTCTCGTCTGCTCGGCCCTCCCCGGGTTTGCTGCTGGTTCTTCCCGGGTTGGCTACCATCCCTTCCACCTCCGTGGAAGGGCAGCTCCCCCTGGCCACATTCCCCACTTCCGCAGGGGAGCGGCACACCGCCGGCCGGCTCTCTCGGGGGCTGCACGGGTGTTCCCCTTAGATGCTCCCCCTAGATGTTCCTGGTGCATGCCGTCTCTCTCCTCCTTTATAGTCCTCCTCTGCCAATTCCAACTCGGCTGCCCACACGCCGAGTACGCTGCTCTCCTCCAATCAGGAGCAAGTCCTACAGTTTATTGGTTGAACTGGAGGCAGCTGTGCGGAAGCTGTTTACTTCTCTCCCAGCGCCATATTGTGGGGGAGCAGATGCATAAAATAAGTCTTAATTCCAGTAACTTAGTCCAGTCCGGATTGCTCCCCACAGGGTTGGAAGGAATTGTTGACTGTATTTGGAGACACGTACCACAATTATTAAGATTGTCTACTAACCAATTAGTATTTTAAATGGCATTTGTTTTATCAAAAAATATCAATTTCATTCTCTGGCTCTGCAAATTGCCTTTATTACTCACATGATATTTTACTTTCTTATGTTTCACTGGGACCATGTTTTGGATTTTCTCCCCATAATTTCCCAGAGAATACAAAACACTACCAGAAATGTTCTTCATTTCCCCAAAGTAAATATTCTTCAAAATTCTGCTTCTCATTTATCTTCTACAATCTTTTTTTCGGTGGCTGAGTGTGTGTACTTGTGCATGCCTGTATGTGATTTGCTAATTTATCTTGACTGCCTTGTGAGGATGTCAGGCCTATGTAGCTTATCTATGTTTTTTTTTTTAAATATTTAGTTATTTATTTGAAAAGCAGAGTTACACAGAGGGAGAGACAGAGAGAAAGAGATCTTCCATCTGCTGGTTCACTTCCCAAATGGCTGCAATGGTTGGAGCTGGGCTGATCCAAAGACAGGAGCCAGGATCTTCTTCTGGGTCTCCCACATGGGTGCAGGGGCCAAAGCACTTGGGCCATCTTCTGCTGCTTTTTCCAGCCATTAGCAGGGAGCTGGATCAGAAACAGAGTAGCTGGGGCTCAAGCAGCACCCTAATATGGGATGCCGGCAAGCAGTGACTTAACACACTGTGCCACAATGCTGATCCCATCCATGTCTTATATTTAGAGAGTTTGGCTAGATTCTCCTAGAGGCCTGGCAGGTTGAGTTTTCCTCATTTTTCTGGGCATCTTTAGCTTCTAAAAATATTTATTTATTTTTGTGGAAGACAGAGTGGCAGAGATAGGGAAAGACAGGGAGAGAAATCATCTATCTGCTGATTCATTCCCCAAATGACTACAACAGTGAGGTCTGGGCCAGGCAGAAGCCTGGAGCCAGGAACTCCATCCTGATCTCCCATCTGGACTGCAAGGGCCCAAGTGCTTGCACTGCTTTCTGCAGCCTCTCCAGGAGCATCAGCCAGAGGTGGATCAGAAGGGGAACAGCCAGGACTTCTCCAGGGGAGGAGCTGATCCACAATGGGGTGCATGTGTCCCAGATACCGGTTGAATCAGCGAAGCCAAAAGACTCCTGGGCATCTTTGAGTCTTGAAGTGAAGGACTGGGCTCTGATAGTTTATTATTTTTAAAAAAATATTTATTTATTTGAAAGGCAGAGTTACAGAGAGGCAGAAGCAGAGAGAAAGGTCTTCCATCCACTGGTTCACTCCCCAAATGGCCACAATGGCCGGAGCTGCACCAATCTGAAGCCAGGAGCCAGGAGCTTCTTTCAGGTCTCCCACATGGGTGCAGGGGCCCAAGGATTTGGGCCATCTTCTACTGCTCTTCCAGGCCATAGCAGAGAGCTGGATTTTCCGGAAGTGGAACATGGCCAGCACCGCGGCTCAATAGCCTAATCTTCCGCCTGCGGCGCCGGCACACCAGTTCTAGTTGGGGTGCCAGATTCTGTCCCAGTTGCTCCTCTTCCAGTCCAGCTCTCTGATGTGGCCCAGGAAGGCAGTGGAGGATGGCTCAAGTGCTTGGGCCCTGCACCTGCATGTGAGACCAGGAGAAGCACCTGGCTCTTGGCTTCGGATCAGCACAGTGCACCAGCCGCAGAGGTCATTGAGGGGTGAACCAACAGAAAAGGAAGACCTTTCTCTCTGTCTCTCTCTCTCTCACTGTCCACTCTGCCTGTCACAAAAAAATTAAAAATTAAAAAAATTTAAAAAGGAAGTGGAGCAGCCAGGGTTTGAACAGGTGCCTATATGGGATGCTGGCACTGCAGGCAGCAGCTTTACCCGCTATGCCACAGCACCGGCCCTGCTCTGGTAGCTAATGAACAGCAAAATGGAAAGGCAGCTAAAACCCAACTGAGATTCTCTGCAACATTTTTGTCTTTGATTTTTTTTTTTGGCTTTTTTTTTTTTTTTTTTTTTTTTTTGCAAAAAAAGAATCAAACTTTCACCTAACCTTATTTCTAGAAACACCTTACGATTCTTACCATCTCGACGGAGTTTCTGTCTACAAGTGTAGGGAGTTCCCAGTTCCATTGGAAAGGTTTTTGTTTCGTTCTTGGAAAGGCTCCTCCCGCTTTAGTCATCTAAATTAATTAAAAATCATGGGAGAAAAGATTCCACCATCTTTCTCTTTAGTAAGGATACAGTTTATTTTCCAAACTAGGATACGTTGCAGGATAAAGGGACATTGTTAATACAATAATATTTAATAATAAATATGACAGTAAATGGGAACTACCTCAGAATAAGGAAATAGGAAGTGGCCCAAGTGGTGCCATCCCAGGAACTGTGGAAGCCGATGTGTGCTCAGTACCCATCCTCTCTCCACATGGCCAGGCCCCATCTCTAGATGGGTGAAGATTGCTACCAATGATATTCCTGGTAGGAACTATGCTGGAAACAAAAACATACTTAAAAGACATGCATGCTTTTCTTCTCAGTTAATACCGATGCTCCTTGATGAGGAAAGAGATCCAAGCTGGCTATTTATGTTTCATTCCTGACCCCTTCAAAATTTTAGGGCATTGACTATGTACACTTCCATTTCCCAACAATTCCTCCCATATTCCCCTGACGTAAATTTAGCTGTTAGTTGAGCTTTCATGTAGCAGTTTCAAAGTCAAATCTATGGCAGCTAGAAAAATTCTAGTTGGTTGGATGTGTGACTCCACTGTTTGAAACAAAGGATGTAGGTGTTTTTAATATGTAGTATCTCCCAACCCCCATCACATACACATTGAAAAACATGATCCTCATTGATGCAATAGCAAGGTACTTTAGGGAGAGGATTTGGCACAATGGTTACAATGCCATTTGGAACATTCATATCATGTATCAGAGTGTCCGGGTTGAGTCGTAGCTCTATTTCCAATTCCAGCCCCCTGCTAACATGCACTGTGGAGGTAGAAGGTGATGGCTCAAGTGCTTGGGTTCTTGCCACTCTTGTGGGAGACTCATTTAATTCTGGTTCCTGGCTGCAACCTGGTCCAACCCTGAGACTGTGGGCATTTGGGGAATGAACCAATGGATGGGAAAATCTTACCCTGTCTCTAAAGTCTGTATGTGTATATGCCTTTGAGATTAAATAAAAATCAATTACAAAGCAAAATAATAAACTGTTAAAAAATAGTAAGAAACTTTGTAATTGGTCCCTGATAGTTCATGCTACCAGAATTAAGAAAGATGACATCTAAGGAAGAATAGTTCTACTTTAATTCTGTATGGTATGAATGATATCCAAGTAAACTTGCATTTTGTTTGAAGCCAGATGACCCAGTGGGCTGAGCCACAGGGGAAAAAAATTTATGAATCTGGTCATTAATGCACATTTGGTCCCTATAATAGCTACACATAAAATAATTCACTTGAAAACATTACTCATTTTCATCAAAGGGCTACAGAAAGGCTTTATTATACCTCTTATTTTTAAACTGAATGCCACTGTAAATGAAGTTTTACTGCTTCCGAATCATCTTTCCCTGGATAATTGCTCTTGTTTTTTACATAAAATAAAAAAATAATCAAAATGATTATGTCACTGATGAATGGACAAAGGGATAGATAAGTGGAGAGATATATGACTAAGCAGAAACAATAAAATCTTAATGGTGCAGTCTTGATGGTATATATATATATATGGAGATCCACAGTAAAATTCTTCCAACTTTCCTGATTGTGTGAGAATTTACATAATAAAACAATGAAAAACGATTGCTTACTGTTTTCAATTAAAAATCATGGAGTAAAGGAAATTTCTTTTATGCTGTCCTCTCTCTGACCCCAGAAGATCCACTAAAAGGCATCAGAGAAAATATTCCAAGGAAATTGATAGAGCTTGGAATCTGAAACTGTCATGCCTGTCCTATGCCATGTAGTCCATATGGACCTGCTGTCATCTTGGTGCCCCTGGAGGATACAGATTCCCTCTCCGTCTCAGTGTCTGGCAGGATCCTGGAAGCCGCATCTAAAGATCCTTTCCATAGAATTACAAAATCTTAGGTCACAACTGTGACGTGGTAAGAGAGGGAAAAAGATGAATTGAGGCAAAATCCATCACAAAGGTGAGCGTGTTTACTGGGGAACTATGTAGCTAAGTTCTGTGAATACTCACATCCTGAAGCTGAGCAGTGCTCCCTGAGGTGAACGGGTATGCAGGGAAGAAAGGGGGCAACTAGTGTCAGATCAAAGCAAAAGAGGGTCCTAAGCTGAAGGCTTGTGGCTGTCAGCTTCAACAGCACAGGCCCCTGGGGTCTAGCACACCCAAGCAGCAGCTGTGGGTGCCCCTCCATTCCTGACACTCCTGTGCAAAATAGCCACCCCATTTTTTAAAAAGGGTAATATTATGAGGCCCATCTAAAAGATAAAAGAGGAAATAAAAAGAGTAGAAACAGAATTCAAGAGTCTTAGTATAAAACAGATGGAAGTCATGAATCACAGAAATAATACTCCAAGAGACACAGGAAGATTTAATAAAATGCTTCTTTATATCCTCAAAGAGTTAGTTAGCGTGTTTTATCAAAAACAAGAGCTCCAAGTTGACATGCAAAGGCTCCAATAAAAAGTGACAGCATATTAAATCATACAAGCATTAGAGATAAGACACATTAAAAATAAAAGGGAAATAAGTTGGACAAAAATTAGACAAGACCAGCAAGATAAGTTTAAGAAATTCTCAGCAAAATGCAAACGTAAAACCAGTAAAGTGGGAAAAAAAGTCTATATCACAAGACAGATACAGGAGATGGTCAAAAGACATCCTATGTATGTATAATTAATGCTGCTGAGAACAAGAGGACAAGAAAAAATGGCTTTTAAAGACAGAATGAAAACTATGAGTTGGAAAGGAGAGCCTCACTAATAAGGGAATGAAAAGGTACAGAGTATATGCCAGGACAAGTTATATATTTTTCAATAGCAAGACATAATAACATTATTAAAGTTAGTGAAATGCAAGAATGAAGAAAAAAATCCACCTTTCTGATTAAGCAGAAAAAGTGAGTTACATGTAATGCTTGATGTCATGTCTGATACCTGAAGATGGTTGGTCAGTGGTCTGCAAGGCTGAAAGGAAAGAAACTGTGGAGGGAAAAAAGATAATACGCCCCTTTTTCCTTTGAGTATAAAATCAAAGAACGAGTTGTCTCAGGAACACAGAGCTGAAGGAATAAAGCAACTGTGTGCCAACTTGAGAAGAACAAGGGACACAAGGATATGAAATTCAGCCAACCGATGCAATTTAAGTGCTGAGAAGGAAGGAATAAGAAAGGTAGAGGGACAATGTAACTCAATAAACATCTTTAAATACAGAAAGCAGAGAAAACAACTGTGGGGACTGTAATTACCAATTGAATATAAACATTTTACACTTTGACAAAGAAATGACAATACAAATCACAAACGTTAAGTAATGGAAATGGAATACAAAGTGTAAATGTTTGAGGCCAGCACTGTGACTCAGCAGGTTAGGCTACACTGGCACCCATATATGCACCAGTTTGAGTCCCAGTAGCTCCATTTCTGATCCAGCTCCCTGCTTATATGCCTGGGAAATCAGCAGAAGATGACCCAAGGCTTGGGCCCTGGCCACCCATATGGATTGAGTTCTAGGTTCCTGGCTATGACCTGGCCCAGCTCTGGCTGCTGTAGCCATCTGGGGAGTGAACCAGAGGATGGAAAATCTGAATCCCTCAGAGAAGGAATAAAAAAGTAGTTTCTACTGCTTTTTTTTTTTTTTTTTTTTTTTTTGACAGGCAGAGTGGACAGTGAGAGAGAGAGACAGAGGGAAAGGTCTTCCTTTTTTGCCGTTGGTTCACCCTCCAATGGCCGCCGCGGCCAGCGCGCTGCGGCCGGCGCACCGCGCTGATCCGATGGCAGGAGCCAGGAGCCAGGTGCTTTTCCTGGTCTCCCATGGGGTGCAGGGCCCAAGCACCTGGGCCATCCTCCACTGCACTCCCTGGCCACAGCAGAGGGCTGGCCTGGAAGAGGGGCAACCGGGACAGAATCTGGTGCCCCGACCGGGACTAGAACCCGGTGTGCCGGCGCCGCTAGGCGGAGGATTAGCCTAGTGAGCCGCGGCGCCGGCCTCTACTGCTTTTGAAGTACATATCCAAATTATTAAATATTCTAATATTCTCCTTTTTTTTCAATTTAAAGATATGTCTTAGGAAATGAAATTTTTGTGCTATGGAAACCTCAAGTGAAGTTCATTCAGTGAGTCTTTCAAGTAACTTTTTATCATTAAATTTCAGTTAAATCTTTTTTTCTTGTGAATAAGTCTAGAGCTGTGTGAAATGCTGTTTACCAAAGAATGGCAAGTTGGTTTTTTTGTTATGAGTTTAGGGGAATTGACTTTTTTATATTATACTTTTCTGAATTGATTTTTAAAGTATATGTCATTTTTTCAAAATCTATAGTCATATTTTTTAAAAAGGTCCTGTGTTAAAAAAGGCATAGAAATGACTTCAAAAAGAACTCTCTGGTCTTTTCATCTCTATGGACAGCTCACTTGTACAGGACCAGTTGTTTTGACGAGATGATCATCTGTGTTAGTCATTAAGATAGGAAAAATCGCTGGAGGGGTCAATTCCTGTTAGTGTCTGGTAGCTTACTTGGGAAATGTATGAGAAATGCTATATCTATTGTCATTGCTAAAATTGTTACCTTTTTTTTTTTTTTCTGTGTGAATTTTAATACTAACTCCAAATTCCCGGTCACTCAAGCCTTTACTGCTGCTCTTTGTAGAAAAGAAGTGCAGTTCACGGGGGTGCTCAAGAGGCTTATCCGGTATTTTCTACTAAGGGTTGGTGTTTAAAGTATGGTTCAAAATACTTGCAAATCGAGTTACAGTTTTGCATGATGACCCTCTTGCCAATATATTTGTGCATCTTGATGTTAGTAGATTTGGTTTGTGTTGTTAAGGTGGAAAAATGTGGTGCTGGGAGGTAATTACTGTAAAGCTATTTAATTATTGATTTCTCCAGCATAGCAGGGTTGACATTTTGCAGATGTAATGAAGGAAAAGATATGCATTAACAGAATGGGAATGGAATAAATGCACATTTTAAAGAGAGATATAATTCATTTTAATAGATATACAGTAATTATCCAGGAAGTGTGACTGCTTTCTTCATAAATGACATTAACTACTCAAATTAAAATGACAGGAACTATAATATGAGGATATTATGAGGATGTTTGGAAGCCTAGCATTGGCGTAAGGATACATAAAACTTCATGTTTACCAGTATTCTTTGTTGTAGTTCCTCTCTTCATTACCCTTTATCAAAAGCGTATTTTATTTCGAAGTATTTATACCGGCTTATGCCCCATTCTTCACTTAGAAAAACATTTTTGCTGTGCATATTTGTCTTACAGCTATAAGTAAGTGCAAACACTGTTTCAGTTGAATCGAACAGCGTTGTATTTCAGAGTGTAGAATGAAAAAGATCAGCTCAGGACTTCTACCGCCCTCACCCTTGCGGAGTCCTTGCTTTACATTCCTGGTGTATCTGCCTTTTTGATTTCTAGTCACAGTGAACATGCGTCTGACGACTTGATAATGAGCCTGAGAAGAACAAGCAGTGCTTACACATCCAAAAGCGCTGGTTCCTGAAGAATAGCGTCGGATGCAAACTTGCTCTGAAGCATCCTTATCATTGCCTTAGAGTCAGTGTAAGAGACGCACGAGAAACAATGTCTCATTGAATCACAGAGGCGCATGATTTTCACATGAAATTGTAGGAACAAGCTGGTGGACTGCCACATCAAGCAAGCCCTGTCTGAGATAATATTCAGTTGCTCTTCTTATAGGATGGTCTGAACAAAAAGGAGAAGGATTTGTCATTATTGACAGAATTCAAAAATGTTAAAGAGACACCAAAAAGAGTTCCTAAAATGAAGTTTCTAAAATACCCTGGTCCATAAAAGACTATTAAGCATTCAAAAAAAAGAGATTGTAGATAGAAAACTTAAAAAAATAATCTGAATACGAAAGAGATGGCAAATAAAATAATGAATTAAAAAACAGAAAAATAATTTCAACTTGGTTAATAATTCTCAGTACTTTGAGAACTCGAAGAATGACATTCAAATGCACAGAATTTAAAAAAGCATAAAAAAATGAAAGATATTGAAATGAAAAGAATAAACAACACTATGCATCTTTATAAAAACATATTTCACAATTCTCAAATTTTTAGGATCCCAAAAGTTAACAGAAGCAACCCCAAGAAAAGATGAAATTCTTCCTTAAGTTGATAAATAGCTATGGAAAGTATTTAGAAACCTACTTAAATGTTATAACAGGGACCAGTGTAGTGGTATAGCAAGGAAAGCCACAGCCCACAATGTGGGCATCACATATGGGTACATATGTGGGTACCAGTGCCAGTCTCTGATGCTCTACTTCCAACCCAGCTCCCTGCTAATGGCCTAGGAAAGTAGCAGAAGGAGGCTCAGATGTTGGGGAGACACCACCCCCAGGGGAGGCCTAGATGAAGCTCCTGGCCTCTGGCTTTTGCAGCTAGCTGTCTGGAAAGTGAACCGCCAGATGGAAGATCTCTTTCTCTTTGTCTCTGTCTCTCTGTCTGTCTCTGTCTCTTCCTTTCTCTCTGTAATTGTCTTTCATATAAATAAATAAATCTTTTTTAAAAAGCCATAGAAAAAAGAAATTTCCAGTTTCAAATGCTTTTCAAAGGGAAATTCTAAACTTTACAGAAATAGCTAATTTATAAATTACTTATATTCTCAAAGCATAGAGAAAGAATGCAACCTTCCAATTAATTTGTACAAAGTTAACAGTTAAATAGAAATTTGCTAGAGATGATGAAATACAATATTTTTATATATTATAATCTTACTTAGTGTAATTATTCTAATCAACAGTGGGGCAAAAAAAAAAAAAAATTAAATGTTCTCTGTAGCTCCCCCTCTTCGCGGAGGAACGACACAGGACCCTGTGCTGTTCTTTTGTCTGCTCGGCCCTTCCCGGGTTTGCTGCCCTCTGTGGAAGGGCGGTTCCCCCTGCCACTTTCCCCACTTCCGCGGGGGAGCAGCACACCGCCGGCCGGCTCTCTCGGGGGCTGCACAGGTGTTCCTTCAGATAGATGTTCCCCTTAGATGTTCCCGGTGCATGTTGTCTCTCTCCTCCTTTATAGTCCTCTTCCACCAATCCCAACTCTGCTACCCACACGCCGAGTACGCTGCTCTCCTCCAATCAGGAGCAGGATCAGCTCCTGCAGGTCATCACTCAAGTTGGCGAGAGGCAGCTGCGTAGAAGCTGTTTACTCCTCTCCCAGCGCCATATTGTGGGAGAGCAGATGCATAGAATAAGTTTTAATTCCAGTAACTTAGTCTAGTCCGAGTTGCTCCCCACAGTTCTCAAACGCAATAGTGGACATTAAAAGAATTTTATATCATTAACCAAGAATATATATTCAAATAAGCATACAGCATCAAGTTTAGTGCTCAAACTGAAAAAAAAAATTCAAGATTTATTTGAAAGAGTGAAAGGGAGAGAGGGAGAGACAGAGAGAAAATCTTCCATCCACTTGTTCACTCCCCAAATAGGTGAAACATCCATGCTGGTCCCAGAACTTGGAGCTTGGAGCCCAGAACTCCATCTGTGTTGCCTACTTGGGTGGCAGGGTCACAAGAAGTTAGACCATCATCCTCTGCTTTCTCGGGCACATCAGCAAAGAGCCGGATAGGATGTGAAATAGCCAGGCCTCAAATCACCCTCCCATGTAGGCTGGCTGTGTCACAGGAGACAGCGTAACGTGATGCTCCACAATGCCAGCCCCCAAACACTGAAAATTCTATATTTATATCAAAACTAAGATGAGAATGCCTATTATCCCAGCCATTAGCATTATTCTACAAGTAGCACATAAAGTTTATCTTGAGATATGAAAATTTAAGGTATAAATATTGGTAAGAAGCAGACAAAAATTGTTAATTGCTGTTAATATAATTATCTACCTCATAAATCCAAAATGATCCACTGAAAAATTTATAAAACAATCAATTAATTTGTAAAAGTAACTAGGAGGAAATTATCACCTTTAATTTTTCATCTTTTCTTTTTCCTCAATTTAACTATATATAAAAATAGATGTTCCATTATATTTATATGATTTTTATAAAGTATTAACATCATTAATTTTATTTCCTGATTTTCTGTAATTGCTCATTATTATCTTAATCCTATGTGTGTATTTGTGTTCTTAGTAAGTCTAAGAACTTTCAAAACAGCCTAAAGCATAACAAAGCAATTTTTGTTTATTGTTTGTTTAAAAATACTTAAAACAATAAAGGAGAAATATTTTATTATTGTTCATGCTGTTTTGAAAGTTCTTAAACTTATTAATCAAGTCTATTTATTTACTTCTGATTTTAAAAAGTCTTTTTTGTCACCTTTTATTTGCTTTCCATAGATTTATTCAGCAGTCTTTCCAAAATTTTTACTTTGGCCTCTCCTTTAATCAGGACATTTCCAGAACTTCATATTTAAATTTTGTTAGAATTATCATTCTATTTTTTAAAGATTTATTTATTTATTTGAAAGTCAGAGTTACACAGAGAGGAGAGGCAGAGAGAGAGGGAGAGGTCCTCCATCCACTGGTTCACTCCCCAATTGACTGCAACAGCCGGAGCTGCGCCGATCCTAAGCCAGGAGCCAGGAGCTTCTTCTGGGTCTCCCAAGGACTTGGGCCATCTTCTACTGCTTTTCCAGGCCACAGCAGAGAGCTGGATAGGAAGTGGAGCAGCTGGGACTTGAACTGGTGCCCATATGGGATGCCGGCACTTCAGGCCAGGCTGTTAACTTGCTGCACGACAGCGCCAGCCCCAAGCATTCTATTTTTTTTTAAAGATTTTATTTATTTATTTGAGTGGTAGAGTTATAGATAGAGAGGAAGAGATGAGAGAAATGTCTTCCATCTGCTGGTTCACTCACTGCAACAGCGAGAGCTGAGCCATTCTGAAGCCAGGAGCCAGGAGCCAGGAGCAAGGGTCTCCCATGTGGGTGCAGAGTCCCAAGCACTTGGCTTTCCCAGGCCATTATCCAGTCATCAGTTGGTGGATATCTGGGTTGATTCCATATCTTAGCTATTGTGAATTGAGCTTCAATTAACATGGGAATACAAATAACTCTTTCATATGCTGATTTCATTTCATTTGGGTAAATTCCCAGAGGTTGAATGGCTCAGTCATATGGTATATCTATTTTCAGCTTTCTGAATTATCCCCATACTGTTTTCCACAGTGGCTGTACAGGATTATATTCCTTCTAACAATGGATTAAGATAGCTTCTCCCCCACATCCTCTACAGCATTTATTGTTTGTTGATTTCTAACTGTGGTGAGGTGAAACCTCATTGTGGTTTATATTTGCATTTACATGATGGTTAGTGATCCTGAGCATTTTTTCATTGTCTGTTGGCCATTTCAATTTAATCTTTTGAAAAATGCTATTCAAGTCCTTTTCCTATTTCTTAACTGGGTTGTATGTTTTGTTGTTGTTGATTTTCTTGAATTCTTTATAGATTCTGTATATGAATGCTTTATCAATTGCATAGTTTGCAAATATTTTCTCCTGTTCTGTGGGTTGCCTCTTCACTTTGTTGAGTGTTCCCTTTGCAGGGCAGAAGATTTTCAGTTTGATGTAATCCCATTTGTCTATCTCGGGTTTTGATTGCCTATGCTTTGGGAGTTTTTTCTAAGAAGTCTTTGCCTATGCCAATGATTTGTAGAGTTTCTCCGATGTTCTCCTCTAGTAATTTGATGGTACCAGGATGTAGATTTAGATTTTTGATCCATTTTGAGTTTTTTAAAAAGAGTTATTTATTTATAAAATTTGTAAGTCAGAATTACAGGGAGAGAGAAGGAGAAAGAGTGGGCTTCCATCCAGTGGCTCACTCCCCAAATGGCCAAAACAGCAAGAAGGAGCCCAGGTCGAAGAAAGGTGCCATGAGCTCCATCTGGGTTTCCCATGTGCATAGAGGGATCCAATTACTTGAGCTGTCTTCCACTGCCCTCTGATCCAGGGAGCTGGATCAGAAGTGGAGCAACCAGGACTCCAACTGGCACCCATATGGGTTGTCTGTATGGTAGACAGCAGCTTAACATGTTGTTCCACAGCACTAGACTGATTGATTTAATTTTATATAAGGTGTGAGGTAGGGGTCTTGTTTCATACTCTACACATGGAGATGTAATTTTCCCAGCACCATTGTTGAAGACACTTTGCTTTCTGCAGGGATAATTTTAGCTCCTTTGCCAAAGATTAGTTGATTGTACATGCATAGATTGATTTCTAGAGTTTATATTCTGTTCTGTTGATCTACATGTATATTTTTGTGTCAGTAACAGGCTGTTTTGATTATAACTGCCCTGTAGTACATTTTGAAATCTGGTATTGTGATGTCTCTGACATTGTTTCTATTGTTCAAGATTGCTTTACCTATTCAGGGTCTCTTATGTTTCCATATGAATTTTAGCATCTTTTTTTCTAGATCTGAGAAGAGTGTCCTTGTATTTTGATTGGAACTCATTGAATCTATAAATTGCTTTTGGCAATATGGACATCTTGGTGATGTTAGCTTTTCCAATCCATGAATATAGAATATTTTTTCATCTTTTTGTGTCTTCTTCTCTTTCATTCTTTTGTGTTTTGTAATTTGCATCATAGAGGTCTTTCACTTCATTAGTTAAATTTATTCCAACATATTTAATTTTTTGTAGATCTTGTGAATGGGACTTATTTAAGAAGTTCTTTCTCTGCAATGGCATTGTTTGTGTATACAAAGACTATTGTTTTTTGTGTTAATTTAATATTTTATTTTTTATATCCTGAAACTTTACCAAACTCTTTTATGAGTTCCAGTAGTCTCTTTGTTTAGTTTTTTGGTTTCCCTGTATATAGAATCATATCATCTGAAGCTAGGAATAATTTGACTTCCTCCTGTCAAATTTGTATCCATTTGATTTCTTTTCCTTGCCTATGGCTCTGGCTAAAACTTCCAGGACTAAATTGAAAAGCAATAGTGAAAGTGGGTATCCTTGTCCGGTTTGGGATCGTAGTGGAAATGCTTCCAACTTTTCCCTATTCAGTAAGATGCGGGCTGTGGGTTTGTCATAAATTGCCTTGTTTGTGTTGAGGAATGTTCCTTCTATTTCCAATTTGCTTAAGATTTTCATCAAGAAAGGATGATGTGTTTTATCAAATGCTTTCTCTACATATATTGAGATAATCATTTGGTCTTTATTCTTCAATTTGTTAATGTGATGTTTCATATTTATTTATTTGCATATGCTGAAACATCCCTGGATACCAGGGATAAATTCACTTGGTTTGGGTGAGTTATCTTTTTAATATGTTGTTGGTTTCAATTAGCAATTATTTTGCTGAGAATTTCTGCATCTTTGTTCATCTGTGATATTGGTCTATAGTTCTTGTTAATTATACCTTTTTCTAATTTTGTGGTTAAGGTAATGGTGGCCTCATAGAAGGAGTTTGGGAGGATTCCCTCCCTTTCAATTGTTTTGAATAGCTTGAGAAGAATTGGAATTAGTTCTTCTTTAAAAGTCTGGTAGAATTAAGCAGTGAAGCCATCCAGTCCTGGGTTTTTCTTTGTTAGGAGGGTCTATATTACTGATTCAATCTCTATTTTGTTTTTCGGTTTGTTTAAATTTTCTATCCCTTATGACTCAATTTTGCTAGATTGTATATGTCCAGGAATATATCCATTTCTTTTAGATTTTCCCATTTGTTGTCATATAGCTGTCTATAGTAATTCCTGATGATTCTTTTGACTTCTTTGGTATGTGTTGTTGCATCTCCTGTTTCATCTCTGATTTTATTAATTTGGGTGTTCTCTTTCTTTCTCTCTCTCTCTTTCTATCTCTTTTGGTAAGGTGAGCCATTGGTGTATAAATTTTGTTTATTTTTCCCAAAATTCAAGCTCTTCATTTCACTGATGTATTTTTTTATTTTGCTTTTGTTTATTCCTTCTTTAATTTTAATTCTTTCTTTTCCCCTACTAGATTGGGGTTTGATTTGTTGTTGTTTTTCTAGGTCCTTCAGCTGTATTGATAGCCATTTATTTGATGCCTTTTCAATTTGTTAAGTAGGTACCAATTTCTATAAACTTCCCTCTTAATACTGCTTTGCTGTATACCATAAGTTCTGATATGTTGTATTGTAATCTTGATTTGTTTCTGGAAATTTTTAAATTTCCCTTTCAATTTTTTCTATGAACCACTATTTCTGGACATGTTGTTCAATTTCCATGTGTTTGCATATTTTCTATAGATTCTTGAGTCAAATAAAGATGCAATACGTAATGAGAGGACCCTGTTCAATTTTCCAGATCCAGAGATAATGGTGGTATCCAGATCATTGTAAAAAGAAAGATTGTTGACTACGTAGTGTTGATATAAGAGACTAACTATGAAAAAACAAAAGTTATATTCTGGTCTCTTTTCTTTTAGCAAAGTAAGTTATGAAAGTAGAAATTAAAACATGGCAGAGAAAAAAGTAAGAGTGAATTCATTTAGAAATTGGGAGTCAATGGAAAGTCTTTCCATGTAGAATACTATACACAGAGTCACAATAAGAAGATCACTAACAAATCTATACAATTGTAACCAACTATAAGAAAAACCTAACCTGTTAACAAAATATAGTAAAATGTATGAGAAGTCGATTAATTTTATTAATTTGCAAAAATTTATACAAACCAGTAAGAACAAAATACAATTGCTTAAAAATAGATCATTGATAGCCAAAAAGAGTTTTTAAATGTTCACAACACCAAGAAATGACAAATGTTTGAGGTAAAGGATATGCCAGTTGTCCTAATGGACAACTACACACTAAGGAGTGAACCAGCAGATCTAAGATAGGCCAGCAATGTGGTGTGGCAGGTAAAGTCACCATCTGCAATACTGGCATCCCATATGGACACCAATTCATGTTCTAGCTGCTCCATTTCCGATGTTTGATTTCATGTGTTATTCAATGCCTGGGAAAAGCAGTGGAAGATGGCTCCAGTGCTTGGACCTCTGCTATCCATGTTGAGAACCCAGAAGAAGCTCCTGGTTTGTGGCTTTGGCCTGGCCCATTCCCAATCCCTAAATTGTGTCCATTTAGGGGAGTGAATGAGTAGATGGAAGATCTCTCTCTCTCTCTCTCTCTCTCTTTCTCTCCAACTTTGACTTTCAAATAAATAAATCTTCAAAAAGATAAAATAAACAAATTTTGATGAGCTCATGGAATATCAAGTTTTTCCCACATTTATTCTTTCTAGATAATTGATTGTACCCCCATTTGAACTCAGAAGTTAAATTCCCCTGGAGAGTACTCCAAGAAGCAAAACTATTTTAAGAACACTGGGGATCACATATTTTTATATAAATTGGTGCCAAATTACTGTAGAAGATGAAAAAGCACAAAATAGTCATTGTTACTTTCTGTAGAATAAGAATGACAATCATACAGCAAACAGTTGATATAATAGGGCACCATTCAGGATAACAGACAAGATGACAGACTCTGGAAGAAACTCTTGGTTTTAGGATACTGCATCTTAATTGCATTTTTGTTAACACATCTTGACAATTGTATTGCTTCTTCTGTATCTCAGTTTTATAAACATATACAACAACAATGGACTGTCCAATTCTATCACATTCCCCTTTCTCTTTTCATGGACCATATTCCTGTAACTTTGTCTTAGCATTATGTTTGTTTTATTTAAATTGTTTTTCATTAACTGTATAGTTCCCTTAGGAGCATTGAATAACATATGAGATCAAACATAAACTAGCTAAAAAACCGTATCCTTGTCTTGACAACCCTCCTGTCTTCAGCTGGGGCAGAAAACCTGAGTAAACAGGCATTGCACTAGACCATGTCAGCAGCAAAGCAAGTCGTGGTCAGGTTACCAGGGAAAGGGATTGTTGTGTTTTGTTTTCCATACCAAGGCCATTTTTCCCTTTCCCCTAAAGATCAAATCTAGTGGTTCATTAGCTATTCTGGCTGATCTCAGCTGCGCTGTGCATGCTCTTGTCTTCCCAGCCTCACACTCCAGGGGTTTGATAGAACAAGGTTAATACTTGGAATCACGGTCAGGAGCAAATTGATTGCAAGTAGGGGATAGAAAGCTTGTCTGTCATCATCTCCTTATGGCCTCAAGTTAAACAGCTAGTTTGCATCAACTGAAGCTTTAAAATTCTTCTTCTTCTGTTTTAAGTGACATCTGGAACAGAAAACATTCTTTAAAACCAAACGCCACTAAGCCTGATTAGCTACGATAAGATAGACTGATAGGCATATCATTGAAAAGAACTAATCTCTGTGTCTGCTTCTCTTTAATATTAAATAAATTAATGCCTTCCTCTTTCCTACCCTTACACCAACAAGTCTGCTATTATTTAATTTAACAAGAACTTGATGAGCATCTCTTATATACTAGATAAGTACTAAGAAAAGATATCCTTGGTGCACTGTTCTGGAAGTTGCCCTTCATATACTTTAGAATGTGGATAGTGCCCTAGAGAGTTATGTAATTACAACCTTCCCAGCTATACATGGAACTCAGCTGGGCTGAAGAAGCTAAGTGGTCACCGTGATGAGTTATAAGACATCATTTGTGCCCTTTTAGAGCTCATAATTGGGAGAAAGGCCAGAGACTGGGGAAGAGATGCAGCCAGCCACAGCTTACCATATAACTCACAAATCTGGTTATGTTTGTATAACTGTAGCTCTCTGAATAACGGGGTCCAGGATCAGCAAAGAGGGTGCAGTGAGTTCTGCCTGGGGCAGATGGAGGATTGAAGAAAGACTTCAGAGAGAAGATAATGTTTGATATGGGCATTTCAGAATGAGTCATAGTTTGGAGGCGAGTGGAAGGGTTGGGCATGGTGGTTGGAAACAACAAGAATGCTGCAACTGCTCACAATTGTCTGGGGTGAATGTTAACTGAGAACAATGTAAACACTTTCTCTTGTAATTTGAAGGACACAAACCATGGCTTCTCTCTGAGTGAAAGACCATTCTTTTCCAAATTGTTTAATCTGTAGTCCCAATTTATTAAGATATGTGTGGCTTGTCTTGGGAGTCTGAGTAATCACTGGCATTGTATAGGGGAATACATTTGCATGACATTATAAGAATGTCAAGTTGTCTTTCAGAACGGAACCTAGATAAAAGGCTCACCAATGCCTGGGCTATCTCTGAGTGCTGACTGTGGGAACATCCACCAATGGCATTTGCTCTACTGTATGCACACATTTCAATCAGCCCAAAAGGCCTCCTGTCCACAAAAGGCCGGACAGTCCTTACCTCTCACTCATAATGCCACATTAGCATTTCTATTCTCGTGTGCTGTGGTCCTAGGAGGCTGGGAGATCTTCAGAGAGACATTTCTCAACCTGTAGACACAAAAGGGTACCCGGAGCTCTCTTAAGGGCACCATCTCAGTGGGAGGGATGTCTGTTAAGAGTCCATGTTGCACCCAAATACCTTCAGACACTGAAAAGGGTTTGGGAAACCAGACATGGACATAGATATTCATAGAAGGTGGTCCTAAAAAGAAATGTAAAAAAACAAAAACTGGTTTATGGACACCCTGCCTTATATGAGAAATTTTCCACACTGGTATTGACTGTGAGCAGCCATGTTTACACTGAAGGAATTTTTTCTTCTTAATCCCTGCAGCTGTACTTCTTGCTAAGATATAAGGCAGATGGACATGCGTTAAGGCTCAGGTCAATATAAAGCTTGTCTCTCACCATCTTAACTTCAAAAATTTTCTTATCCATGAAAGCCATGATATAATTATTTTCCTGTTGATCTACACATTTTTTGTTAGACTGCACCTTTAAAAAACTTTTTATATGACTTAGTAATAAATGATTCTTATTGTGCAATGAAATACAGAAGTTATTTAATCATAGAAGAAGAGTTTCATATTAGTTGCAAGAGGGGCTGTGAGATAAGACTCATTGGATTGACATGAGTGATACACCAAATGGAAAAGTCACCTCTCAGCATTCTCTAGACTCTTCACTCAGAAATGTGGATTAGGGTGAAAAGTATATGCGGTCACAACAGCAGAGTGCCAAGCGTTTGGCAAACACTCATTAACACTTAGATAAAATTACCAATTCCTCAACATTCTTTCCATGTCGGGTACAGCCAAACATAATTTATAAATAATTCCTGGTAAAAGACTGAGTGGATATGACTCCATCCTAAAGTAAGAGAACTTGACCTCTCACACAGCCTACAAAGTCCCTTCAAGGCGAGGTTTGCTTTTCCAGATCCATGTTTTTGAAATATCGAAGATTACTTATAGATGTATATACTTATTATCTGAGTCAGAGACGCATTTGACTGGAACTAACAGTTGCTTTGTGTATACAGCAGTGTATTTTCATACGTGCCGAATAATAAGGTAGGAGGCTGTTGTCCTTGACTCAGAAACTCAAAAATGTCCCCGAGGAGCCAGCGGTTTCTGTCATTTTTTCTAGCATTTTACTCTTTTGGGCTTCCATACTATGCTAATTGCCCCATAGACACACAGTACTGAGATATCCAGGTCTCCCCCAGCATCACAGACCAAAAGAAGGGATGAAAGATCATCACCTAAAGATCCACTCTTTTTATAAGCAAACCAAAAACTTTCCAAGAAGTACCCACATTAGAGTTCCTTCTACACTTCCTTAGCCAGAATTGTTACGTAGCCCATGTGTTGCTGTAAAGGAAATTAGAAGAGAAGGGAGTAGGATTGTCCTGGATAGACTAATCATCATCTATCAGCAAAAAATAGGGGTGCTGTTATCACAAAATACAGGGTTCTTGTGACATACAACAGTGGGTCTCAAACTTTTATTAGCATCAAAAATCACCTAAAGACTTTACTGTAGTAAAAGTTTCTGGGTCCCCTCCCAGAGTATATTTGGAGTAGGGGTCAAGAATTTCCACTTCTTTTTTTTTTACTTTTATTTAATATATAAATATAAATTTCCAAAGTACAGTTTATGGATTACAATGGCTTCCCCCCTCCCATAATTTCCCTCCCACTCGCACCCCTCCCATCTCCTGCTCCCTCTCCCTTCCATTCACATCAAGATTCATTTTCAATTATCTTTATATACAGAAGATCGATGTAGTATATATTAAGTAAAGATTTCATCAGTTTGCACCCACACAGAAACACAAAGTATAAAATACTGTTTCAGTCTAGTTATAGCATTACTTCACATTGGACAACACATTAAGGACAGATCCCAGATGAGAAGTAAGTACACAGTGACTCCTGTTGTTGACTTAACAATTTGACACTCGTGTTTATGGTGTCAGTAATCTCTCTAGGCTCTAGTCATGAGTTGCCAAGGCTATGGAAGAATTTCCACTTCTAACAGGTTCCCAAGTTGATGCTGATGCTGATGCTGATGCTCTGGGGATCACGCTTTGGAAATCCCTGTGCATAGTCGCAAACTTCTGTAGAGGATCAGATAGTAAATATTTTGTGCTTTTTAAGTTATACAGTCTATGTCAGAAATTATCGTGTAAAAACAGCTATTGACAATGTATGAATTAATATGCGTGGCCATGCTTCCGTATGACTTTATGTACAAAAGAGATGTGGTCTAGCTTTGGTGCAGAGGACAACAGGAACAAATATTGAGTGGTGTTACTGAGGAAGCATAGCAAAGCATTCTATGCTGTTATATTCATAGATTCAGTGAACTGTGAAAGAGCACAATAGGTTATTGAAGAGATCCACCCTGTTTTGGGCTTCCATTGTGAAGGTTCTAATGATGGGATGATTTGAGTGCTTGAGGAGTGAATTTTCTAGAGGTTCTTTCATTCATACTTCTATCTGGCAGTTGGGCTGGGATGACCATACAGACCTGCTCTGCTCTTGGGCTGAAACTGATACATACTATCTTTCCTTGTGACTGGGATTCTCTCATCATTTTGGCTGGGTTCTAAGATGGAGACTTCCAAGAAAGCCAGAGGAGTTTATGAATTTTATTGAACTAAGCTTGAAAGTCATGAGAAATATTTGCATCTCCTTCTACAGATAACAAATGAGTCTAAAGCCCATTCAAATATAAAGGAAGCATTAGACTTCATCTATTTTAGGGAATGACAGAATAACATTGTATTTGGTTGGGCATGTAGGTTGGGTAATATCTTTGTGGTCATCTTTGGAAAATACATCTGTTATCACAAGCAGACATACACTGGTGTCTATCATATCCCAGCTCTCCTCCCTGAGGGATCTTTAAGGTTTGAGAAGTCCTCATTGGTAGCCTCCTGCATCTTAGTTTCAGAGCATAAAAGGTGGGTCCAGCAGAACATGAAATGGGACCATTTCTGGGGATGACCACTAAGTTTGACCTGGACAGTACTACTGCCTTCTCATGTCCTAAATTCATATTAACACACTAAGATCTTATTGATTTCCTTTTTTTTTCAGGATCCTGCACAGCTCTGTGAGTTAGAATAAAAATAAATGAACAAAAGCTAAGTCCTCAATGGAAATCATCCATCATTCAACATCACTATTTAGCAAAGCCCTGATTTTTTAAAGTTATATGTTATTTGTTAGTTGAAAGGCAGAGTTGCACAAAGAGAGAGAGAGAAAGTGTGAGAGTGAGGGGGAGGGAGAAAGAGAGAGAGAGAGAGAGAGAGAGAGAGATTTTCCATCTTCTGGTTCATTCTCCAAATGGTTGGGCAAGAATGAAGCTAGGAGCCAGGAACTCCATCCTGAGCTCTTATGCGGGTGCCAGGGGCCCAAGTCCTTGGGCCATCTTCCACTGCTTTCCCAAGTGCATTAGCAGGTTACTAGACCAGAAATGGAGCAGCCAGATTTTGAACTTGTACTCATATAGGATGCCAGGTGGTGGCTTAACTCACTGAACCACAATTCTAGCCCCAAAGCCTTAATTTTCCTTTGAGTGTAAAAGTAATGCCAGGAGCTCCCAAGCCCAAGACACCACTGTCCTCTCAAAGAGCTTATGATCTTTCAGAAGTTGGACTTCTATATTTTTAAAAAGATAAATATCAATAGAGAGGTACAGATTGTATGCTAATAGAAACACATTTTGATGGCTTTAAATTGACACTGAGAGGGGCTGGTGCTGTGGCCTAGAAAGTTAAGCCTCCACCTGCATGTTGACATCATACATGGGCCTATTTGGGTAGCAGGGTCCAAGTATTTGGGCATCTTCACTAACTTTCCAGGCACGTAGTAGGAAGCTGAATAGGAAGTGGAGCATCAAGACTCAAACTAGCATTCCAGTATGGGATACCAGCATTGCAAGTGAGGGCTTAATCCACTGTGCACCAACACTGGTCCCAAGACTAAGTGTGCTGCACTTAAAAATTTATCATAGCAAGTGCTCAAACTGGGACTAGAACTCAGATCCCCTTGCCCTCAAAGTTGATGCTTTTTCCAAATTACAGCTTTATTTACAGAATAATATGTCTAAATTAAATTAGTCAATGAGAGTAAAACAACCAATTGAATAGTGTGCTTATGCCAAGGTTGTATCTCATTGAATTAATTTCGGCAGAAGGGAGAGTCTTGATTAGATTCTTAAACCATTTCAAGTGACAAAATGACAGGACATCTATAGGAAATCTTTATGAGACAAGAATGATCAAATTGTCAATCAGAGGTTAAACATACTGGATTAGCTGAAGAAAAGAGTTTGCTAAAGCCTAACTGTGGGTGGTAATTTAGTCAGGGACACTGCATGTGTTTGCTCAGCCTGTTCACTGTACAAAGGTGCACAGCTGGACATGCTGAGAGTGCAAGGTGCTTGGGACTCTATCACTTTGAGTATCTAGGTCTGAGACTGTCTGGAGAAAGATCTCAATGCTCACATGATATGTGTGTCCCTTATGAATGCTAGTCCAGTGATTTCCAGCTGCAAATACGTGTGATTATTTGCCAGAGGACTGCTTTCCCTATTCCAACCTATTTAGCTCCTGTGTGGGGTGGGGTAGGCAGGAAGAGACAAGTATTTGATACTCCCTCTCGGCGGAGCCAAGATGGCGGAATAGTGAGGGCGCGCACCGATAGTCCGGGAAAATTTAGTTTAATAAAAGGGGAGTTACGGTAGCCTCAGAAAAAAGAACCAGGAAAATATTGCAGACAAAACTCTTCTGGATCCAGTGGGTGTGAATCGGAGGACCTACTGGGAGAACAAGGTCGCCCACCGCGCGCGAAAGCCGAACCGCAGGACCGAGCCGCGGGACTGAGCCGCGGAAGCCGAGCAGCGGGACTGAGCTGCGCAAGCTGCAGGGTCTGCCCACAAGTGCTCGAAGGGGAGTGCAACAGCGGGGAGACTTGGGAAGTCCAGGGCTCCGAGTCCACACATCGGCGCTGGAAGGGGAGCAGACCTGAGTGGAGAGCGTGGGAGCCCACAGTTCGGGACATCAGCGGCAGACTCAACACACCAGCGCTGGAACGCGAGGTGAGCCGAACCTCAATAACCCGAGACACCGGCAGGCAAGCGGAGAGAGGAGACTAGAGGGAACGACCCCCGGGGCGGGGGGGACTTCACCAAGCTAACTGGAAGAGAGAGAGGGGGAAAAAAAAAAGGTGACTGGTATGGACACGGGTTTCTCTCTCTCCGCTCACCTCTCAAGGGCGAGCAAGACAAAGAGCAGGCGCCATCTTGGACATACGTCATAAGCAGAGCGACCTCAGGTCTGCACCGGCCCTGAGCCTAGCAGTAAAACCTGACTCTGGGTGGGGCGAATTAACAGGAGATTAGGACTTAGTAAATTTATGGTGCTACTGAACTGAGACTGTGAAAAAAGAGACGGTGGGGGAGAGAACTCACGGAATTCACGTGAGCACTCTCCAGAGACGCTACAATTCCGTAACTTTGGCAACCCAGTGGGAGACTGAAGGAGAATTTGAGCCCATTCTAAGGGCCGAACAGATTCCCTGTGTGGTCCTTGGGAAAGAGCTTCTGATCTCTGGCTCCTGTGGGTATATCATTCGCCTGCTAACTACCTCCAACTTTGTTCAGCTGTGCAGAATAACTTCCCTGTTGAATCAAAAAAAAAAAGAGAGAGAGAGAGAGAGAGAGAGAGAGAGGTTTACCACGCCTAACCTGGGAGTGTCACCTTAGGCACACCAAACAGAGCTCCCAGGCCACACCCATCTCAAGCCCTAAGGCTCCCTCAAAAACAGATAGTCCACTTAATCTAGAGTCGTAGTATAACAAGAAAAAGCACCACAGTGAAGAAACCAAATATCTCCAATATGACAAATAACAAACGCAAAAACCAAGGTAATAAAAACAAGGAAGTCACCATGAAGCCCTCAAATGAAAAAGACACCCCAATTCAAGATTATGAGGATGATGACATAGAAGAAATGCAAGAAGCAGATCTCAAAAAATTGATAAGAACATTAAGAAGTTCTCAAAAACAAATTCTTGAACTACAGAAATCCTTAATGGACAAGATAGAAAATCTCTCTCGTGAAAATGAAATATTAAGGAGGAATCAAAATGAAACGAAACAACTAGTACAACAGGAAACTGGGATAGTGACTGAAGTGAAGAATTCAATAGATCAAATGAAAAACACAATAGAGAGCCTTACAAACAGAATGGGAGAAGCAGAAGAGAGAATATCGGACTTAGAAGACAGAGAACAGGAAAGGATACAGTCAGACCAAAGAAAAGAAGAGGAAATTAGGAATCTAAAACATATTGTCGGGAATCTTCAGGATACTATTAAAAAACCCAACATTCGGGTTCTAGGAGTTCCTGAAGGCATGGAGAGGGAGAAAGGATTAGAAGGCCTTTTTAGTGAGATATTAGCAGAAAATTTCCCAGGTTTGGAGAAGGACAGAGAAATCCTAGTACAGGAAGCTCACAGAACCCCTAATAAACACGACCAAAAGAGACCCTCACCACGGCACGTTGTAATTAAACTCTCCACAGTGAAACATAAAGAAAAGATCCTAAAATGTGCAAGAGAGAAACGTCAGATTACTCTCAGAGGATCTCCAATCAGACTCACAGCTGACTTCTCATCAGAAACTCTACAAGCTAGGAGGGAATGGCAAGATATAGCCCAGGTACTAAGAGAGAACAACTGCCAGCCCAGAATATTATATCCTGCCAAGCTCTCATTTGTGAATGAAGGTGAAATAAAGACTTTTCATAACAAACAGAAATTGAAAGAATTTGTTGCCACTCGTCCAGCCCTGCAAAAGATGCTTAAAGATGTGTTACACACAGAAACAAAGATACTCCCTCTCTCCCATGAGAGGCACTCAACCAATGATCACTGAGGGTTGATTCCTTTATATCCCCAGTTCTTTGGCCACCAGTGGTGTGATTTCAAGGCATGTTTGTAACGCATCTCCTAGTGGGCTAACTACAATGCATTTCTTACACTATCTCAGAACCCTCCAACGAGATAGCACTCTAGTTACCCACAGCAGTTTGCCTCTCTACAATGCATCCCTGTTAACTTCCTTCTCTACCTCAATTTCCTTACTGCTTCCTTACTGCTGCGTCTTAGGATCACTTCCCAGATAAACTATTCACACTTAAAGCTGTGTCTCTGGAGCCTGTTTCTGGAGAAACTGAATTTAAGACACATTATGCCTGAGTCCCCAAAAGGCACAGTATTGTTTAGCTGCAGCTATGGGAATCTCATCAGCTCAATCAGTGAATAGAATAGGCAATGATATAGAATCAGTACAGGCTGCTGAACAAGGGATGGTGTGTTGTTGGAAGAAATTGATCTGAGTTCCCGTGTATTTTATCCTTTGCATGAAGGAGAGGGGTGGCTAGAAAGAGCCTGCAGCCTGGAGAATCAAATTTACCATGATTTTAATGCTTATCCAGGGGCAGATAAAGAGAGTTTGGATTTGAGAGGGAAGGAGGTTAAAGTGAACATAAAGAATATATCTAAAACTCAAGATGGAGAATTAGTGGGATTTTCTGTTGATAGAGTTGGTAATGGAAAAGTAAAGAGGAGGAGGAAGCAAAAATAGCCCTCCTGGAGCACAGGGAGTAAAGCAGTGCCCTTGGCCATTTTGATCTATGTCTAATTTGTAGCCTCTGCTTACACGGTAATATTTATTGGACTTGAGAATTTCCTAAAGCAACCTTATAGTTCATCAGAATGGGACTCATTTCTCCAAAAGAACAGGCCCTATGAAGCCTTTGGAGATACAGTCAGTATTTCATATGAGTTTATGGATTTTTTCTCCAGACTCCAATACACATAAAATTTCTTATCTCTCTTTTCCCTGCACGGAAATCCTCAAACATGTCTTTTCTCTTTGTGAGGAAAAATATAGGCTTTTCTTAACAATAGACCTTCTAATGAGTGATCAGAGCTACAGTTTTAATATGACAGAGCCAGGATCTGTTTAACAATGGGTGGCCCTCTCTCAGCATCACAGCTAGTGGCAGCCTCATTTACACTTCTTCAATGAAGATATGGAAATGTTCCCTGCCAGATAGTGGAAGTGAAGGCAGGCTTTCACCAGCTATCACTTAACACAGCTTTTCAAGCCACTTAACACCTTTCTAGTGTCTGGAAGCTAATAGAATTCTCTTTACACCCTACTTCTCTGATTGTCACAGCTGCCCAGAATTTATGTTTGTTTGTTTATTATGTGTCTATGATTACTTATTTATTTATTTCTTCTTCTTCTTCTCTCTATCTCTCTCTCTCTCTCTCTCTCTCTTTTTTTTTTTTTTTTTACTAAAAAGAAAATATAGCGGTCTTAAATGTTGATAACGGAGGGGAAATTTCACAGCTGGACTTCATAGTGCTTTTCAAAGACTAGAGCTCTGAGATCTAAAAAACTTTTCACCAGATAATTATCAGTGTCTTTTACTATTTTAATTTTGCTTTTCAGCTTACTTATAAAATACCCAGTGTGCAGGAAAGAGCATTCGATCTTGAAATGATGCGATTTTGTGCCATTTGAAAACTGCTACTGGACACTATATCATTATTTGAATAAGCCAGGTGAAGGAGAAACTCAACGATCTTAATTCTTCCATCGCAGATAAAAGGCTCTGAAAAGCATAGAAAGAGATATTTAGAAAATTTATGGAAGAAAACAAAGTATAATTTCTTAGGGTGACAGCTTTGAACTATTTCCTTTCCAGAAATGCGACAAAGATGTGCTTACACACTGGCCTCAAGCAAGTGACTGATCTCCAACTGGAAGAGATCACATCACATTCGATCTTTTCCTAAGGAGAGAATTTCCAGTATTCTGCCCACACGGATCTATGCACATATTTCCAGAAACTCTGTGATTAAATGGAAATGGTCTATCCACCATGATGAGGTTTCTTAATATAATCTCTTCTACTTGAGGATATTGCCAGTCAGACTGACTCCCTTCAATAACCACACTACAGATAAGAGTAGGGTTCTGGAAATCATAGATAAAGCAACCAGATAAGGTGCAACATTGTGTGGTGTCATGTCAGATGTCGGTGGCATCTACAAATTGACCTTTATAAGAAATTCAGATTAATAACATACTATTCCATTAATGATTCACTTTTTTTAAGATTTATTTTATTTATTTGAAAGACATAGTTACAGAGAAAGGTAGAGACAGAGAGAGAGGTCGTCCATCCACTGGTTCACTCCCCAGATGGCCTCAACTGCCGGAGCTGCGCCGATCTGAAGCCAGGAACCAGGAGCTTCTTCCGGGTCTCCCATGAGGGTGCAGGGGCCCAAGGACTTGGGCCATCTTCTACTGCTTTCCCAGCCCACAGCAGAGAGCTGGATCAGCCGGGACTAGAACCGGAGCCCATATGGGATGCCGATGCTTCAGGCCAGGATGTTATCCTGCTGCACCACAGCGCCAGCCCCCCACTTCAGTTTTAAAAGCAGTAGGAACAGCTACAAGAAGTTAGCTTGAGAATCTAAATGACCAAAGGATGGCCTTAAGTAGACAACAGTTTTGGTGACTAGAATAAAGACTATGTGAGTTTAGAGGAAAACTAATTTCTGAATTTATTATGGGTTATATTTTGTCACCTCTTTCACACTGGAACATACATACTTTCATGGTAGACTGTGTAAGATGAACATACATGGCTGTACTGTCCAGTACAGTCACCCTAACCATGTTTGTTCATTGACCAGTGGAAATGTTTGAAAGCAAACTGAGATGAGTTGTAAAATACACAGATTTCCAAAACTTAATTCAAAGAAAATACAAATTATCTCATTAATATTTTATATTGATGATCGGTTGACATGACAATGTTTAGATACATTAAGTAAAATATAAAATGAATTCCACATGTTTCTTTTTACTTTTTTTTTTTTTTTTTTTGACAGGCAGAGTTAGACAGTGAGAGAGAGAGACAGAGAGAAAGATCTTCCTTTCCTTTCCGTTGGTTCACCCCCAAAATGGCTGCTACGGCTAGCGTGCTGCACAGATCTGAAGCCAGGAGCCAGGTGCTTCCCCCGGTCTCCCATGCGGGTGCAGGGCCCAAGCACTTGGGCCATCCTCCACTGCCTTCCCAGGCCACAGCAGAAAGCTGGACTGGAAGAGCAGCAACCAGGACAGTATCCGGCGCCCCAACCAGGACTAGAACCCCGGGGTGCCGGCGCCGCAGGCGGAGGATTAGCCTAGTGAGCTGTGGCGCCTGCCGTCTTTTTACTTTTAAATCAGCTGTTAGTAAATTGAAATTACATATGTTACTAACATAATTCTATTGGAAAAACATTTCTATTATTATTGGAAAAAGGAACCTATGTGCAAGAACTGATTTTCCCCTCTTTCACTATTTCATAAATTGAAGAAACCGAGTATCTTACTTGTGATTCATGTCATCTCTTTTAGTTCAACAAACATCATCACATCTGTGAATCTGATGTAAAAGTGATGCAAATAAACTCATCTAATTAATGAGGTCTACTACTTACAAATACTATTTCATAAACTAACATTCACATATGCCTGAGTTGTACATATATATATATATAATGTTAAGGATATATTGATTTTCTTATAAACTGAAAAACAAGCATTTTTCTTCTTAGTATTTTATTTACAAAGATATTTATTAAAATTGCTATTTATACCAATAATTTTTCATCAGTTTGTTTCAAAAATCCCAAAATCGTCATTTGATGCTCTTGTATTGTCAGTTTTTAATGATACATATTGAGAAATAAAGGATCTATCTCCTAAGAATGTTAATGCTAGTTTTTGAAAACATCTTTGCAACATCCTGGGAGTGTATAATAGAAATGTGTTTTTAATAAATTAAGAAGCTCTTATTTAAGTATCTCTACCATAAAGCATCAGCTTGGTTGAAAGCGTGAATTGGTGAGAACAGATTCATTGAATATTCAGTGACTTGGCACCAGAGTGGGGAGAGGAAAGAATAGATTTTGGAGATGCTCACATTGTTAACTCCGTCTGGAAGTAGCCACTTCCCCTAAGTTGAGAACTTTAAAAAATAAATTAATAATCCACAATCCTCAACTGTGGTGATCTAAAGACATACCTACAAAGCAGATATCCTCTTCTTAAGATAATATACCATAGTAAAGATGGATGAATTACTAAGCCCAAAATTACCACCTGATTACCAACATTACTCTGATCCAGATTAATCTACATTGTTTATATAGTTGATATATTTTATGAAATACAATGATGATATTTTTTAAAAAAATAAATCATCATTTTTTTATCCTTCCAACTTCCAGGGCTTAACATCCTAGAGGAAACTTCCAGTGCGCTTGGAATAAAATTTTACCATAACTCACAGCATCCCTCATGATGTAACCTCTGTTGCCTTCTCCATCTTTGCTCTGTTATCACTCCTCTCTTTCAGGCTAAATTCTCCAGCTGGCTGAAGCCTTGGAGTCTCTGCCTCTGTCATTCCCTCTGCCTGAAACCCTTTTTTAAGGCTTAGGAATATGGAAAATAGGAGACATATGAGCCCTCTGGACGCCTCTGAGTTATGTTCCAGGCCACCTTATCTTAAGTAGCTCCTGTATACTCCTGATGGTGACCATATATCTTATTTACCTACTTAATTTTCTTTATAGTGTTTAAAAAATCCAAACCATCTTTATTTTAAATTTATTTAGTTTATTGCCTATATCTTCTCACCAGAATTGAGAATACATGCCTTCTTTCTTTTGTTTGATGAGTTCCAAAACACATCAAAGGTCCTCAGTTATGGAATTCTGGCTTGCTGACCAGCTTGGTGAATGAGTGGAACATCACACATTTCGATAGGTGCCAAGGCAGGAGTAACTCAGACTTCCAGAGGAGGAAAAAGGTCACACCTGTTACAGATTAGGTGATTAGGAAAGTTCTCTGAAGGATACAGCACGGTGGCTGGCACCTGGCGATAAGCAGAAGTTGGAGAGGCAATCAACAAAAGGTTTACCTTCAAGGCAAAAGAGCAAGGGTCTGGTGGCTAGGAAGAGACTGTCATGCCTGGAGAATTGCAAGAAGTTCAACTGACCTGCAGAAAGAAGGGAAGGTTCTGCAAAATGGGGCATGCCTTGAATGTCAACTTGCTGACCCCATGTTAATGCTCAAGATCCTCTTGAGATTGCAAACTGAAAGAAACCGGGGGCTATCTCCCACCTTATGAATCGTCTTTCACATATAACACAACGTCTTCTACGAGGTAGGCTCCCAGCAAATGTCTGTTGAGGCCATTATCTGAACTGATATTTGGGGCTGTCTAGATTATACTGAGACATCACACAAAATGTAAGAATAACTCACGCTCCATTGATTTCCCATAATAGTTACTCTGAATTAGTATGAAGGATGGACATGCACAATAAATTGACATGCTCCAAAGCCTTTCACTGTGGAAAAATACCACCTTAACAATAAAGAAGGCCCAGGAGAGACCTTTCAGGGATGTGGAAACCATTTTTTCCCAAAGTTGAAACAAAAAAGGAAGTCAAAGTCTTGGCATAGTGGACTTTTTTTTTTTTTTTTTAAAGTCAAATTCACCCAGAGAGTCTGCATCTTTGTGGGAATGAATCATCGATTCTGAAATGTCTATTATAATTTCCCAGATATTAGTCATCATTAGAAATGATTTTAACAAGATATTCAATGATGTCTGTTTGAATGGCTTTTCAAGTAGAAACCAAGACTTGGTGATCAGAATTCTTGTATTGAGCTAGGTAAATTTTTTGCTTTGCTTTTCAGTTTTTGAAGGACAAATGGTCCCTTAATTGTACATCATTTCATAAATTACCACCCAAAGTCACATTATTTACAGCAGACTGAAACAAACAGCCTTAGAATTTCTTTCTGACTGTTACAGTAGAGAAATGTGAATAAAATGGAGAAATTATGTAGTGTTAATAATGGTGTTCGATACACCCATTTGGAATGCAAATAGGCTTAGATTCTCTAGAAATATCTGAAAACATTCTTTTAGGTGGTTGGTTCTTTTTCTTTATGGTAGAAGGCTATATTTTTTACTATACTGTTTCTCATGTTTTATTTCAGTGTGGAACATAGTCCCTTAATCATTAGCATGCATCCACAAACTAAAGCTCATTTATAGAAACTCAACTTGAATCGTAACTCAACAACACAAAGCCATCGGACATGTCTAGAACATCTGTGTAACCACTGCTTCATCTGGCAACATGATCACTTACAAAACTCACCACTTTTTAATCTCACTGGTTTAAAATGCTGAATGTTCATATAAAAGCTAAAAGAAGGCAGTCCTGCAGAGTCCTGATAAGTCTGAGATTTTCCATGAATAACCCTTGACATAGCGAGGTTGAGACAGAAGGAAGATTTGTTCTTTGTGAGATGCCACCAGAATAAAATTAAATAAATTATCAAACCTTGAATATTAAAACACTCTGAGCTTCAGGTGTGTTTTAATAATGTTAGTGTGATATGTGTGCAGATAAGGCACTAAATGGCACACATATTTCTCAATCCTATAAAACAAGTTTTTGTCTCCTCTATTCATATTTTTGGCAATATATTTTAAACTAATATCACCAAGTGGATGTGAAGGAATTTTTCTCAAGATAAAAAAACAGCAATTAGAAAAGAGATAAGTGTCTCTGCCCTGATACACTGATATTTAACCAAATAAAATGAATAAAATGAGGACAGGGATGGGAAAAGGAAAAGAAAAAGAGGACAAAGAAAGAAAAGAGGAGCTACAAAGGAGTAAGATAACATTACTATAGGAGACGTGGCCCATGCCCTGTTCATATTCCTTGGGCCTTCACATTTTTCTCTGTTCCAGACAATTTCCAGCTACCAGCCTTTGCAGCTCTTAGTCTGAGAGCTTTTTTTCCATTACGGTGGTAATATCCACCAGCAGAAGGCTACTCTGCCCTCAGTGGGCTACCAGTGCCACGAATCTATACCTCCTTGGAACCTTGTCCTCAAGCAATGATTCTTCAGTCTGTAAATACCCCCAGCTCCTCTCTTGGGTGCCATAACTCTAAGGCATCTATTATTTTAAGATTTATTTCTTCATTTGAAAGTCAGAGTTGGAGCAAGAGAGAGAGGGAAAGAGAGAGAAATTGACTTTCTACCAGCTGGGTCATTCCCCATATGGTTGTAATGGCTGTGGGTGGATCAGGCTGAAGCCAGGAGCCTGAAACTCCAACTGGTTCTCTTACTTGGGTAGCAAGGGCTCGAGTACTTGAGTCATCTTCCACTGCTTTCCCAGGCATGTTAGCAGGATGCTGGATCAGAAGTAGAGCAACAGGGACTCTTACTAGTGCTCTTAGGGGAAGCCTGCATTGCAGGCTTAGTACAAGGTGCCACAACACCGGCCCCTGAGGCATCTAGTCTCAGGTGGAGGATTAGCCTAATGAGCCGCAGCGCTGGCCTTGTAAGAGTTTGTCTTTGGTTTTCATTCATTAGAATTATAGCAACATCTATTTTTTTAAGACTTATACCAATTTTTGATGACATTGTATTTACCAGGGTCCCTCTGCTGTGCTCAATGGCCTTCACAGGTGTGTCATAAATATGTCTGAGTATAGACTCACTGCTTTTTAGCACAGTGCTGGGTACACATGCCTAGTAAATGTTTATCAGATGAAGTGTGATGATTATGCCCTTGGCAGTGGAAGGGTCTTTATCCAACTTTTAATCACATCGAGAGTAATGGCAGAATACGTGCTGCTTGAAGTCATCTGGTTGAAATCCACCTGCTTACACAGGTATTTTAGAGGAAAGAGGGGCACTT
Organism: Oryctolagus cuniculus; assembly: GCF_051225735.1. Classification (NCBI taxonomy): domain Eukaryota; kingdom Metazoa; phylum Chordata; class Mammalia; order Lagomorpha; family Leporidae; genus Oryctolagus; species Oryctolagus cuniculus. Next base: position 40,749,581 of record NC_142877.1, read on the forward strand.
TATCTGCCTTAGCATCTGGGAATAATTCATCACAGAAGCTAAGTTGCAATATCAATCACTCGGGATACCGCACTCCTTTTTAAATGAGAAGGATTTGGTTTCAACTATTGGACATGGAAGCTGAATGTGCAGTGACTCAATTCTTAAAAATATGTGAATATGAGAGAGGGAAGATTTTATCACTCAGAGTGCAGCAACATGAGAGCTTGCCCGAGTTCTGTAAAGTGCATATAATTTATTTTATGGACACTTTTCAAAAACACCTTAAAGCTTAAAGGATAAAGAAATCCGTGGGTTTTCATTTGGCTATTTGCCCCAAGTCTCAAACTTTGTGACATATTTCAACAGAGTTTTTTTTTTTCTTAATGGCAAAACAATAGTTATTTTTTAAAGTCTGAAATGAAATGGAACGGCATACCTATGTGCAACAGCTGGTGTTCATATGATTTTGTTAAATCTCTACTTTTATCTCAGTCTCAGTGTTGCCTGAGTACATGAGAAATTAGGAAAATCAGTTTTTAAAAAAACGAATCAAAACAAATGACCAAAACCACTCTACCTAAGTGATGTGTTCATCATCACAGTAAAATGAAATATTATGAAACTGTACATATAATTTAAACCTTCACAAAATTTTTACTATGATGTCTGGATAATTGAGGCAATGCTTTCCTGGAAAAAATTGCCTAAATTATCATTTTCATGTTAAAGTTATGTGAATCTGACTTTCAACTTTCAGTCAAGTTCTGCAACTTTTCTTCCTTTCTTTAGTCAGCTTATTGTCCCTCACGAGAAGGATAAGATTCTACAATAAGACAAGGCTTGTTTTTTTCCACTAGGTTGGTGGTTAAAGTTCAAAACTTTTAAATCTGAAGATGATGTAAATAATTACTTAATTGAAATGAACACTGAGGAATTATTCATATTTTAAACTAATATGACTTAATCATTAAGAAAGCTGTTCCTTTTTATTCTTTTTATTAAGATTTATTTATTTTAAAGTCATACTTACATCAACAGAAGGAGGGAGAGAGAGAGAGAGAAATTTTCCATCTTCTGATTCACACCCTAAATGGCCACAACAGTCAGATCTGGGCCAGGCCAAAGCCAGGAGCCAGAAACTCCATCCTGGTCCCCTTCATGATGGCAGGGTCCCAAATTCTTGGGGCACCATCTGCTGCCTTTCTATGTGCATTAGCAGGAAGCTGGATTGGAACACAGTAGCTGGGACTTGATCAAGCATACTGGTTTGGGATGCAGTGTTGCGAACAACAGCTTAACCAATGCTGCAAGCAACAGCTTAACCCTCTGCAACACAACATTCACCCACTATTTCTCTTTCTGTGTTTGTATGTATGTGTTATCTGTCTGTCTCTCTGTTTCAATTTGCCTGTTTCTGTCTCGCCATATGCATAAATATTACATTTTAATTCCATTTTTCATTAACTTTTTGAACTCCCTTTGTATATCAGGGGTGTTCAAAAAATTAGAGAAATGCATTTTATGAAAACAAGCATGAATTTCAAAATTTCCTTCTCCAATTTTTTTTTTCAATTTAAGAGGCAGAACAGAGACAGAAGACAGAGAAAGAGACAGAGACAGACAGAGTCCTCATCCTCTGATTAACTCCTCTGATGTCCATAATGTTGGAGTTGAGCCAGTGCAGGGTAAAGACAGAATCCAGGAACACAATCCAAGTCTCCTACAGAGGTAGCGAGAACTTACCTCTTAAGCCTCAAGGGTGCACCTTAGCATAAAGTCATTGTTGGAAACAACTCAAACCTAGTTACTTCAGTCTGGCAATTCAACAGCTAGGATAAATCTATTAATTCCATTCGTATCAACTATATATATATATATATATATATATATATAAACATATATACTAGTGGTTTTATTTAGCCAGTAAAACTCTGCTCATTAGACCTAATGGAAATGATTGTTGGAAGAGCTCATGATAGAAAAATCAATTATTGATATATAGTAAATTACCTGGTAGATAATTCAGTAATTGTTCCAATTAGCAGATAATGTTTCTTATAAGTGATCTGTGGTCAAAAGCTGGCCTGAACAACTTTTATATGCTAGGTCAGAACCACTGGACTCCAAGATTGCACTGGAAAGAAACTTCCCCATGAATGCTTTAAACCAGCCTGTTGCAACAGAATTCTTCTGGAAAACATGAAACAGTCACCCATCCACAAAGGACATTGACTTGAAACTCTCATTGATTTCTTTTTTTATTTTTTATTTATTTATTTTATTTTTTGACAGGCAGAGTGGACAGTGAGAGAGAGACAGAGAGAAAGGTCTTCCTTTTGCCATTGGTTCACCCTCCAATGGCCGCCGCGGCTGGCGCGCTGCGGCCAGCACACCGCACTGATCCGATGGCAGGAGCCAGGTACTTCTCCTGGTCTCCCATGGGGTGCAGGGCCCAAGCACTCCTGGCCACAGCAGAGAGCTGGCCTGGAAGAGGGGCAACAAGGACAAAATCCGGCGCCCCAACCGGGACTAGAACCGGGTGTGCTGGCGCCGCAAGGCGGAGGATTAGCCTAGTGAGCCGCGGCACCGGCCCAACTCTCATTGATTTCTAATTCTAACAATAAATTTTGGATCCTTGTTATCTGTAAGTTATGGTAATACACAGTTGCAATCACTAAGCTAAGCTTCCTGCGTACAAACAGACTCATAATCATAGACCCTTGAGCTTGTCATGAAGACTCTCATAACTCCAGCACCTTCTTTGTTTTGCTCATTGTTCGCCTGGCAGTACGTGATCTGCTGTCCCATCAGTTCAACTCCAGCCACGCAGACATCTGGAACCCCAGTCTCCCCTAGGTATCGGGATAGTAAATCCAGATGTAAAGAAAGGATGTGACAGAATCCCTATTCGCTGTATATGAGAGGTCTTCAAAAAGTTCATGGAAATGCATACTAGGCAAAAAGCATACATGAATTCTGAAAATTTTTTCACCATTGTAAACTTACCTTTTAGTCCCATTTTCCATGAAATTCTGACATTATTTCATATGTATGGCCTTGCTGGAGAGAGGATGTTGACCAGTACAAAGACCAAGAAAACTTTGTGAAATAGATAGAAGCTCATAAAGTCTGATAGTGATAAACTGATAAGCAGTGATGGTGAGAACTTTGTAAGGCTTAAAGGAGGTGTCTTGTTTCCTACCAGTGGGTATTCAATATCCGCTTGTCCACTCACAGAGAAACATGCTCATTACCTTATCCTAGGGAGTTCACTGAGAACAGAGGCCAAGTCTCTGCATTTCCCAAAATTCTTCTCACAGGTTGTGGGCTCAATTAGCATTTCTTATTATAGAACTTTTATTGATTGGTTTTTGATCTGGTTATCCATCCGCATGCTAAAGCCACAAAGTCAGCTGCAGAGGGAGTGCTTCAAGTATTCAATCCTCTTTTAATCAAAGCAAAGACAGGCTTCTAATAAAATTTTTTTTTCTTCAAACCAATTTATAAAGCTCATTACTCAGCGGTAAGAATGAAAGAGATAAGCTGTGTTTATTTGGAATAGCCTTTTCTCCCTCTGATAGAATGTTCTTGTTAGGTGCATTAAAAAAATATATTAGAATCTTTCTCACAATTGATCAGCCTCCCTGTATGTGCCTACTGAGAAGTTATTTCTTTAGAGCAGATTCTGCTGTAGCCGGTTGTGCTGTGAAAAGTGGTGCTAGCTCCTGAGACCTGTTGTTCGAGTTCAAGTGCTATCTATTGGGTTCACACTGCAGGATACCCAGACTAAGATTCAGGTCTCCTTTCTGACACCCCATTTCTCACCAGGGCTCGCACCTCATCAGATAATCCCTTCTCTCCCTAATGGCTCTGAAACCTACAGTCTTCTTTGCATCCCCAGTGCCACCATCACCATCTCTTGGACCACTGTGCCCCTCCTAACTAATGTCCAGGCCTGATCTTTGCCCCCACCATCCCTTCCATCCTGCCCTGTAAAGTCCCAGTGAGGTTTAAGATTTGAAATTGGCCTAAAGTTCCTTGTTGGTGTCAGAAAAAGTTTAGGAGCAGCCTCGGGTGCCCAGGCATGGCCCAGCCCCCACTCTCTAGCCTCCCTGTAGTTTATGCTTCACGTAGTGAATCACTGTAGAAACACACGTCCTTTCCCGCAGAGCTCTGCTTTCTTCTTTCTCAAGGGTTTTTATTTCAGAGTCTTGTCTTTTGGTCCTTCATTCCCTGGCAAAGCCCCGCTCCTTCCTCAAGAATCAGATCGCATGATTTGTGCCATCCTCTGGTGGCTTTCCTTGGTACCTAGAGATTTCAGTACCTTAGTGATATGCTCCTGGAGCCACGTGGATGGAAACAGTCTCCCACAGTCCTGATTATGCGCTAATGAAAGAAACGCACATCCTGTCTGTTTCTCCCACTGTGAAGTCAGAAGCTGTGACTTGTTTCAACTATGCATTCCCAGCAGCTAGTGCTCTGAGCCAATTCAGCAAGCTTTCACAGGGCAAGTGAAGTCAAAGATCACACAATAGTAATTGGAGAAGCAATGATTCCAACAGCAGCTCTTTGGTACCATCTGACCCAACAACACCCCTCCTGGGCATATGCCCAAAGGAGGTGAAATCACCACTTCATAGAGATATCTGCACTCTCACATTCTCTGCAATATTATTCCCAATGGCCAACATATGGAAGCAAACTAATTGTCAGGAGATAAACAGATGAATAAGGAAAATGCAGTGTACACACACACACATGCACACGCACACACACACACTGCAATATTATTTAGGCTTTGAAAAGGAAATCTCGCCATTTACAACAATGTGGATGATGAAAGTTGAGAACATTATGATACATGAAATAAGCCAAGCACAGACAGAAACATATTGCAGGTTCTCATTTGGATGTGGAATCTAGAATGAGAGAAGGAGAGAGAGAGAGAGAGAGAGAGAGAGAGAGAGAGAGAGAGAGAGAGAGAGAGATGGAGATTTATATAGATATAGAGAATAAAATTATGGTTACCAGGGGTAGAGGTGGGGAATGAGATGTAGGTCAAAGGTTACCAGAAATGTAGAAAGAAGAAGCCTGGAGCTCTGAAGCACAACATAAAGTCTATAATTAATAGAATTGTACTGTATTTGGGATTGAGCTAAATTAGTAGAGTTTATCTGCTTTTGCAGTTTAAAAAGTAACTATGTGAGATGAAAGGTGAAGTTGCTTCACTATCTGCCCTTTGACTCTGTGTGCATCCCATAACATCATGTTGTAAATCTCAACTGTAAATAATATGATTTACTTTTAAAAAGAAATAGCTCTTTGGACCTCAAGTGTATTATGATGCCCATACCTTGGTGAATGTCTTAGGAGGCTGAAACCTAAATGGCTAAAGTTAAAAGTATATCCACCAGCCATTCTTTCACCCTATTTCCTGTTTTTAGTACAGAGGTTTAAATGTTACGTGAAGATGCTCTTTGACTGTAATTAAAACCTCACTGGATGGCCGGCGCCGCGGCTCACTAGGCTAATCCTCCGCCTTGCGGTGCCAGCACACCGGGTTCTAGTCCTGGTTGGGGCGCCCGATTCTGTCCTGGTTGCTCCTCTTCCAGGCCAGCTCTCTGCTGTGGCCAGGGAGTGCAGTGGAGGATGGCCCAAGTGCTTGGGCCCTGCACCCCATGGGAGACCAGGAGAGGCACCTGGCTCCTGGCTTTGGATCAGCGCAGAGCACCGGCCGCAGCGACCACTGGGGGGGGGGTGAACTAACGGCAAAGGAAGACCTTTCTCTCTGTCTCTCTCTCTCACTGTCCACTCTGCCTGTCAAAAAAAGAAAAAAAAAATGCTTGTCATCAAGTGCATCAGCCAACATGAAACCTTTATTACATTTCAAATATTTTCTCTTTTGTTTGCCTTTTTATTCTGTTAGCGATGTCTTACTAAGCATGGGTTCTTTTTTTTTTTTAATTGTCTTTTTTTATTTTTTATTTTTTTTTTTGACAGGCAGAGTGGACAGTGAGAGAGACAGAAAGGTCTTCCTTTTTGCCGTTGGTTCACCCTCCAATGGCCGGCGCGCGCTGCGGCCGGCGCACCGCGCTGATCTGATGGCAGGAGCTTCTCCTGGTCTCCCATGGGGTGCAGGGCCCAAGCACTTGGGCCATCCTCCACTGCACTCCCTGGCCACAGTAGAGAGCTGGCCTGGAAGAGGGGCAACCGGGACAGAATCCGGTGCCTCGACCAGGACTAGAACCCGGTGTGCCAGCGCGCAAAGGCGGAGGATTAGCCTAGTGAGCTGCGGCGCCGGCCTTGGGTTCTTTTTTTTTAACTTTTATTTAATGAATATAAATTTCCAAAGTACAGCTTATGGATTACAATGGCTTCCCCCCCATAACGTCCCTCCCACCCGCAACCCTCCCCTTTCCCGCTCCCTCTCCCCTTCCATTCACATCAAGATTCATTTTCATTTCTCTTATATACAGATGATCAGTTTAGTATACATTAAGTAAAGATTTCAACAGTTTGCACCCACATAGAAACACAAAGTGAAAAATACTGTTTGAGTACTAATTATAGCATTAAATCACAATGTACAGCACATTAAGGACGGAGATCCTACATGAGGAGTAAGTGCACAGTGACTCCTGTTGTTGACTTAACAATTTGACACTCTTGTTTATGGCATCAGTAATCACTTTAGGCTCTTGTCATGAGTTGCCAAGGCTATGGAAGCCTTTTGAGTTCGCCGACTCTTATCATATTTAGACAAGGTCATAGTCGAAGTGGAAGTTCTCTCCTCCCTTCAGAGAAAGGTACCTCCTTCTTTGATGACCTGTTCTTTCCACTGGGATCTCACTCGCGGAGATCTTTCATTTAGGTCTTTTTTGCCAGAGTGTCTTGGCTTTCCATGCCTGAAATACTCTCATGGGCTTTTCAGCCATATATCCGTATGCCTTAAGGGCTGATTCTGAGGCCAGAGTGCTGTTTAGGACATCCGTCATTCTATGAGTCTTGCTGTGTGTTCCGCTTCCCATGTTGGATCATTCTCTCCCTTTTTTGTTCTATCGGTTAGTATTTTTAGACACTAGTCTTGTTTATGTGATCCCTTTGATTCTTAGTCCTATCATTATGATCAATTGTGAACTGAAATTGATCCCTTGGACTAGTGAGATGGCATTGGTACATGCCACCTTGATGGGATTGAATTGGAATCCCCTAGTATGTTTTTAACTCTACCGTTTAGGGCAAGTCAGCTTGAGCATGTCCCAAATTGTACATCCCTTCCCTCTCTTATTCAGCATGGGTTCTTAATTTTAATTAAATCCGATTCTTTTCCTTTATAGTTTATACATATAAACTATATATATTCTTTTCCTTTACAGTTTATATATATATATATATATATATATATACATACATACACACAGAAAAACACACACCCTTAAAGCATTACTTACTTGTCTTCACATCATTACATTCATATCTTAGTCCATTTTCTGTTGCTAATACAAGGTACCTGAGGATCGGTAAGTTACAGAGATCAGAGGTTTATTCAGTTCATAATTCTGGATGTAGGCAAGGTCACCACTGTGCCACAGCACCTGCCAAGGGCCTCAGGCTGTGTCATGATGTGGCAGATAGCAGCTTAAGGCAGGAGCGTGGCTGAGAGCAACATTGTATGTGGAAGAAGGATTCCATGATGGTATCAGGCTGAGAGTACTGATCCAGTCCCAAGAGAACTCGTATTCCCATAAGACAACATTGACCTCCTCTGAGGGTAGCATGACCAAGACTTAATTTCCATTCTTAAAAGCCCACCACCTCAATACAGTTACGTTGGAGAACTAAGCCTCAATGTGAGTTTTGGTGGGGACAAACACCATTCAAACCACTGCACAGTATACATTATATCATTTGCATAAGTTATTTTAAACTATTTCTTCATTTTATTTGATTATTTAAAAGGTAGTTTCTAAATGTCTAGCAAGTTTTCTCCTTTATTCTATTGGTAGCTCATCCTCTAGGACATTAAAAATTTCTTGGTTATAATGAATATTTTAATTTAATATTTATTATAAAATTATGAGCTACTTTAAAATCTAGATTTGATGATAAGAAAATATACTAGGTGCTAATAATACATGTTTTACTTTGACACCACCATGACATCTTTCATTAAACAAAATTCAGGCTTCCATTTGGAAGGCTTAATTCTTAGCTTGCTTATTAAAATGGACTGTATGTACTGGTATGCATACCATATGAAGATCATGAAAATTGCCTTAGTTTATAGCTTTGCGTCTTTCAATGTGATGTCAAGACTTGAACTGGATAGCATTTAGTTAAACAACTTGGTCTAAGGTATTGGAAAGTACATGAAGCACATTGAAATTCTGTCAAATAATTATTGCATGAGCGCCTTGTCACTTTTACTCAAGAAGCATTGAATAAATGAGTAGCCTCATTAATCATCAAAAACATCAGAATGCACTTTAGGGATCAGGAAACTGGGGACAGGTAGGTCAAGTCAATTGGCCAAGATAATGATACAAATTAAATCAAGTCCAGCCATGAGGAAAATCATACAACTTGATTTCTGGGAGGTCTGTCCTGCATATGTGTGGTATTTACTTAACAAAGAACAGATACAAAATTGGATGTGAATGTTTTAATAATAATATATTAACATAAGAATACATTTGAAATTTTTATACATTTATTTTCATTAATGCTCTCTAGATCAAATGATGTGACTGATTCTGAATTTCTGCTGAATAATTAGATTTTTTAAATTTCTTGCTTGGATACTTTTTGGAATGGTTATGGCTAAACATGCCATGTTTGATGCTATTTAAATTCTACTTATTCACAAGAATTTACAACATGAAGCAATGAAATTGAAAGTTACTGTGCAATTTTCTGCTTTCTTTTAGTGCATTTATATAATAATGCTAGAACTGATAAAAATTTTCAAAAGGAGCTTTTCTTTTTTGCATATGTGAAAAAATCATTAAAACATTATTGAACCAATATTATTGAAATAAATTTAATTTTGCTAAATTGATCCACATCTATTGTTAATATAGTCAGTTACATAATATATATTTGAAATTACTTATCAATATCCCATGGCATTTTCAATCTGGCCTCTTACAAAGAGGAGGAGGAGGGAAGGAGATTTTAGAGAACAGATGATGGCTATGAAATAGGAATGATACAGAAATATAACAAATGAGGAAGGGAGAGTTGTTGCATTTGCTCTAGTGACAACTAACTTGCTGAATTATAGTAACTTTTATGTTCTATGATGCTCATTAAACAAGGTTCTGCTAGTGCTCCTATACGCCATGAACTAGCCAGTGTGTTTGTTTCGACTCTTAACATCTTCAAATAAATGGCTGAGTTAAAATCTGTTGTACAAAGAATGGCTTATGGCCCGCAGACAACAACTTCTCTTTTAAATATATTCACAAATGCCTCATAAATGTTTGCTTGAGTGTTTTATTTAGCAACAACATGAATAAATATTTGAAAGAGTATTGCTAGTGACACAGCAAAAGTGAACTGTAAAATATCTGTAATGACTGCTTTGAAACCTGCACCCTTGAAGCAAAATTGACTAAGAGAGAGGGGGAAACCTAAGATAATAGCGGGTGAGCTCTTCACGGCGCATGTATGTATAAAAGTGTGTGTATGTGTGTGTGTGTGTGTATGCGGTTGTCTATATGAAGCAAATCATCTTTGCAAAGACCCGTATCTGCTGAATAGAAGAAACTGCATTCCACAGACACATCTGCCAGAAAAATCTGGGGTTGTAATTTAGGTTTTTATAGTCCGAGAATGACTAGATTGGTTTTTAAAAGCCCTGCATCTCCAATGTTTTCATTTCATTCTTTGATCAACTATGTCAGCCAAGGAATAAAATGGTCATTTATTTCTTTTGAAAGCAGAGGGGAAAAAAACAGATTTACATTAAATAGCAGTGATCAGGACATTCATAGAAGTTTCCAACTATTTATCAACATGCCTGGCTTGCAGCTGAAATTTACTTAATCAGATTTGTATCTTTAGTAACACCACAGATTCCATAGTGGAGGCAGTAGAGTTAGTCTAAGCTACGGACAGACCAGTCAAATGTACATATGGCTGCGTAATTGTCAGAAAATGTCCTCATGTCAGATGGGAGCATGGTTTACAGTGAAAACAATCCTGTTAGTGCGTCTGCAGCATATGAGGAGACAGCTCCACTTTATTAGTGAAATTACGCTGGCCATGGATGACTGGCTGTCTTGGTCATTTGCAGGCCAACTGTGAAGCCATCAATAGGGTCACTGGACAGCCCAATCCAATTCAGTCATTAAGACAACTGGAGTAACCAGACTGTAAAATGGTTGGTCTGGTTATTTCTTAATGATGTAATTGGAGCAACCACAGAGAGATCCAATTAATTGCTGTGAGCAATTGGTGGCTGTGGTGGGCTCACTAGAGAAGCTCAGCTGTCAGTGACAGACTTGAATTGACTGTACAGCTTCCTGATCGATTGTACAATTCGTTACGACCAAGCAGAGAGGATCAAGGAGAACTGATTTAATTTTGGTGATTTCATTGAACCCATAGATGAATCACACATCTTAGGGGTCTGTGTGTTTGTCTCTGTGTGTGTGTGTGTGTGTGTGTGTGTGTTTTCTTGTTATTTTCTCAATAGCAATTATTTATGAGACATTAGTGATATGTAATGCTGTTTTCAGATATGACTATTTTACTTGGGCAGAGTAAGTTTCAGTAGGTAATTCTGTAGACTGTTGTAGAGTTGCATAGGGAAATCAGTTATTTTCTAGAATGGGAAAGGAAGTACAAGCTTGAATGAAAATTGTCTCTGCAGAGGGGAGGAGAGAAATCTCTTCCTTCAACTTTTCATGCCCGATCTGAGAAACTCACATGATCCTTAGCCTATTCTTGGCATAGTAATGCCAGATATTCTACTCTGTTGGGTGGCCTGTGAGAAGAGCTTGGCATCAGTGTAGCATAGTATCAAGAACTAAAAGATTGCTCCAACATTTTGGGGAGCAATTATGGAGCCAATGAGTATTTCAGCTTTCCCCTACACTATGGCAATTTCCCTTTGAAGGAAAGATCTAGTCACTTATATAAATTCTTCTTGGCCAGGACTACTGTGAACTTAATTCATTGCATCTGCCACTCAACCATGCCTGGAATAGCCACTGAAGAAATGTTCGTTGCATAAGTAAAGTAATGTGTTCTCAAAAGAGACTTGCCTTTGAAAAGTTCATGCCACAAGGGTAGGTAACTGTTGCATTTTTTGAATATTTTTAAGAAAAGAATAAGTTTACGAGTTGGAAGAGATTTTTGACGTTAGTCCAGCTGTAATTTCCCACCAATGGTCCATAGTTAGATGCTACTCTCTGGCAGCATCCTCACCAGGCCAAACCAACATGAGAAAGACAGAAGGATAATGGGTTTGTGATATTAAAGATGCCCACAAATTCCTTGTCAGGAACCCCACTGAGAAGGTAGAGTATCTTCCTTTCCCCTTATATCCCGTGCCTGTCATGTTCTTTTTAAGCATAGACTCTAGGAGGACCATAAGCATCTGCCTCCTGTGTTAGAATGCTTGTTCTTGCTACCCTCATTCCAGAATACGGTCACCAACCCTCACGATTGTACACATAATTTAGTGGTTGTTTTAAGTCACTACATTTGGGCTTGGTTTATTCCTAGCAATTCCTAAATACCTACAACAATAGTATATATTCACCTGTGCAAGAATTATCTGCACCATTTCCTGAGAATTGCCTCTTCTGAGATTCTATACTTCCTAAGTTTTAGGCGTTAAAGTATCCTTTCTTTAAGATGTGATGACCAGATTAGAGAGCAGTGATATATATAGATGTATGCCTTAAATTAGATTTATTAAAGTTGGCATTTATGTATATCACCCAATGTTTTAATGCACTTTATATATGACATTCAAATTCTCTGCCCAAATCCAATGTTACATCCTCTGCAGAATTCCTTCCTCTACCAGGGCTATAATCAGTTAGCCAACTTCTGCTTCAACAGTTCCAGTAAAAACAATTGATTCATCATAAGGCATCATAATCTATCTTTAAACATCTGCAATTATGAGGAAATACAGTATTGTAAAGCTTTGATATTAATGAGAAGTATTATACAGATTTGGGTCATTTTTCAATTTAAAAAATAACACTGGAATTTGTTAATGATGCGTGTCAGAATAACATTTTATGAGTAAACGTTGTCTTACTCTAAAGCTTTTCTCACTTTGAATGGGGAATAAATCTTACCCACCTGAAAGGATTATAGCTGAGAAATTACTTTATTCCAAAATCAATGGATATGTTTTCTACAAAAAACATGAGCAAAAGATGACTGAAAGTCTTTCACTAAACCACTTTTGTCACAAAGATACTTAGTATAACACCTTATAAATTACATTTCTGCAAAATATGAAGAGGAAAAATAGTACAAAGGACATTGGGAAGAATATAAGTACAAAATAATATGTTACAAATCTTATTCTTGAAATAATATGGGGGCCAACGCTGTGGTGTAGTGGGTAAATCCGCCACCTGCAGTGCTGGCATCCCATAGGGACGTCGGTTCGAGTCCCGGCTGCTACACTTCTGATCTAGCTCTCTACTATGGCCTGGGGAAGCAGTAAAAGATGGCCCACTTCCTTGGACCACTGCATCTGCATGGGAGACCCGGAAGAAGCTCCTGGCTCCTGGCTTTGGATGGGCCCAGCTCCGGTTGTTGTGCCCATTTGGAGAGTCAACCAGCAGATGGAAGACCTTTCTCTCCCTCTTTCTCTCTCTTTCTGTCTTTCTCTCTCTCTACCTCTGCCTCTCTGTAACTCTGCTTTTCATACAAATAAATAAATCTTTAAAGAAAATGAAATAGCATGGCTTTGAGTTATGCCTTCTGTGTTTGTCAGCTTCCTTCTGAAGTTCTCAACATTTTTAATATCAAGGAATGTGGCTGACATAGGAACTTTAGTTCTTACATCATTAACATTCTAATACTAATAAGTTTTAAGGGAATATTAAGTGAAGTAAATTTTGTTTGTCATCATTAATAAGGATCTGGAGCTCTGAATTATTGTAAATGGTAAACTAATTGTCAAATGGTAGAACTTCTTCCTCTTTTGGCTGTTTCTTGAATGTCATATTCCTCTTTAGGAACTATTTTCTATATTTTTCTTTTTTAAAATTTTATTCAAGGTATACAAATTTCATACATTTCATGTATAAAGATTTAGGAGCATAGTAATTCTTCCCACTATATCCTCCCTCTCACCCTCTCACCCTTCTTCCTCCTCTCTCTCCTATTCCCACTCTTAAATTTTATAAAGGTCTATTTTCAGTTTACTTTACACTCATAAGATTAACCCTGCAATAGTTAAAGAGTTCAATAAATAGCTTGAGGAAAAAAAAAAAAAACCTGTTCCTCAACAGTAGAAACAAGGGCTGTGAGCAATCATCAAATCTCAAATTGTCAATTTCACTCCTGTGTATTACATTTTAGATACTCTATTAGTTACCACAGTTCAGGGAGAACATATGGTATTTGTCTTTTTGGAAGTGCTAATTTCAGTAAGTATAATGGTTTTCAGTTGCATTCATTTTGTTGCAAAAGACAGGATTTAATATTATTTTTAACCACTAAGTAGTATCCCATAGTGTATATATGCCATAATTTCTTTACCCAGTCATCAGTTAATGGACACCTGGGTTGTGAATTGAGTTGCAATTATCACGGGGGTACAGATAATTTTCTCATATGCTGATTTCATTTCCCTTCATAAATTTCCTGAAGTAGGATTGCTAGATTTGTTTTCAGCTTTCTGAGGTATCTCCCTGCTGTCTTCCCACAATGGCTACACCAGTTTACAGATTATTATCCCTTTCCCCCCACATCCATGGGCCAGCATTTATTTTTTGTTGATTCTGTGTGAGAGCCATTCTAACTGGGGTGAGGTATTTCAAAACCTACCATCTTCCTCACAGATATAACCTTCATTGTGGCAGTCATTGGACTTATAACAGAATTCTTCAAAGATTAGAAGAAAAGCAATGGCAGTGTTTCAGTGAATGTCAGTTGGCCTCAGACTAATTTTTCAGAGTAAGGATATGCATAACTTATACCCAGTTCAAAAGGAGACTTTGATTTTTCATTAAGTATTAATGGATATTATTATACTCAGGATATTCTTTGGATGAGAATACATTTTTCCATGACATAGTTATTAAAGAAACAAAATGTTCCTCACAATCCCAGCCTCTGTATGAAATAAGATGAAAATTTTGGGAACAGTTTACAAAATTTATGTTAAGGACTGATTGGATTTGCCTGGTAGCATTATCAACTCAATGGAGGAGGGAATTTGGTGCTCTGTGTATGAATTTCTCTCTAAAAGAACAAATTTAATTTCATCAGTATTTGCCTTTCTTTCTTCTGCTCGTAGGGTTAAAGTTGTGTGAAACAGAGTAAAATCTCAGCAAGACTTGTGGGTGCATTGGCTACCTTTGATTGTAATTATCTGCTAAGACTACAGTAGCATTTTGCATAAGGCAGTGTGGTACGCACAGCTCTGAAATGAGCATCACTGTGTTGGGGTAGCAAGCTCATCCACCTGCATGGCAGACAGAGCTGCTGATTCTGGGTTGGTTGTCTTCTGGTGACTCCTCAGAGGAATTTCAGCTGGGTGATCCACCTGCACCTACTCTCTCACATTAATCCCCCACTACAACAGTGACCTTTTGGCGGAAGATTAGAAGCATGAAGTTTCAGTTATAGAAAAGAATAAGTTCTGGAGATTACTATAGACCATGGAAATTGAAGTTAATAATGTGTACATAATATATATGTAAATGTGTATAATACTATGCTTGAAACTTGTTGAATAGGTTTTAAAATGTTGTCATCACAAAAAATAAGGATGGTAGGTGATGAACGTCAATTAGTGTTACGTAATCATTTCATAGTATATATGTATATATTTACATATGTATCAAAACATCATGTTGTACACCCTAAATATATCAATTTATCATGTCACTTAAAGATTTAAATATATGAGCAACACCTACCTAGCTTAGGACAAGTGGGGTCATTTTACTTTGTCTTGATTTCTTTTGGGCTATAAGTGTTTATATCCATATTAAAGTAGAAGAAATGTGGATGGTCAGATTTAAACTTATCTCCCTTTTGTGCCAGAATACCACTTCCTCCACTTCAAATCCTCAAATTACACTCTACTTCAGTTCATAGGTACAAAGTAACAAATGTCCTGACATTTACTCTTGAATGGAAGAAAATTAGATTTCTACCTATTTAAAGCCATGAACAAATGTCAGAATTAAGATCAGTTTGTTGGATGAGTTTGTAATTCCACATGCAAAAGATGAAATATTTTCATACTGATTTTTCCTTTCCTATACTGCAGTATACCCATTTGTACATTGAGTACACTGGGTACTTTCTAAATAGCCATTGAAATGTGTTTTCTAGCTTACATTTTTATACTTTTTATATTACCTGTGTTCAGCATATCTGTGTAAGCTTTCATTGAAAAAGTGGTTAGCACTTAGTAGGCACTTAAATATCTGTTGAATAAATAATGATGACTGCATTATATGCTTTTATCTTAGTATATATATTAAATTCAGAGATAGTCCTATGAGCTATGATATTTCAATGAGTTATAAATATTAAACTTTTTTAGAGAAGGATAAGAATTATTTTAAGAAACTGATGCTTCACTTGCCTGTTATTTAAAAGGGATTCTTTTGTGTTATGCTTAATTATTCACTAAAAAATTTACTTTTTTCCCCAAGGCAGTATTTGAGTGGAATAGATAGTTCCAGAATTCATGTGATTATTATAAAGAAAAGGAAGAACTCTGGAGCTGAATGTGGAGTCAGAATGGAAACTGAAAGGAAAAGGATATTACTTTTCTTTCAGAAAGTATTCCAAAGATTCAGCCTTAGCTACTGAAAACTATTGCCTACAAATTTCTTTTCATCCTAAACTTAAATTTTACTCTATCTCTTGACTGCGAAATATGTTCCTTTTCTCCTGTCCCAAGCAATCCATTGCAGCAACTAGTCATTAAAATATGGCATATTCTGTGTCGTCTTATCAGTTCATATTTTAATTAGTCCCAAGCTACAGGCTCACTAGAATTATTCAAGGAAAACATGAACTTAAAAAGAGACTAAAACAAGACACAACATCATCCCCACTGGCTGTAGAAAACATAACATCACGTGATGACTGTTACCCCCCAACCAACCCTGTGGCCAACAAGCTGTCCTGAAGATGTTCAAAGATTCTGAAGTGGATTCCAGTTGGTTGCCTCATTCATAGGCCAAAACTGGAGACAGTTTATCTTTGATACTTTTTAAATTAGTTTCTGTATTCAACAAACATTCATTCACTCGTTCATTTTTTCATTCATTCAAAAGGCCTTGTGAAGTTCCAGAGACATAGAGGGAAAAAAAGAAATCCACAGAATCACACTCCAAGTCCCTTTAGTTGAGGGTGGTGAGCAGTGGACGTCAATTAGTGAATGAAAAATTGCAAGATGAGATGGGAAGGCTCACAGCTATTCAGAGGCACTGTGGACATACAGAAGCCAATGCCGCCTAGAGGAGCACAGGAGGTGAGTCGTGGAGGACTATTAAAAGAGGCAGTTTTGAAGAATGATGGGAAGAAAGGACTGTTCAGAATTAGGGAGCAGTCTAGGCTCAGTACTAAGGCAAAAACACAGCATGTAGGCAGACGTGTGTTAACTGGAGTGCAGAACAGAAGGAAGGAGACCAGTGAATGGTGCCAGACAATTATGGGCCTTATATTCTCATGAGAGTGAGGATGATGGGCAGCCATACAAAAACTATGGAAACCATTGCCACAGTGGATAACATGGGTAGAGATCATGCCAGGGGAAAAGTGTCACTCTCCCAGGCTTCCATGTTCCAAATGAAAGCTTTTGTAAGTCAATGAGAATCCACTTAAATAGGGCAAGGAGAGACATGTGCAATATCCTGCCAACAAACATACTCTGATCTGCCTCAAAGCTTTCTAAATATTCAAGCTGCTGTTGTTATAGAAAATAATAGCCAGGGCTTTGTGGGTTTTGTTTTCATCCCAATGATATTCATTCACATCAGATAGATTCCTGAGAAGAAGCCCCATGTGTCAAACTATTTGGAGGAAGAGAATAAGGAAGCACTAAGTGATATAAAATGAAGACAGGGAGTACCCAAAATTGTGAATGAATATTCCATAAAGGATTTTTTTTTTCCTCACTGACCTTGGAGGGCCCTTCTGTTATGTGCAGGTTTGTAAAATAAAAGCATTCAATCTGAGATCAGAAGACCTGGGCCTCTGCTGTCCTTTATCGCATATGGACTTCTCGGAGCCTCTGTTTCTAAATTTCAAAGTGTTATCACGAAAAGGAAATAAGATAACAGCCATCAGATGAACTAATGTATATCAAAGTATGTGGATAAAACCAAAAGTACTCTACTAATTAAGATTAGTATCATCTGTGCATGTTATAAATACAGAGGTTTATGTATACACTTCAGAAGTTGATTTCTTAGAATATTTACAGTGAGACAGTAACATAGCCTATTTTTTTTTTTTCTGTTTAACATACAGCCTCTGTTG
The DNA here is from genome assembly GCF_051225735.1 of Oryctolagus cuniculus. Classification (NCBI taxonomy): domain Eukaryota; kingdom Metazoa; phylum Chordata; class Mammalia; order Lagomorpha; family Leporidae; genus Oryctolagus; species Oryctolagus cuniculus. The sequence goes on from NC_142877.1 coordinate 40,767,272, forward strand.
GGCTATACAGTCAGGCTGCTTGACTAGGTTTGAAGGCTCAGAGAATTCATATTATTTTGGACCAACATGATGAATTCATAATGGGAATTTTTGAAATATGAAGACTTCTGATGATATTAAGCCAACGTCTACAATGATAAATGTTGTTAAAAAAAAAGATTTAGTATTAACACCCTGACTTCAGTGACAGTGATCCTAGAGCTCCCCTAGTGATATTTTCTCATGGATCCTGATAACCTTACGCCATAAGGACTCCATTTGCAAAGACAGACTATGAGATTGAACTTTACTGTGTGCCTTGACCAAAGTTTTCTCAAGGAAGGAGTCATTCCTGCGTCTCTTAAACTATTTGGATTTGACCTTCTACTTGTGTAGCTAAAGAAGATTTCCCTACTTTAGCCAAAGAAATGGGCTTGCTTGCAAGAATGTATGAAGAGTTAGAGCAGTATCTGAAGGGAAGAGACCAAAGCTTGCATGTACCTCCCTTAGCTTGACTCGCATGTGAAAGTGATGTATGCAAAATATAGCATTGCTGTCCTGACCCAGGGGTGACCTGAGCCAATTCTCCCTCTATCTGCATTTGCTTTGTGCCAAACAGATGGATTCATGGGCCATCCTGCTGTTTGCTCCAACTTCTATCCTACTTGAAGGTTTTAATATGTTCTTCCTCTGCACTCCACACTCACGACTTTATCTTTTATTTTCCCTTGACATTGCTTGGATTGTACCCAGGTTCTTGTCTTCTCCCCCTTGTCCTCAGGACCCCATGGATAGCCCTGTCTGATGTGACCCATCACTTCTCAGATTCTGCCAGAGGAGCTTCAGACTGCAGCTAAGTCAGTCAGTCTGGAGTCCAAATCCTTTGTCCTGGAAGCAATCTGGCTAAATAAAACAATAAAACCCATCTCCAGGCGACCAATCCTCAACTCCCGATTCCATGCGCTGATATGTTTGTGTTGTTTACCCAACCCTCACGGAAAATGTTATATAAATGTCATGCTGCTGTCTCAGGGGTTTGTCAGACTTACTATCTAAGCCTTAAACTGAGACTAATGCTGAGAATCAAGATTGTTTCTACCCACCTGTGTCCTGTGTTAGAGCTGCATGATTTGATTTTGTCCAGAGGTTGAAACTAGAAAAGGGTTCCAATACTGGCAATACTGATGTCAGTAACCAAACAATATGTGAGGGTTGTATTTTCATTTTCTATGCTGTCCTTGGTGAGTTTTTTATGTGTGTGAGGGGTGAGGGATGAGTTCTGAAGGGGCACCATGCTAGAGATGAGAGAGAAAAGCTCTCCTCTTGGTGGGCACATTGCTTTCTGTAGATGCTATGATGTGTTGCTCATATCTTCCTGGCAGAGTACAAGGAGACAGCCAGTCAGAGTCCAGGAGGCAACCAAATATTGTCAGTAGTAGAAAACCATTGCCAACCGTGCATTGGAAGGAACCCAAAAGGTCAAGCTGGTGTCACCAGACAGAAGCTGGGACCTTGGGAACGTGGGTTGTCCTGTAAGGGCTGGAACTTCGGAAGTACACAGACCCTGTAAGGGATGCCCCTGACACAGCAAAAAAAGAGGAAGAAATACCCAAAGCTTTTCTCAGCCTCATGTGAGCAATCTTCTGTCAGTAATTCTCCTGAATCTTATACAACAGAATAGCCAGGGATTTGTGGGAGGGTCCCTCTGACACAGAGCAGACCAGGAGGCTGAGCTGAGGGCAAACGGGGAGATGACCAGGCAAATGGCATCTATAAAATATAGTGTCTCAGGGAGAAGCCTGAAATCTGTGTTTCCGACAAATCGTTCTGAAGACTTTTGGGTAAACTGAAGTCTGCTAATCTTTCCATAACATGGCAATCTCTGGAATTTCCATGCCTCATAAAAGGTGACATCAGTTCTGATGGTTCTTGAGTTTTGTTGGCCTTTGTCTTTCCCTAACTTTTAAACTGAATATGATATATAAAATACATAGGTTATATGGCAAATTGATATTTAATAAAAACATTTCTTCCATTTGTACAACCACTTAGGAACCATTAAAATGGCACCCATAGTAATCCAACCCCATAAAAAGAAAGTGAGGTGCAATTACTTAAAATCAGTTCCACAACACAGTACAATACTTTCCAGGATTCATCACTATTAATGTTTGTAACTGATAGCTGAAAATAAAACCCTCAAATAACAATACTATCCAAAACTGCGTGCACACTAATTGTGAATTGTGTAACTCATGGGTATGGTAGCCAGATGCTCCATGCATGGACTTTTTTCCCTTGTTCTAAACTGCACTTCATTAACTCTTGAGGTTTTAAACTGCCTCCCCTAATTAGTAATCCTAGCAATTTTTATGTGTGGATATGTTTTATGTGTGTAAGGGTATGGGAAGTAGATATGAACATGCCAATTTAATCTGGTGGAATTCTACAGAAAATCAGCTTGACATGCCTTAGAGGAATATTCTGTATTGGATTTAGTTAGTTCTACTAAAAGCGATTGGGACTTGTGTAATTGAAAGTTTTTGAATTTATATGTAAACCAAAAGGGGAAAACAAGAATGTGGAATGAGCATAGCAAAGAAAGATATATTCAAACAAGGCTGCTACTTTTTATCGAGAAACAAGCTTAGAGGCACCAAGTACTTGATTTACCAAGTAGAATTGACTCATCTTTATCATTGAATATCCCCAATAACTAATTTGCATTTTAATATAAGAAATCAATTTCATTATAAATAGATTTGTGTGCTGCTGTTCTTCATATTTGTCCCTTTAAAAACATGTCCAGTGATTGATAAGAAACAATCATCCTTGAGACAATCATTTTTCTCATCACTGCTTTCATGGTTTGATACAAACTAAGAGGAGGCTGGGATTCACAATAAGTTGTGCTATATTTCCAGTGCCCACCCTCTTCAAAAAACCTTGTGTAATCCTGGCAAGTCTCTGTTCTTCTCGCTCCTCACCCAAATGAGAGGATTGAAATTAGAGGATCTACAAGGCCCTTTGGAGCATACATTTCAATGAGTCTATAACATAAAAACTTACCTGTGTTCTGCAAAGGTAAATCAGATCCTGTCTCCACCTTTTGCTATCAATCATAGTCAGTTATTTGCTACGTATCTTCCAAGATTTATACCTTTACTCAAACCCAAATGATGAGTCTCATCATATACTAGCTTTTCCAATTTTTTCCAGTTTCAAGTCATTTTTGTTTGCTATGAACTCCTCTGTTTGACTTAGATTTCTTCAAAGATGATGATTTTGTCTAAACATTTTTGTGTCCCTGGAGGTCAGCACATCATAGACCTTAGGAATGACTACATTAAATGGTTATAGGTTTCTTTGCTTAGCTAAATATTGTATTTTATGGCAAGCAGTCTCAAAGATGACTTCTGTGATCCTCTCTGCTTAATCTTCATGGCCTTGTGTAGTCCCCTCCCATACTGAATCCAGGCTGACTTGAGGCTCACAGGATTTGATAGGTGAATTCTGATGCCGGGTCATGAAAGGTCTTGCAGCTTCTGTTTTGGTTGTGGAGGAATACAGCCAGCAAGCAATCAAGACACTCAAGAAACACGGTAGAGCTGCATGCAGAAAAAACTAGGGCCTCCTGCAAATCACAAACCCCACGTTGGGGAAGTGCCACATTAGAAACAAAGATCACAGTCTCAGTCAGTTCTGCACATGTAGCCCCAGTGTCTGACTGAGACTTCATGAAAGCCTCCACAGCTAGAATCTATTCACCAAGCCACTCCCAAATTCCCATATAAACTGAGACATAATAAATAATCGTTATTGCTTCAAGCTACTAAATGTTGAAAAAATTTATTATGTGATAATAGCTAATGCCAATATTGTCCTCCTCCCCCTTTCCATTGGAAGCAAAATTGTGGAGTAAAAACAGAGTTTTCCATTGAGATCATGTCTGATCATTAGGATCAATATTAATACTCATTCATCAATAATATCAATTATTGATTTATTGATACATTACTAACATTGAAATAATTACTATATTATTAATAATTACATATACAAATGCTGGGTATGCAACTAATATAACAATTGTTATATTATTGAAACATAATATTTTGATGACAGTACTAACAATAGTTACTATTAATTATGATATATACCTGTGGTATAGTATTATCTTTATTTGAATGCTAGGGAAACAAGCTTAGAGTAGTTAAATTGTTCAAAATTAAACAGCTAGTAGGGTAACGAGCCATTACTCTACACAAGATCTGTCTTAAACAGCAGAAAACTAGCACTAGAGTTTGAGTTTTCTCATTTGCACAATTGAGCTAGCAGTGTTGAACCCACACTGCTGTCATGAGAATTAAATGAAAGAAGGTCTGTAAAGTTGCTTACAAATGTATAGAAAATTCACAAGCAACAAATGTTCTTCTTTCTCCCTGATTCTCAGAATCTGCTCTGTTTCTAGTGGAGTGAGTCTAGGAAGCGCCCAGGAACCCAGGTCATTAGGCACAGTTAGCAGCAGCCACCCCAGGTGGGAAAACAGAATGAATACGTTTTTGGACAACATCGCGGCTCTGGCAAGTGTGCATCTGGGAGACTTTTCTGTCTCTGGTGAAAGAAACATCATTTCAACTCTGTCTCTTTCCCCTTTCTAAAATGCATAGTAGCTGTCTAATAAACACTAGAAAGAGTAAATATGTTGGATGCAGATGGGAAACTCATTGACCAGAAAATGAGAATTGGAAAATACTTGTGGGAGCAAACCTCTTATGAATGATGCACAGACTCCTTCTTTAAAACTTTTATCTTCTACAGAAGCAATTTCATTACTGCAAATCAGCGGCTAGTTGCATAGAACAGAATCATGAGAGTTATTGTCTATGAAGAAGTTATTTCTCCATTATTCACAATCAAAGCTTGATCTTTTTAAAGAGGGAAAAAATTCACCACATAAATTTATTGAGACTGATTTCATTTCAGGTGGTTGACCAGCAAAAATATTCATTTACCTGGAAATGTATCTTGGTTTTTAAATAATTTCTATGATCATGTTGTAAAGTGCAATGCTATTTTTTATTCATTTTACAAATTGCTTTTAGAGGATAAGTGACACATTGAAAGATGATTGACTATCCATAATAACTTTAGCATGCAAGTGACTGGACTGGTGGACTTACCACATTAATGTGATCTAGCAATGAACCTCTTGGATTGAACAGGAAGAATAGCAATGCCTAATTATGGCAAACCTCAAGAGTTTTCAAGGATGCACTATGCACCCAATTGGGCAGAAGCTCAGCAGTTCACCCATGGCTATTTCTTTGTAGAAGATCCAGTTGTGTATTACAGAGATTATGTCTGTGAGGGTTACCTTTTTTTAAAAGATTTTATTTATTTTATTTGAGAGTTAGAGTTACAGACAATGAGAGGAAGAGACGGAGAGAAAGGTCTTCCTTCCACTGGTTCACCCCCTAAATGGCCACTACAGCCAGCGCTGCGCCGATCCAAAGCCAGGAGCCAGGTGCTTCTTCCTGGTCTCCCATATGGGTGCAGGGGCCCAAGCACTTGGGTCATCCTCTACTGCCTTTCTGGGCCACAGCAGAGAGCTGGACTGAAAGAGGAGCAACTGGGAATGGAACCTGGCGCCCATATGGGATGACGGTGCCTCAGGTGGAGGATCAACCAAGTGAGCCACGGCGCCGGCCCCTGAGGGTTACCTTGATAAATGGAAACAACAAAGACTAGTGTACTCCATGTTTATTCTTGAATCAGAAAAATAAGGGGGCATGGCCTGAGTTCAGTAAAAATATCATCTTTTTCTTTTATAAACTAGACTGTGTGCACTAACCCACATATATACTTGTTCTACAGGCTCCTCCTTAGATTGCTGAGATAGTAGGTTTTGATGGACAGTGCTCTACCATCAAGAAGAGTTGACATGATGGAAACATTTGTAATTTTAAAGAAGGTTAAGCACCCAGTATTTCCCAGCATTTTTAACTATCACAACCATTCAAAAATATTAATGATTTGCTGTGTAGATCTTGCTTGGATAATCGTATCTTAAACTTGAGAAGTGAAATTTTCTAGAGTAATACAGAAAATCCTGTTGAATAGGACCCTTTTTCCTTTAGACCAGAATATTCTGCTTCTTCAGCTTTCTCCTTAGCCAACTGCCCATCCTCTTTGATTCTCACCCACCTCTGCTGTAGTCATCACAAGAATTCGAGGTCTCAGCTGAGCAAACCCTGGGTTGTACATGACTGCCCTTTGGTCAGTAGTTTCACTGATCTGTTCTTTCCAACTGGCTACATCCTACACCCATTCCTTCTCAGATCACCAAGGCTCAGCCTTTCGTTTCTACCTACCTTAAGTCTCTGGAAACTTAATTTGTCCCAAGTACTTGACAAAAAGAGTTTGGTTCACATTTGTGTTAGCCTCTGAGTGGCTTCTGACTATGGATATCTTTGATTCTTCTGGTTACAAAATGTCTGTTCTTTTTATAACGTTGTACAAAAGTAGCAGATCCATACCTCTGGTTGTTGATTCTAGACTCTGTTTAGCCTTCCTATAATTTGATTTTTTTTAAAGCTTGATCTCCTTTATTCATCACAAAGCTTTTGCATAGACCTTTTAAATAGACAAAACACTGGCCAGAATTCTACTTACAGACGACCATCTTCCATGATCACCACATCTTTAGTTCCAATTGTATCCATGTTCACAGGAGAGACAAGTGGGAAAGGGCGAGGTTCGGACAACCACAAGAAATACGGGCCTTAACAGGACTCATCTAATTTTGTAAAATTTTTGTGGAATTCCTAACCCATCATGTACGGCTTGGTTTCTTACTCCACCTTCTCTGAACATGCCATTTAAATGGAAAATATCAAAGATCTTTGAGTCAACAACAACTGAATCATTTGGACTGTTGGTGGTGTGAGTTAGTGTAGAACCAAGTAGGAGCTGTCACTTTAGCTAAACCTCATGGATCTGCAAGATGGAAGATTTTGAGAATAACACATTTCATACTGCTTCACTCAGTTACTATGCATAGTGCTTCACTCAGTTACTATGCAAGTTAATTTTCATACCAAGGTAGAACATTTTTTGACCTATAATATCAAGCTCCTTTTGTCAATAAGGCTAAAAGGCATTCTTATTTTTAATCTAAGAACCCTCTAACATCCTTTCTAATAAGAAACAAGAATAAATATAGACGTTACCAAGAGTCTTTAACAGAAATTACTTCACGTTACCAAGGAAGAAAAGGAAGTTCTTTCATCCTAATACTGATCTTCTCATTTCTTATCTTTCTATACAAAATGTTTAATGTTTCCATCTTGTGGAGCCCTTAATTACATCCTTACCAGATGTGATGCAAAAATTAAGCATCATTTAGCTTTTTCTGGATTGCACACATCCTTAAATTCTGTTTTCAGATCATTGCAACTTAACTTTGTGATTTATATTGGAAAGAAGGCTTTGAGGGTTCATTTCATTTTATTATTCTTCAGCAATTGTATTTCATCCACTTAGCTATTTCCATGGCAATCATGGTTTGATGAGAAGAGATTGCGCAGTGTAGCCACATCACAATAACTATGAGATAAAATCCGGTACAGCCCAGCTAGTCTTTTGATGAGTTCTTGGATCTCATACACACAAAAGTAGCATATGAAAATAAAAGTGATAAGCATCATTTTACATTCAGAATTGTTCTGATTTAAGACAGATTGAATCTTTTCAACAAATACATCAGTAAAATGTACAAATACAATTGTGAACTTGCTGTCTGGTTTTATTTGATAAAGCATTTGTAAAAGTCAGAATGCTTTCCTAGTGTAAGAATTACAATGAAAGTCCAAACAGTATGGAGGACTGTTGTGGGTACTGAATACATGTATATAAATACACACACACACACACGTATGTGTCTGTGTATTCATGGATGTTTATACACACATGAATATACATACATATACATACAAATTAGTTATGGATATCGTACAAATATATACACTATCATTTAACTAAATTATTTCCTGGTATGTTTGTGTGTGTGATATTTTCCTCGTTCTGAATGTGAAACTCCTGTTTCAGGTTACATCTCAAATATTGACAGAGGTCTAATTTTTTCATTCCTCATCCCTCAGGGGAGGCTCCTTCTCATGAACATGTCCCTCTATGAAGAAAAGTGAACATCTCTTGACAGAAAGGGCAGTGTTACCCTTAAGAGCAGAGGACCATGAGCCAGACTGCCCAAGGTCAAATCTCTCTCTTTCAATAGATTGAACCATTGGTCCCAGCTGCCAACCACTCCTTGTGTCTACATTCTTGTCATGTCTCACAGTGAGAGAAGAAGTGTGTCCCAAATACTTAACGCTTACCTTGGTCATGTGGCTTTTCTTTGGGGCCGTGGAGGGACACAGGAAGTGATTGTGTTTGTTTCAAGGCTAGCCCTTATAAGACTTTGTGTGTTTCCACTTCCTTCTCTGGCAACTACCACAAGCACATTCTCTAAGTAGCTCATTGGTCCAGCAAGAATAAGAAACATGTGAAGCAGAATGGTCCTAGCCAAACTGTGATAAAAACAGAGCTTCGCACAGAGATTCCTCTCCATCTCAAACCTAGATTTGCTGACTCTCTTGGGCCACACCTCTGTAAGGAATGTGATGGAGAGGCCAGCTTTGTGGTGCACCGGATTAAGCCACTGCCACGGGCCATGCCGACTTCCCATATGAGCGTTGCTTTAGTCCCCGCTGCTCCACATCCAATCCAGCTTCCTGCTAATGTGCATAGTAATGCAGCAGAAGGTGGCTCAAGTATTTGGGTTCCTGCCACTCATGTGGGAGACCCAAATGGAGTTCCTGGCTTCTGGAATCATCTTGGCCCAGCCCCAGGCACTTTGTGGGTGGAAGATCTCTCTCTGCATTTCTCTCTTTTCCTTTCTCTCTTTTTCCCCTCTCATGTGTGGCTGCCTTCCAAGTAAGTAAATAAATCTTTCAAACAAAAAGAAAAGAAGTGTGAAGAAAATCCTAGACAGCTTGGAAGACTGATTTGGAATTTACAATACATACAAATATATGGCTGTGTGTATTACATGTATTTGTGCACAATTCCTGCAATAATAATTATTCAGTGTGATATTATACTGGCAGTTTGTGACCCCATGTTATGTGGCAATAGGTGACCAATGCAACCTCTTGCAATCTGTGGAACTTTAGGTAACTTACATAAATTTTCTCTGCCCCAATTAAGTCCTCTATGAAATAGAAATAACAGTCTGATAATTCAGAGAATTATAGAGTTTAATGTTAATTTAAACTAAATTATTTACACTAATGGCTGAAAAATAGAAACTGATAAATGAATGACAACCATTCTTTATTTATTTTAAATATTCATTTCATTTATTTGAAAACCAGAGTTATAGAGAGACAGGAAGAGAAAGAGAGAGGGCTCTTCCGTCTCCTGGCTTACTCCTGCAACAGCCCGGGCTGGGCCAGACTGAAGCCAGAAGCCAGGAGCTTCTTTCAGGTCTCCAGCGTGGGTGCAGAGACCCAAGCTCTTGGGCCTTCTTCCACTGCTTTCCCAGGTGCATTAGCTGGGAACTGGATTGTAAGAGGAGCAGAGAGGACTCAAATGGCACCCATATTGGATACTGGCACGTCAGGTGGTGGCTTAACCTGCCACACCACAACACTGGCCCCAACAATGTTTATTTTATCATTATTCCAACTTTATTCCTAAAATAGTCTATGGGACCACCGTGCAGTCATGCTCCCAGGAAAGTCTGTCCCTTTGTATGTGAAAATGGCTCAGATCGCTACAAAATTTCCTCCCAGCTCCTCCTGCACATTTGAAAGGCTACAGCTATGACTTTTCCCCTGCTGGATTAAAAAGAACTGCTTTATTCATGGGCAGAAAACAAAGACAAATATCTTAATATTTCTCACCATATCTTTACTTTCCATTTTATGTTGAGCCTGTCAGAAATCAATGCCATAATTCTTCCCTTTCCTAATGTGCTTTGCAAAACCATATGTGTTTGCTCAATAACAGTTATTTTCAGTTTCTCCTGCCCTCTTAAACAGTGGCGTGAACCAAAAAGCATTCTCCCTTTTAACTCAGAAAAATAATATTGGCATTTCACACACTTGAAAATAATGTTCCTTTTCATTTTAATATGTCTTTGCGAATAAGCTATGGTTTCAAAGGGTATCAGTCATTATACTGAGTTCAAATATGTCCACTTGCACAGAGTTGAACCCATACTTAAAGAACAAACTATTACTGTCCCACAGGCATTGCTACATCTTAAAACTTTACAGATTATGAAATGAAAGAATCCCATGCCTGGACAAATGGCTGTTGCCTGCATAAACTTCTTCAAGTAATATCAAGTAAAATATAAACATATTGATTAATTCTACTGAAATCACAATTGAGGACTATAAAAAATAAATAAAGCAATATACTTTTCCAAAGCAAGTCTTGAAAGACTCTAAATTCTATCAAATGCTAACCACATGTGTTAAATTATAAGAGTCTATGCATGCTAAATTGAAGAGAGGTTTTAATTATTCTTATAAAGCATATTTCAAGCAAAAAAAAGTCTGTCGAAATTTTAATCTTTTAAATCACTTTTTCTTGGTATTGCTTCATAGCATCATAACACGTCATGCTTGTTATGTCACTTTTAAGCTTTCCAAAGCATTCTTGCAATCTCATTTTATCCTCACATTAACCTGGTGAGTAGGAATGGCTTTATATTAACTTCACATGTTGACCTTGGTGGTGGGAAGACCCACACTTGTGCATATGGTAGTACTCTTGGTCAAGGGGCTATTAATGCAAAGGCAGATCAAGGGCTGTGTGGCCAAGGACATTTAAATGGACTTTACCATCTTTTTCAGTGTCAGAATCCAATCACGATGCAGGGTTGGTCCAGTATGAGCAGGGAGGTTTAGAATGATTACAAGAGGCCAGGGCATTGGTGCTTTACTGGGTTCTGATAAAGATATGTTTGCTAAGGGAGAAGTGATTTTTTAATGTGTCTAGTTGAATGTACAGCCCTAGCAATTAGGGATGCCAAACACTAAACAAGGAGATTCAGCAAATAGAAGTGAGACTGGAACTGATTTCAAGAAGGAAAAGGGAAGCCAAGAGTAAGGGGATAGAAATTGACAGGAGTTAGGTGGGTCTGTTGGGCCAGTTGGAGGGAGAGGCTAAAAAGACAGTGGATACTAGGGACCCAAGAGAAGAGTAGGGTGAAGAGTCTGAAACAAAACTCTAGAGCCAATGTCATGGTAATACACTCCAGCACTACAATGATGCAAGACAAAAGTTTATTCTTTCTTGATCCTACCTGTAAGTGTTAGGATCCTGACTGGGAAGGCTTTGTGACTTCCTGATTCAAGGTCTGGATCTACAGAGCCCAGCTTTCATTCATTTGGGATGCCTGGAGTATACACTGACAGAGATATTGGAAAAGGGGTAACATTGAGAATTTTGAAGTAAGCAGGGACTTTGAAACTTCCTACTTAAGCCCATTTGTTTTAAATATGAGAAAATAGAGGGGCTTCTGGCCTCAGAATCAGCCCTTAAGGCATTCAGATCTGGCTAAAAGGCCCATGAGAGTATTTCAGGCATGGAAAGCCAAGACACTCTGGCAAAAAATGACCTAAATGAAAGCTCTCTGTGAATGAGATCCCAGCGGAAAGAATGGGCCATCAAAGAAGGAGGTACCTTTCTCTGAAGGGGGGAGAGAACTTTCACTTTGCTATGGCCCTGTCTTAATAAGGTCAGAGTTTGTGAACTCAAGAGGCTTCTATTGCCTTGGAAGCTCATGACAAGAGCCTTGAATGATTACTGACATCATAAATAAGAGTGTTAATTGTTAAATCAACAACAGGAGTCCCTGTGCACTTACTCCCCATGTAGGACCTCTGTCCTTAATGTGTTGTACTATGAGAATTAATGGTAAAACTAGTACTCAAACAGTATTTTATACTTTGTGTGTCTGTGTGGGTGCAAACTGTTGAAATCTTTACTTATTATAGAGTTGATCTTCCATATATAAAAATAATTAAAAAATGAATCTTAATGAAGAATGGGATGGAAGAGGGAATAGTAGATGAGATGGTTTGTGAGTGGGAGGCTGGTTATGGGGGAAAAACTGCTATAATCCAAAAGTTGTACTTTGGAAATGTATATTTATTAAATGAAAGCTTTCTCTAAAAAAAAGAAAATAGAGGTGCTGAGTGGCTCTATGATTTGTTAACAACCGAGACCCATCATCTGTTTCCCTAGAACACATTGAAGAAGATGGTCAATTTTAATGCCTTCTTCTCAATTTCCTTGCTTATCATATTAATGGGAGTAAAAAGAATACACAAAAATAATCATGTATTTATATTTTGAACATCACCATTTAAATTCTATTGTTAGTCATTCTCACAGCATAGATATGAGATGGGTGGCTGGGTAGTTAGGTGGACAGATAGACCTAGATATACATTTGTAGACACAGAAAGATAATAGACAAAACTGAATCATAAGTGGTATGAACAGACTGCACCTCCCAAGGCTGTGTGAGACATATAATACTCTGTCTCCTTTGCCCTAGGAGTTTGCTTCATCTGTCAAGAAGTGAACATCTGGTCTTACTCGATACTCTTAGGTGATTTATGCTTGTATCTGAAGATGCATTGCCCAAAATAATCTGACTACAGATGAGCTAAATTTTGAAGCAGAATTATTTAGTGGAGTAAGCACAGTGAAAAGAGACAGGAAACAGGGACTAGATTTTAATCTTGACCCCACCCCACCCCATCCTCACCAGCTGGTGGCACTGAGCACATTGTGTCCTCTCTGCGTTTCAGGGTCATTCAGCACACTTCCACTCTGGCCACCGTAAGTGTAACGGTGACTTAAATGAGGTGTTCAACAGGAAAAACTCTGACAATGAAATATTTCCATGCTCATGCCAACTGGCATTGTTCTTTTTTTTTAAAGATTTATTTTATTTTATTTGTATAAGAGAGAGAGGTCTTCCTTCCGCTGGTCCACTCCCCAGATGGTTGCAATGTCTGGAGCTGCACTGATTCAAAGCCAGGAGCCAGGAGTTTCTTCAAGGTCTCCCATATGGGTGCAGGGGCCCAAGGACGTGGGCCATCTTCTACTGCTTTCCCAGGCCGTAGCAGAGAGCTGGATAGGAAGTGGAGTAGCCAGGACTCGAACTGGCACTAATGATGTTGACTATTATTTAGGTAAAGTTTGACCACTGCTCTTTCTAAATGCACACTGTGAGCAGAGGAACATTTTTCATGTAGCAGGTCTACCCATACATACTCATATGTTAGTACCCTTATGCTAATTCTGTGTGATCTTTTCCCTCCAGTGCTTTTGCTTTTAAAATAGCATAATCAAGTGACTCCTGCTAAATAAGCAGACCTGTTCATAATAACCAATACTTCAGTGAATTTATGTGGGAGGTATTTTGGTGTTGTGGACCAAATTAACTAGCTGAAAATCCATTAACTTCAAGGCTCCAGATGGATCTTTAGGATAATTTCTGAAGTACAAATGTAAAAGTCATGGTAGAATTTTCTTTGGCATATGCGTAGAATTTCTACCATGGGCCCATTTAAAAAAATCAATATCTTAATAATCACATCAAAGCAAAAATAACAAAGGGTTATGTGCATGATCAAAGTGGTGACTGAGAGGAAAGTCTGGTCACTCCAGGAAAATGAGAGACATGTAATTAGCATCTGCAATTTGCATTGCTCCCTGAAGCACCTGGAGTTTTATGGCAAATCACGCTGCAACCTATATAATTTGAGCATCAGTAATGGTTGTGGTTTCATGGCTTTAAAGTTAGGAACGTGGAGCATCCACTTTCACAGTTCACCGATCTCCATTCTTGCTTTGTATGAATGAGCTCAACCCTAACTCCCATAACCCATTTCACTCAGGTGTTCATTCTCCGTCTCTTGACAACTGTCAATCTACCACCCCCTCCCATCTGCCTGTAGATATTTTAGCAACAGAATTTTGCATTGCCTAAAGAGAAAAAACCATAAATAGGAGCAGGAACATAGAACAGAAAGTTTCGCTAGTGCTTCCAGTAAAGGGACCAACAAAATCACTCAAAGAATCCATTGGCCAGGGCTGCACTGGGTGAATTATACAAATACTCTATGAGGAGCAGATCTGCCAGGAGTTATGAGAGAAATTGGGACAGTGTAATTATGAGGGCGGTCCCTGCAGTCAGGAAGTTCACAACCCAGTCAGGAAACGGGATAAACACAGAAAAATGTCATTGTCAGCCTACCAAACATCCAGTCTGCCGCTGACTCCCTGTAATTGTCATAATGTACGGAGCACTTCCTGTGAGCTCAACACTTCCCTCAGATTGTTAATTTATTTATTCCTTCAGGCAGCCTAGTGAGGTAGGTGTAAGTTTAATCCCCATTTTATGGACATGAAAACTGAGCTGCAGTGAGATTAAGTGACTTTTCTAAGGTTGTGCAGTTTGTCAGGGGGCGACACCGGGATTTGGAAGCAGATGCTGTCCACCTGGCTGGTACTGTTTGTGTGAGGATTGATTCTTCTGTAAGAAAACCTCACTGAAAACAGGAAAATTTGTGTCGCACACTTCCTGTGTCCTCCACAATGCACACCGTGTTTTTAGGATGAATATAAATATGTAACAATAATTATTTAGTGTCAGCTCTATATCTGATACACAATGGCATGGAAAAAGCTAAGAAAAACTAGATGGCAGAATGAAAAATCTCATTAAAAATCAGGATACATGGCCGGTGCCACAGCTCAGTAGGCTAATCCTCCGCCTGTGCCGGCACACCGGTTCTAGTCCTTGTTGGGATGCTGGTTTCTGTCCCGGTTGGTCCTCTTCCAGGCCAGCTCTCTGCTATGGCCTGGGAGTACAGTGGTGGATGGCCCAAATGCTTGGGCCCTGCACCTGCATGGGAGACCAGGAGGAAGCGCCTGGCTCCTGGCTTCGGATTGGTGCAGTGCACCGGCTATAGCGGCCATTTGGGTGGTGAACCAACGGAAAAAGAAAAACCTTTCTCCCTGTGTCTCTCTCTCACGGTCTAACTCAGCCTGCCAAAAAAAAAAAAAAAAAAAAAAAAAAAAAAAAAAAAACAGGATACATGTCAGCAGCAGAATTTTATTGTAAGAAATATCCTGGTGAGAAATATTATTTTTAGATTAATTTATTTATTTTTATTTATTTTTAACGGCAGAGAGAGGGAACGAGGGAGAGATATATTCTGTCTAATGGTTGAGATTCCAACATGCCTGCAATACTTGGGGCTGGGCCAGGCTGAAGCCAGGAGCTGAGAAGTCAAACAGGTCTCTTCCTTGGGTGGCAGATACCCAAGTACTTGAGCCATCATCTGCTGCCTTCCAAGGTGCACATTAGCAGGAAGCTAAAGTCAGAAGCAGAGCCAGGACTTGAAGCTGGACACTCGAATATGAGATGCCAGTGGTTTCACAAGCAGCATCATAAACTACTGTGCCATAATGACACCCAAGAAAAGGATTTATTTGCAAGGAAGCATAAATATATGTTGCAAAGAGAATATTTTATGAAAATAGCGCTAAATAGTATTCCTTTAATTACCTAGAACCTTAATAAGTTGCATCACCCTTCATGGCACTCATTTACACTGTAGTATAATTAGCTAGTGATATAACTGTTCTCAAAGTCAAGATTGGGAGTAGGGATATGTTCTGAGTTGGATATTTCCCCTTCCCTGAAATTCACTTCTTTTTTTTACTATTTATTTATTTATTTATTTGAAAGGCAGAGTTACAGAAAGAGGGAGAGAGAGAAAGAGATCTTCCATCCACTGGCTCACTCCTCAAATATCTACAACGGCCAGGGCTGAGCCAGGCTGAAGCTAGGAGCCTGGAACTCCATTCAGGTCTCCCATGCGCCTGCAGCAGCCCAAGGACTCGGACAATCCTCCACTGCTTTCCCAGGCACATTTGCAGGGAGCTGAATCAGAAATGGGAAAGCCTGAACTGGAACCGATACCCTTATGGTATGCTGGCATTATTGGTAACCCACTGTGCCACATGCCAGCCTCCCTCAAATTCATTTCTACCTGAAATATCATCATGTATCCTTTTTTGGAGTAGAGTCTTTGTAGATGTAATTAGTTAAAATGAGGTAATTCTGGGTTAGGGTGGGCCCTGAAGCCACTGGTGTGCTTATAAGATCATATGAAGCACAACTGGCCACCTACATTGAAAAGCACAGGGGTGGCAAATTCTCATAAGAACTACTGATTCCTGGGTACCACTCTAGCCAACAAATCCCAGTATCTGTGGAGACTGTCAGGAACTAACATTTTTATTAAGAACCCTGGAAGGATTATGCTAACATTTGAATACTGTAGCTTTTAGAGGTGTAAAGGTTTTTAAGACATAGTTCCTGCGTCTACTAGCCTGACTTCCTTTTAAGGAGCCAAAGTCATATAAAGTAGCATAGCAAGCAATAATCTTACTTGTGGCAATAACCTTGTGTTGAAGTAGAGGGAAAAGAGGCCATTATGACAGGGAATACATTAGATTAGTGTGTTAGGAAATTCACAGAATTCTGCCTCCAATTTCAGTACACACACTAAATATTTTTTTTTTTTTTTTTGGACAGGCAGAGTTAGACAGTGAGAGAGAGAGACAGGGAGAAAGGCCTTCCTTCTGTTGGTTCACCCCCCAAATGGCTACTACAGCCGGTGCACTGCGCTGATCCGAAGTCAGGAGCCAGGTGCTTCCTCCTGGTCTCCCATGCAGGTGCAGGGCCCAAGCACTTGGGCCATCCTCCACTGCCTTCCTGGGGCACAACAGAGAGCTGGACTGGAAGAGGGGCAACCGGGACAGAATCCGGCGCCCCAACTGGGACTAGAACCTGGTGTGCCAGCGCTGCAGGTGGAGGATTAGCCTAGTGAGCCACGGTGCCGGCCACACTAAATATTCTAAAGATGTTCAAAAGTAGTTCAAATGAAACCTTGTGAAGAATGCTAGTTTGCAGGGCCGGTGCTGTGGCGCAGCAGGTTAAACCACCGCCTGCTGTGCCAGCATCCCATATGGGCTCCAGTTCTAGTTCTGGCTGCTCCGCTTCTGATCCAGCTCTCTGCTATGGCCTGGGAAAGAAGTAGCAGATGGCCTGAGTCCTTGGGCCCCTGCACCCAATTGGGAGACCTGAAAGAAGCTCCTGGCTCCTGATTTCAGATCGGCACAGCTCCGGCTGTTGTGGCCAATTGGGGAGTGAACCAGCAGATGGATGACCTCTCTCTCTCTCTATCTCTGCCTCTCCTCTCTGTGTGTAACTCTGACTTTCAAATAAATAAATAAATCTTTTAAAAAAAAGAATACTAGCTTGCCTATTTTCAATAGTTGTGATAATTACTTAACACACACTATCCCGTTGTATAATCTAGACATTGCTCCAGTGTGGCATGGGTCCTTCTGTTAGCCTTATTTTACTGATAAAAGTACTGAATTTAGAGAAACTGAACAATTTACTGGAAATGACAAAGTAAGTGGCCAAACCTACACCAAAAAAAAAAATCTGGACCATTTGAACTTGAAGTTTCTCTGTTAATACCTGATTCACTCTACCACAGGTTCAAGAATAGAGCACCTCCTGATTCACTCTACCACAGGTTCAAGAATAGAGCACCTCTCTTGAAAAAATATCCATGGCCTGTCTAAAACTGAGGCTTGCAACATGGTCTGGGAGGGCCTGAAGACAAAGGGTGGAAGTGCTATCTCTTCAAGAAGGCAGAATGTTCTATAAACATTTAGGGAAAGAAGCATTTTATATACCAAAATAGACATGACCATAGAATTGAGTAGAAGCTTTAAAAATTAGCTGTCGTTTTAAGATAAAAGGTGCTTGTTTGAAGAAAATATACACTTTATCCTAATTTCTCAGGCCATCGTTAGTGAGCCGGAGGGTGGAATGATCCCCACTGAGAATTCCCAGCATTCCCAGCGTTCTAGACTACTCCATGGTAAACATTATTAAATAATCTCATGGACTCCCTCAGTGGGTTTTGCTTCACACTGGACTGCCTGGGATTTCACAGTTTCATTAGTTTGTTTTAATCAATTCTTTTCAATTGATTTCTATATTAGTTTGCCAAATGTATTAGTGTATTCTGCAAAATAGAGGCATTCATGATAGTTATTTGCTTGATGAAGTAGCAATTTTCTCTAATCTGAGCCCCTTGACCTTTTTTTCCACTGTGTTTTCCCTGTAAATGGCAATCAGCGTGTGGTTTTGGTCCATTTTGGCAGAACAAAGCAATTTCCTAGTTGTGCACTGAAGAGTAAAAATGATCTTTGCACTGCCGAGTGGCCATCAAGAGTGTACCATGACAAGTTTTATGGAACCTCATGGTCCATGTAGTCTAGAGTGGGCCTGACAACCATTTCACACACACTGGCTGGAGAAGAAGCGTGGCTACAGGGTAGAGTTGCTTGCTAAGATTTAGAAAAACACATTCTGGAGGAAGCTGTTTGGCACAGTGGCTAAGATGTCACTTTGGATGCCTGCATTGCATCTCAGAGTGATTGCAGCTTCCTGTAATTGTTCACCCTGGGAGGCAGCACGTGATGGGGCAAGAGGTTGGGTCCCTGATACCCATATGGAAGATCCAGACTGAGTTCCTTGTTCCTGGCTTTGGCCTTGGTCCAGCCCCAGCTGTTTCGAGAATCTGGTTAATGAATCAATGGATGGGAGATCTCTGTCCATCTGTCTCTCTGCCTTTTAGATTAAATAAATAAACAAAAGTTAAGAAAAAGTACATGGGCTCTCACACGACTAAATCATGTGGTAATTAAATATGGTAGCAGTAAAACCCCTGATATCACAAGAAAAAAAATCAAAATAATTCCCTAAAAAATAGAACTTTTTCAAAGTGGACCTTCAACATAGTTGAGAAATTTATGGCTGTTCCATATCTGGTTTCTCAAAGATTTGGCTTAGGAATTAAATATACTTCAAATAATTTGTTTCCCAGAATATGTGTATATGTTTCACAACCCAGAAAATAAGCTAAATAGAAAAATAGAATCCTGGATAAAGTTTTCCAATGAATACATCATCACGGTTTCTTTCCAAATATTTTTCACATCTGTTCATAGACTTATATTTTGGCTTCTCCCCCCAAAACCTCCCAAAAGTATATCATTGTGGATTTGCTTGGTTTTAAAGAATAAATCATCCAGTTATGTCCAACGGAACAAATCCACACTTCAGATGGAAAGTTTAGCACGGACTTCGGCAATATTATTTTAGGAATGTGTCCCTCTGAGCAACTGAGTAGTTACTCTAAATTGTGCCAATATGCCAATTCCACTTGTGCATTTCTGTAATTTGGACACTTCCTCTCCTGCTGAAGGGTGATTGGATGGAACATTGTTGGATGCAGCACAGATGCAAAGAAAGCATCATCGTCTTCCTGCTGAACGTGCAAACCAAGGCTTTATTTTGACTGCCCTTAAATTCTGACCTGTAACTGGCATGGGAATCATCAGCGCAAACCAGGAAACAGCCGCCGCAGCATTTAGCCTCACAGATGCTGGGAGGAATTGAGTTTAGAAAATGGATTTTTAAGGGATTACAGCAGCAGACATTATATAACAAGATCAGTACAATGGGTGGGACATCTGTTGGCTAGGTTCAGAAAGTCATCATTCTGTTGCCCTCTGTTGAAATAACCTAGTGTATACCTGACTGGTGTTGCTTTTTTTCCCCCTTCTCTCTCCAGTAGAGAAAAATATTGACTCGAGGTTGACATTGGTAGACTTTAGTTGTCTTCCTTTTACTTTTTGTGCTTGTTTTCATTTGGTTAGGTATTCTTTTGCTGTTGTCTTAGTTACTTTTCTAAAAAAAAGGAGATGATGTCCCTACAAAATTAGTGTAATAATTATTCACAGGGCATGATCCGGGTGAGCTGAGCTTACACACGTGACAGCACATACCTCAGAGTCTAGCATCCGAGTGTTCAGCAACTACTAGTCCCATTCTCTTCCCATCCCTTTCTGTGAGAAGATTTTGATATTCATAGTAGATTTGATTTTAAAATGTAAAGTTCAGAAGACTGTATTATACCTTAAGATTATAGTATATGAAGAAGAAATATATTTGGAAGCCCAGATATATTGTTTTTTTTTTTCTCCATGAATATCTATCTATCATACAAATATGTACCAAGTGTTCTGGTCTATGCCATAGATCATGATTTTTCTGGATGGAGGGGGTTCCATTCCCCCCCAGAAGGTGTGCTGTAGTGCGTTAGGAAGCAATGAAGCCACTGTACAAGCTGAGTCCATCTTCCTCCCAGATCAGTACAGACTGCAAATAAATTCACTGTTTTTAATCACATACATGCATAAACCTTTTACATAATACATGAAATAAAAGACCATATTTAAAAAAAAAAACAAATTAAACTTAGTTTTGCAGGAATACTGTGGCCATTGTCCCATTCCCTGAGAGAGACATAACCTCTGATAAACATTTGAAAAGCATTTAATTAATAAAACCCCTCAAATCTGATGGTTTGGTTGACAAATATGGATGGGAGATCAGCCTTATTTAACTGTCTCAGGGCAATGATGACGCGCTTTAGAAACAGGGTGAGGAGCGAGGAGACAAAGGCACCTTCTGTCATGGACAGCAGCACCGTAGGCCAACGTTTTCACCTTTTTTGTAAATGATTTTTCCTTTGGGGAGCCCTGATTGAGCGGGGGAGATGTTGGAGTCAGGTCCTGCAGGCCCTAATGGTCAGATGTAGCAGTACAAATGACCCTTTGATTGCCAGGTAGAAAGATGATTAAAGCAAAAGGCAGAGTCTCACCGAGGGATTCACAGGTTAGTTAAGGTACATGCTCCTTGATATGGCTTTAAAAGAGAGAGATGACACAGAGAGTGACAAGTAGACAAAAACACAAAGTAAACAACCAATGGCTTGGATACAGAGTGAATGTTGGAGGAGACGGTGAAGAGGTGGTGTCTTAGAAGAGAGATACAATGTACCTGTTTTCTTCCTTTCTCTCTCCTATACACCACACACACACACACACACACACACACAAATCGCCACACACATGCTCAAGCATACAGGCACATCCACATCCACACAGCCTCAGACACCTTGTGAATGGAACCATTTTGGTCCACTACTTCATATTGTATCAGATGTAAGCCTATGGAAATTCACCCGAGGGAGAGTGCTCTCTTGAGATTTGCCTTTTGAAGAACAAGATTCTTTCTTGTAAGAGTGAGAGGGACACCAGTTAGAAAAACAGCGTTTGGGCCGGCGTCGCGGCTCACTAGGCTAATCCTCCGCCTTGCGGCACCGGCACACCGGGTTCTAGTCCTGGTCGGGGCGCCGGATTCTGTCCTGGTTGCCCCTCTTCCAGGCCAGCTCTCTGCTGTGGCCAGGGAGTGCAGTGGAGGATGGCCCAAGTGCTTGGGCCTTGCACCCCATGGGAGACCTAAGTACCTGGCTCCTGCCATCGGATCAGTGCGGTGCGCCGGCCGCGGCGGCCGTTGGAGGGTGAACCAACGGCAAAGGAAGACCTTTCTCTCTGTCTCTCTCTCTCACTGTCCACTCTGCCTGTCAAAAAAAAAGAAAAGAAAAACAGCGTTTGTCCACATAAAATGCTCTTCTGGAAGACATGTTAATGAGCTTCCTTGGAGCTGTAAATGGCATCTACTTGTGTGTCAGATACTAATGAAATGTGGAGAAAACAAGGCTGTCAGGAGAGTTTGCAAGTATGTAGGGGGGGGTCCCTATTCCTGTGAGCACCTGACCAGATTTCAGGTCACCAGTGACTTGGCATAGCATTCTCTCATCTTGAGTTGAGTTGATATTTCTATTTATCAGTGATGACATTTTTAAGGTCATGATCTGTTGGCTTTTTAAAGCACTATCTTCATCAGCAGCAATGAATGACAATCCTTCCTTGAAATTTTTAATTACTAGGACAAAGAAAGAGTAATTATTAACTTTTGTCTCTGAACCACCTCTGCAGATGTTCCCCATCAGATAAAAGAAAGCGGAAACAGGGTTCTGGGAAGCAGGAGTATGAAATGTACAATAGCGCTGCAGCTGGGCTGGGGGCTGACAGGAGCGCGGCATAAACGCTGGATGCACAATAGCTCTAGCATTGGCAGTGTAATTTCATGTCACAGACTAGCTGGTGAAGACGTTGGAATCAAAAGACCTATTCCTGGCACTGTCTTCTTAGTTTAAGGGGACTAAGGGCACCGTGGGAGTGACTGACGGCGAAGTACAGGAAGGAACTCTATGCCTGACTGTAACCTTATATTCTCTTTAAAGCTTTATCTCCAAATGTAACCATCTTCTGAGATTCTGGGAGTTAGAAGTTTCCTGCATGTGAAACTAAGGAGACACATCCTTAACAGATGGCCCCTCAGGGTTGCACGAAATCAAGAGGAGGGAGTTCGGCCATCGGGCTGCTGCTTGAGTTCGTGATTGGATGCAGGCTGACTCCAGGAAGAATTGGTCAGCATGCATGATGCACTCTCTTTGGCAAAGTCTCTCAGTGGGACTCCTCATAGCTGTCAGGGGCTGGCACCCCCCAGCACCCCCCACCACCACCAGGAAGAATGATCTGTGTTAGGCCTGGAGGAATGGGCAGTTGTGAGTGGCCTCAGCAAAACTTCCTGTCCAGCTATGAAAAACCCCTATTCATAGGACCAGCATTGAGGTGCACTGAGTTAAATTGCTAATTCTGACAGCAACAGCCCATGTCTGGCTGCTCTACTTTCAAGCCACGGGCCTGGAAAAGCAGCAGAAGGTGACCCAAGTGCTTGGACTCCTGCCACTGATGCAGGAGACCTGGATGAAGCTCCTGCTCCTGGCTTCAACCTGGCCCATTTGGGGAGTGTACCAGCAGATGGAAGACTTCTTTCTCTCTTTGTCTTTTCCTCTCTCTTTGCCACTCTGCCTTTGAAATAAATATAACTTTTAAAAAGAAAAGAAAATGAAAGAAAACTATTGTTTGTCTTTGCCTGGCTTTTGCCCAGTATCTCCCAGGTGCATATCTTGGGTTACATGAGCTGCAGGCTTGCTATGCTAGAATACGGAACTGTAGGTCCTTAGTCCCTTCTTGTGTGCATGTGTGTGTCCTCTGCCACACATTTGGAACAGCCTCAAGGACCACGACAGATGTGTCATTGGTGAGACTGTCCATTTTGATCAATATGAGGCAGACTTTATGAATTAACTTGTTCAGAGGAGCCTCCAGCCCAAACCTAAATAACTCTTGGTTCTTCAGATACATGGCCATTTTTCTCAGAGAGTTGAAGAAAAGTCAGAAAGAGCAATTTATCAAAACAAAACAGGAAGACTCTAAATTGTGCTTCCAGGGAGTAATGACAGATGTACTGGGTTTGCAGAAAAGCCCCCCAAATAAAAGATCCTTTTTATGCACACAGAAGCAATATCAAAATGCAAAAATGCCCTTTGAGTGTTTATGGGCTATAAATGCTCACCAACTGATCCAAGTATCTCTGGGAACAAGGAGAGAAAAATTTTCCCATTCTATAATTTGGAGATTGAAATACTAGTTTCTGTGGCAGTGAGCACCAGTGCGAACATACTTAGTACCTTGAAGAAGCAGAAAAACGATACTCGGCAACACTTGACAAGGACATTAAAATACCAGAACAGGGACTCCTCTGCGGTCTTGTAAAACATTTTCCATGACAGAAGCTTGAATATCAGCTTACCCAATTTCTCTTTCTGTCATTGGTCGACATGGCCAGACAAAAATAGAGCTGCTTACATATAATATGGGTCATTTTCATCAATGTTACTTTTAAGATGAAATTTCACAGAAATTGGAACAAAATAGCTTTTGCTGTATCAGAAGGAAAAAAAAATGCCCTGATATTTTCAACGAGCTGATAGCTTGTCTTGGTGTATTTTAAAAGATCAGGGTAGAAATAAAGGACTCACCATGTGAATACTGATTATAACTGTTTGCCAGTGCTACACTAAGTGTTTCAGTGCCTAATGAATAAGAATTTTGTTTATGGGTCATTTACTATATGGAGTATCTTCATAAAGCTCAAGGAAAATATGTATTCTAAAAATAATATGTGTGAATTTCATAATTTTCTATCATAAGCACTTCTGTTTTAATTCTACTTTTCCATGAACTTTTGGAAGTCCCCCATGTATGTGAGGTCCCCTGCCCAAGGCGTGACATTGAGTGCTTCATGAGGTCGTTGTAATGAGCTGTACAGGCAGCATTCTAAGATGAGCTCTGAGATTCCTGACCCATGGGGTACAATTATCAAAACCATGATCTACATTTGACTCTGAAAGGATTTTGCAGATGTAATTAAGGTCCCAAATCAGTTGACCTTGAGATAGGGTGATTAATTGGGTGGGCTTGACCCCATCACATTAGTCCTTTAAATCTGATTCTGGAGAGCATAAAAAAAATGAAGTCAGAGATTGAAAATCAAGGAGGATTTGACATTCATTTGAAGACTTGAAGATAGAAGCAGATATATGGCAAGGAATGCCAGAGACCTCCAGGAGTTCAGAGTGACCCCCAGCAGCTAGCCAACAAGGAAATAGGGACCCTAGTCCTCCAACTGCAAGGAACTGAATTATATAACCACCAAAAATGAACTTACAAGTGGATTTCTCTCCAGAGCCTTCAGACAAGAGCTTAGTTCGGCTGATACCTTGACTTCAGTCTGATGATACCCTGAATATGGTGCTGCACTTAGAACCTACAAAACTGTGAGCCAAAGAATATGTGTTATTTTAAGCCACTAACTCCTAAACCAAGAGTTCAGTGTTTCCACTTTAGAGATGAAGAGACTGAGGCTAACCAAGGTTAAGTAACTTGCTCAAGGTCAAGAGCCGATAAATGCACCAGTCAAGTTGGAGCATTAAGACAACAGCTCCCAGATTGCCACTGCCCTTCTGTGGATGTGCGCACCTCACTGAAACGTCTCTCCTTCAAGGAGGGTGTAACCTGCAAATACTATGGGATTGTGGCTCCTTTGATTAGGAAAAGAGATTTTTTCACATGTAATTAAGAGATTTAATTGGTTGGGTTAACTAAAAGGGAAAGTGTCTTGGTGGGCCTGACCTAATTGAGAGATTTTAAAAGGAGTCTAGAGGTTGGAAATGGAGCAAGTAATAGAGACGTAGTCCTCTCGCTGGCCTAGAAGAAAGAAAACAGCATGTCCTGAAATGTTCTGTGGTTCATAAAGCAAGGAGTTGCAGGTGGCCTCTAGTAGGTAGAAACTGTCCCCAGTCAAAAGCTAGCAAGAATCCGGGGACCTCAATTGTACAATTGCAGGGAATCAAATCTATCAATAGCCTAATTGCACTTGGACAAGGACCAAAACGATCTCGTGAAGATTGCAACACAACTGACAACTGAATTGTGACTTTTGTGACTCTGGGCAGAGGAGCTAACTAGTTTGGGTCTGAGTTTTCCACCTACCATGAAACTGAGATATAAAGCATTATTGTGTTGGGATATTGTGTTTGTCATGATTTGTTACACAGCAGCAGAAAATTAATACCCCATGGGAATGACAGTTTGTCCTTGTTTACTCCAGTTGGTGGAGGAGGCAGGAATAGGACCCAGGCACCCTACCTTCTTATTCTGTTCTGTCAATCAGTACTGTCCTTATTTTGGTTACTCTGTTTATCACTGATTTATTCATCACATCAAAGAAGTTCCAATCATTCTGATCCTCTACAATTTCAAAACTGTCTTTCTACAAATTTACTACTTAAGTCCTGCAGTTTAATTTGCTTATTATCAGCAGCCACTACTTAATGTGGATTAACCAGACCCAGGCCTTCCCTGCTGAGGTTGTTGGTTTTTCTTTCAGAAAGACTGGGATTTCACCCCAGATGTACATCAGGCTATATTTACACTGGCTAGCCCTCCATCAGTCCTCAGTTAAAGAAGTACTTACATGCATACCAGATCTATGAATGTTTGGCATTGGGGAAGCAAATTACATTCATCAGAATCCATTCATTCTCCCAGTATCGCTGAACACAGGATAATCTTGGCTGTGTCAGCTGGCCTGTAACTGGTAGCCGTGAAAAATGGAGGTTGACTGCAGATATTCCAAACCTGCTTCACCGTGTTACCCTCTTCAGGAGCAGCGGGTATGTTGCTAGAAAAGATTAATAAGACTTATGTCTTCATGTTTATGGGGCATAAAACCCCCAACTGCAGATTAATGGATGTCTTGGTGGAAGAAATACATCTTTACTCCTTTATGCCTTCGTGGGTGAGCTTCAGTTGGCATCAGTGGAAATATATGGAGAGACTGCCTTTAGAAGCTCAGCTTTTAAAGGGCTTTTTGACCTCCAAGTCCATGAAAATAGATTTTTTGATTGTTGACCAAGACAACTGTAACATAAGACTTTCAACCTTCAAAAAAAATCCCTATTGAAGTGTAACATACACACAGAAAAGAACACAGATCCAGAGTGCACAGCTTGATGAATTTTCACAAACTGAACACAGCCAAGGAAACAGCATCGGGATCAAAGAATCAAGATCCCAGGCATTCCCCTTGGTCCCTTGTCACCAACTCTCACCTCAGAATAATTGCTACACTAACTTTGAACACCCTAGGTGATTTTGCCTATTTCTATCATGTTTTTGAACCCTAAAGAAATGGAATCATCCAATGTGTGCACTATGTTTTATCTGGATTATTTTATGTAACATTCTATCTGGGAGATTTACCCATAGATTTACCTTTGTGTGTAGTTGTAAATTTTTTCATTCTTACTGCTTTGTGATGTTACATTGTATCAGTACATCACAAATGTGTTTATCCACTCCACCATTTATGGACATTTAAGCAGTTTCCAATTTGGAGATATTACAAATAACTTGACTGAAGATTCTGGGATGTGTCCTTTTGTGGTATAGATGTACATTCTGCTAGATATTTACTTAGATGTAAAGTAGTTAGGTCATAGGATATGTGCCTGTTCAGTTAATTTATATATACCACAAAGCTGTATATGAAAGTTTTTGCCAATCTACAGTCATACCAAACCTTGATATGGTCTTTTCATTTGAAAAAAAGCTATTATTTTTAGTGCATACTAGTTACAAAGCATTATTTTGCTATTGTGAAACTAATAGGCACTTTACATGAAAACATTAGTGCTGAGTTGAAGAACTGTTACACACAACATAGCATCATTGGATATGTTCACAACAAGTGACAGTTAATAACTACTACTATTTATGTAGTGCTTTTTCTACTTTGCAAAGCCATCCAGAATTCTCTCTAATTTTGTTCTCTGGCTTCTGGCAAACCTAGAAAAAGTTATCCTAAATATAATTAGTTTTGGTTCTAGAACTAAGCACCTTTGGAAAATACCTGCCACATATCTACATTTTAGCCATATTCTAAACATAGTCTCTGTGAGTATTTGCAGAGCTCCTGTTATGAGTCAGTATCTATGCCTTGCATTGGGAATGCAAAGATATGTACCACAGTATACTTTGTAAGGTTCTAGGTTAAGGTATAAGGAAGACTGGGGTCAAGTCTTCCAAAAATGTTGCCTTTTGTATTATTTGCTATAATATTTCAGGCTGGGTATCCATCTGAATTTATTGACATGTTTTTGAAAAAATATTACATATATATGTACATGTAAGCATATATATAAACACATATATGTGCTTAATATATATATATATATATATATTGAGCCAATTTTAAATATATTAAGTTAATTACAAAGAAGTGGATGCACACTTTAGGAAGTTCACTGAAATGGTGGACTAAGACTGACAAAATTTACTTTGAAAGGAATAATTGGAATTCTAGCAGCCTGGACAGCTAACATACCTCTATAAAGGAACTTTGTTATTTTTTTCACTTCACTGCATTTCTCTACATTATATTTAGCAAAATTATATGAAAAATGACATCACTCAGCGTTTAATCAGGGAAGCAGAACCCTAAGAGTGATATGGAATAAAGGATTCATTATTAGTGTTAAATCTTACACAATGGTGCAAGAAACGGGAAAGAAAATTTCCAGAAGGGCATGGCTGAGCAGGAGAAACTTCTCACGGGTCCATTGAATGTAGCTTGTGCAGATGCCCATGGAAGGCTACTGCTTCAGCTTCCTAACAGGCTTGGCATTGGTCAGCAAGGCAGATGGTACAAGGGAGAGTGGGATAAGTGGTAAGAGGGAGAGAACAAGACTAACAGGGAAGTCACGTGGATCTACTGGAACCCATATGGACACACTGGCATGCTTATCTGCTTCTCACTGCCTTGAACCCCGAGCCCGAGTTACCCTGTGGCAGGAACCACTGCCCTCGCTGTGGAGCAGGATGTATACCCAACCTTGATGCTAAGCCTCTGCCACAGGAGAAGCAGCAGGGGTCCGAGACGCTCGGGATCCACCTATACCCAATTCTAAGTGATGAGCAACAGCAGGCATGGTCCTGCCAGGGCCCTTTAGCACCATCTGAGCCCAGTGGCTGCGGCTGAATTTCTGTCTTTTCAGCCTCCCAGAAATTTCTCTGTGGCCAACCCTAGCTCAAAACCATTCAGAGAATTGTGGCTCCAGGTTAATTAAATTGACACAGTCTAAAAAGATTTCCATAGAGATACAGCAGAGGTATAGAAAGGAAATATATATATATATGATATAATTCATTTTTTTAATTATACAGATGTGAAAACTAGGACACAGAATAACAATGCTCTATCCTGTGCCACAGAGTTAGTGACAAGCCTGGAAACTCAATCCCATGTGTCTCCACCAGGGTGCAATCACAGAAAGGATTCTGGATGTGAAGTTAAGATACCTGAGCTTCTACCACTAATTTTTTTTTGGCCTTGAGGAGAAAAATCACTCGATTTCTGAATTCACGTTTTCTAGTAAGGGAATGGCAGATGAGCTAGGGCTAATTGAAAGTGCACACTTAATATCTGATGAATATAGCCTCTCAAGAACCAACATTTCACAAAATTATTCTACTGTTTAACTTCTAAAAAATAAAATAAAGAAGCCATGCTCCCAGGCCTCCATAGTGAGGTGTTCCTGTAGGTTCTCCTGACTTATCTGGAGCTGGGATGGATCACCCGGGGCCCTTCCCCCTTGGCACAATCTCTCAGCCATGTAGCAATTAGAACATCTATATTCTTCATATCACCCCAGTGTGGTTCCACCTGATCCATTCAGTCTGAGTTTTTCACCTGGAGCCAAGTACTACATAGTTGGAGAATCAAGAGATCCCAAAAGTGGTGACAGGAAGAAGCTGGAAGAATGTCAGGGGCCTACCCATGCATTTCTATGATTTGCCTATGAATTTGCAATTAGTGTTTAGCAAGGCTCATCTCTGTGCCGTGTGGCCTCATCTGGGTTAATTCAAAGGTCTGGAGCTGAAATCATCTGAAAATTACCTACTTTGGGCTAGGGCTTTGTCAGAACAGCTGCACCTTGGTTCACCATGCACTCTTCCTCATGGCGTGATGTTTGCATGTAAGAGCGAGTCTCTTAAGAAGGCCAGCAGAAATATTTATGATATTATGATATGAATATTTCTGATTTCTGATATGGAAGCCACATAGCATTATTTCTGCCATAGTCACAGGTGTCTCAGATTCCATAGGAAGAGATACAGCTCAGACCTCTCAAAGAAGGCAGTATCATCCTAACATGGTAAGAAGAGCTGTGGGATGGAGAGCTCATTGCATGCCTTCTTGGTAAAGTCTGACATGAGCAATGATCAAGATGCATGATGAGTGTGTCAACACAAGTTGTCAGCCAAATGAGCTTTTGTCCAACCACAACCACAGCATCTATTTATGAGTAAGGTTAATTCATGGATTACATTTTCTTCTATATTTTCAGTGTCACGCCTAAGGGTGTGGCCAGACAACTGGGCCACTCAATTATTTTATTTACTGATTTTAAGATTTATTTTATTGGCTGGCGCTGTGGCTCACTAGGCTAATCCTCCACCTGCGGTGCTGGCACACCAGGTTCTAGTTCTGGTTGGGGCGCCGGATCCTGTCCCAGTTGCTCTTCTTCCAGTCCAGCTCTCTGCTGTGGCCCAGGAGGGCAGTGAAGGATGGCCCAAGTGCTTGGGTCTTGCACCTGCATGGGAGACCAGGGAAAGGCACCTGGCTCCTAGCTTCGGATCTGCACAGCGCGCCGGCCATAGCGGCCATTTGGGGGGGTGAACCAATGGAAGGAAGACCTTTGTCTCTGTCTCTCTCTCTCACTGTCTAACTCTGCCTGTCAAAAAAAAAGGGGTTTATTTTATTTATTTGAAAGACAGCGTTACAGAGAGAACCAGAGAGAGAGAGGTCTTCCACCTGCTGGTTCACTCCCCATTTGGCCACAATGGCTGGAGCTGTGCCAATCCGAAGCCAGAAGCCAGGAACTTCTTCCTGGTCTCCCATGTGGGTGCAGGGGCCCAAGCATTTGGGCCATCTTCTACTGCGTTCCCAGGCCATAGCAGAGAGCTGGATCAGAAGAAGAGCAGCCACAATTCGAATTGGGGCCCATATGGGATGCCAGTGCTGCAGGCCGGGGCTTTAACCACTGTGCCACAGTGCCAGCTCTAATTATTTTAAAATAAAAATGCTTCACTCTAATAATCAATTTTTTCTCAGAGAAAATAAATTGGGCTGTTGAAATCTGGACATAAACCATTTCCATGGTAACAGAGCTTTTGGGCTAAATGGTAGATTATAATTCCTTGCAATGTTTAAAAAAATTTGTTTAAAGTCTATATGGGGGGAGCAGGCTGGCTTTGTGGCATAGCAGGTAAAGCCAATGCCTGCAGTGTCAGCATCTCATATTGGCATTGGTTTCAGTTCCAGCTGCTCCATTTCTAAGCTAGCTCTCTGCTATGGCCTGGGATAGCTTGGGCCCCTGCTTGGGCCCCTGCTCCCACGTGGGAGACCTGGAAGAAGCTCCTGGCTCCTGCTCTGGCCTAGGCCATTGTGGCCAATTGGGGAGTGAACCAGCAGATGGAAAACCTCTCTTTCTCTCTCTGTAACTCTGTCTTTCAAATAAAAAATAAATAAATCTTTAAAAAAATGTGAAGGTCTGTATAGATTTTAAAAGTGAACTTAGCTGCACTGAATAGCATTATCAGTAACACTCCTAAACACAAACATACTCAAACATACACATTCATGCACATATTCACACACCTCCACACCATACATGAATGCTTAAAAAAATCCCTTAACTTATACTAAATAATCATCTTATTTTTAAAAAAGATTATTTTACTTATTTGAAAGGCAAAGTTAGAGAGAAGGAAAGACAGAGAAAGAGCTCTTCCATCTACTGGTTTACTACCCGAATGTCCACAATGGCCAAGGCTAGACCAGGCTGAAGTCAGGAGCCTGGAACTCCATCGGGGTCTCCCCTGTCCACATGGGCAGGGGCCCATGTGCTTGAATCATCTTCCACTGCTTCCTGAAGCACATCAGCCAGGAGCTGTATGGGAAGTGGAGCAGCCGGGACTCTAACCAGTACTCATATGGGATGCTGGTATCTCAGGTACTGGCTGAACCTGCTATGCCACAATGCTGACTCCCTGTATAATCATCTTGGAGATAGAGGGAGGGGAATGGTAAAAATAAGACTGTTCATCTCAGTCTTACTAGAACTGCATTAAGCCAAATTTTGTTGTTTCGAGTTTTGATTGCAAATAAGTAACTTTAGAAGTAATCTAGCTATCTGAAGCCTGGGAAAAAAGAAACACTAATACTAATAGGTACAGAAGTAAGAATCGCTATGGTGTTTGGAAACTCCAAGTAGCTCCATGTGTGTGTAAAGGAAGATAACATAGCTGAATAGAGTCTTGCTATCCATTATAGGACTTTTAATTGTGAAATATTTCAAATATAAAGAAAATATGAGATCTTTGTACCTACCACCATAGGTAATAGCTGTTAAATGTTTTTACCATGTTTTTTTGCAAATCTTCTTTCTAAATAACAAAATATTAACTTTCCAATTACATCTCCACCTACCTCTTCTGTTATCTCCCCTGTCTTTCCCAGAGATCTTCATCCCAAAGTTGTGTGTGATGTTCCCTTGCATTTTTTTGTGTCTTTTACACTTTTACAAAGATAAACAGAGACATACACAAATTTTAAACAGTTGGCTTGAGGTGGCACTGATTCATGAATCTGGCAGCTCTACATGGTAAGTGGTTGTGGGCTCCCTTGAAAGTGTAGGAGGGGGAAGCCTTTTATTTGATGAGTGTGGAAACAAAGTCAAGGAACTATTTGATCAGTTAAAGTGGAGCAGAAAATAAGCTCTATTTGGGTCCTTCTACTGGGAAGTCCTTAGTAAGAGGTTAGTTGCCGGTTTCTGGATGATCAAGTTTAAGTTCCTTTTTTAAAAAACTTCTTCACATTCAGTTTACTGATGTAGGAATCTGAGACTCTGGAGCCACCTCAGCCTCTCAGCTGTTTATTGTCGCAGTGCCTACGAATGGGTCCCCACACTGCTGTGATTCCAAGGTTGAGGGATTTGTAATAGTGCTACCATAGAGGATGTGTCCTCTTGCAAGTTGTTTCTGCCACTGGGCATTATGATTTCAAGCTTCAGCCATGGGGCATGAGATTCCTTGAGGAGCATGGAGCTGTGCCTTCACCAGTACACAAGTTCACTGTTTATTCATTAAGCTTATAGTTGGCCTGTGGAGTGACTGGATGCTGACAGCTTTTGCAATCATGAAATTATTGATAATAGGCAGGCAGGATTGGACACTGCACACAAAGGTGAATACACTCTATCCCACGAAGGTACTTACAGGCACTGCATGATCTGTGGTGATTGCAACATAGAAATCCACTGGCTGCCCAGAAGACAGCCCACTCTCAACGAGGTCAAGACGTGGGCAGAGATTAGGGAGCCAAATCTACTTTTGCATCAGGGAACCCTGGTGATCCTTACAACCCTGCTCCCACGCTCTGTCCCTGTAGATTTTCTGTCCTACTGGGAACTGTCCTACTTGGCTAGCAGAATCTTTATGCCACAGGGTAGGCAGGCTGAAGGGTTAAATGGGTGACATCCACTTGGTTCTTGGGTTCTTTCTTGTCCTGCCAAGTGCATGCCCTGCTTTCATTTCACTACTGCCAGAAGAAATGGCTCACTTGATGCTCTATTCAGTATACCAGTTGTAGTTACATTTATTTTATGCTGCTAAAATAGAGGTACTAAAGAAGTACTTTTTTTTTCAGGACATAGAATCGGGTTTCTGATTTACTATCAGATATATGTGAGCAATAATGCGTATTCTATCCATCTTGCTTACCATGTTACTCTCTGAATGTTTCAAAGAAACCCCTTAGATGCAGAAGCAAGCACTCTCAGAAAAAGGAACAACACACACATTTTATTTTTGAGGTAGAGTTTACTTGTTCAGTAATATCTACCAAATTAAATGTCATGTTGACTCTTGTTACCAGCAACTAATTGTTTTTTATTTCTTATGCATTTTCCAAGCACGTTAAGGCTAAA
The DNA here is from genome assembly GCF_051225735.1 of Oryctolagus cuniculus. Classification (NCBI taxonomy): domain Eukaryota; kingdom Metazoa; phylum Chordata; class Mammalia; order Lagomorpha; family Leporidae; genus Oryctolagus; species Oryctolagus cuniculus. The sequence goes on from NC_142877.1 coordinate 40,800,871, forward strand.
GCAAGTGACTTGTCACAAATTAAACTGCATAGAAGCATTTAAGGCCCTGTTCAAATAATAACAGGTCTGATAAATATATTTGTCTAAGAAGAGTAGAACAAAGCTCTTTGTTTAATGACATAGTTTATTGTCATTCTGCTGTATACCTCTCATGCAGCTGTCTTATAGTTCATAAAGTCAAGGTATACTATTAGAATCTCAGATCTTATTTATTGTCATAAAGTCTAGGTATACTATTGGAATCTCAGATCTTATTTATAGCTTGCTGCAAAGTGGCTTGTTGTCATTTATTTCTTATTTGATTTATGTAACCTGTTTCAACCAAGAAACCCATGAATTGATTACACATGCACACACACACACACACACACCCTTGAATATCACTCAATACTGTGATGTGGTTATCATTATAGCACTAAAAATCTGTGTTCTAGGAAAAAAAATCATATTCTTGGAAAGCAATTCCCATATTTCTCTTCATTTTGAGTATTTATTGTTTGCCTCTAGGTGGATCGGGTCATCTTCTGTGTCTTCTTGGAAGTTGACTTCAAAATCTACAAAAAGAAAATGAGCGAGTTTTTCCCTGTAGGTGAGTAAAGTTATTTGTTTGTCTTTGGACTTGAGGACTGCACAAGTGGAGGTCATGTTTCTATTTTTGGTTCAGTTTACACTCTCAGGATTGTTCCAAGTCTGATTCCCACACCACAGTCACCCATGTGGACATGCATCACAGTTCCCAAGAACTCAACGAGGTGCCGACATACGTAGGCTGGAGACCTTGCTGTCCCACTAGGTCATTGTGTTGTCTTGGGGAAGTCATTTCATCCGAGTCTCACATTCTCACATCAGAATTTAAGCGTTGGCCCAAAAGTCATCTAAAAAAACTTCCTCTGGCTCTAATTTGCATGGTCTTTGCTTCATTCTCTAACTTCTAAGGTTGTCAGGCCTCATGCCTCACATTACCCACAATAAACACCTTTGTTGGAAAGTATGAGGATCCTATTTTGTTTTGTGGTCTGAATTCAAACTGTGCCTGCATTCCACCCCTATCCTCCTCACTAAGTTTTGATGCCCAAAATTGCAATGACTTTTCCCAGAGCTTTGTAGGAAATCTAAGAATTGTAGTCATTTATCTTATTTCACACTTCCTTTTAGAAGGTAGGAGGATTACTAAAAAACTCTGAATAATGGGTTTCCATCCACTGAATGCGCCATTAGTTAGATGTGGGTAATTTAAATATTTAGCCTCACCCTCCTTCTTCCAGTCTATTAAGATTGAGGCTTGTTTAATGCCTTGTTATTTTTATGGTGCCATTAAAGTCACAGTGCCCAGAGTGTGGTCCTTAGCCATGGTGAGAATCGCTTCCAGGAAATTTCAAGCTACTGTAAGCATTGTTGGTGTTTGTCTTTCAGAAAGCTTTCTTTTGAGATTTCCATCTCAATTTGAAGTTACTTTTCATGTTATCGGTAACTCCAGCAGGCGAGAAGGAGTGATTGAAGGGTGCATCAGAGCCAAAGAATAAAACGGAATCCCTTCCCATAGATCAGGGAAAGACATGGGTAGCTGTGGAGAATGACAGCAAAAAACCTAATGATGGCAGTCAGCTGTGTGCCAGAGCTCCAAGTGGACCACGTCCTTCTGTGAAATTTGAAGCCCTTCTCCCTAATGTTATAACTGACAGGTGAAGCTACTAGATGTATTTGATTCAGGAATTGAAAACATTTCCCTAATTTAAACATAATGTTAATTCCTCAAAGACTCCCATGTGATGAAGAATGGAGTTCTAATTTTTTCCTCTTCCTTCTCTTCCTTCTCCTTTTCTTACCTTTCTTCATTTTTTTAAAAGATTTTATTTATTTATTTGAGAGGTAGAGTTACAGACAGGGAGAGGGAGAGACAGAGAGAAAGGTCTTCCTTCTGTTGGTTCACTCCCCAGATGGCTGCAATGGCTTGAGCTGTGCCAATCCAAAGCCAGGAGGCAGGTGCTTCCTCCCGGTCTCCCATTTGGGTGCCCAAGCACTTGGGCCATCTTCTACTGCTTTCTCAGGCCATAGCAGAGAGCTGGATTGAAAGAGGAGCAGCCGGGACTAGAACCAGTGCCCATATGGGATGCCGGTGCCACAGGCGGAGGATTAACCTCTTATGCCATGGAGTCAGCCCCACCTTTCTTCATTTTTTAAAGTATACTCATGTTTTACAGAGCATAAAGCACAGGATCGCTCTATGATACGTAGTTGTTGAGAAGAGTTGAGTTTAATAAATTCTTACCCTATCTGATGGCTTTCTGTTTCAATCTCTTTGTCTCATTTTTTCTCTAGACATCATTTAGAATTATAGTGAGCTGATTAGTGCTTACATTTTTAAGTATTCTTAAAGTGTTCATTACCTAAAAACTGTGACTTTCTACATTGTGTGCTGCAAACTTTCTTGTATCTTGTCAGTATCACAATATAGCTTGTAGGATGTTTTTATATATAACTTTTTATTTAAATAAGGTGAACAAATGTCAGGCATTTCATATCTACAGATTTAAAGCACAATACTTCCCACACTACCCTCCCTTCCACTCCTGCTCTCATCCTCTCTCTTCTCTTTCTTATTTTTCTTTTAATTTTTTCAATGACATATTTATAGTTTATTTTATAATCACAAAGCTTAATCCTCCAAGTAAGAATTCAACAAGTAGTAAGTAGAAAAGCCACTGTTGGCGGCTGGCACCATGGCTCACTTTGTTAATCCTCCACCTGCAGCATCAGCATTCCATATGGGCGCCGGGTTCTAGTCCTGGCTGCTCCTCTTCCAGTCCAGCTCTCCGCTGTGGTCCAGGAGGGCAGTGGAGGATGGCCCAAGTGTTTGGGCCCTGCACCCGCATGGGAGACCAGGAGGAAGCACCTGGCTCCTGGCTTCGGATTGGCGCAGTGCTGGCCATAGTGGCCATTTGGGGAGTGAACCAACGGAAGGAAGACCTTTCTCTCTCTCTCACTGTGTATAACTCTACCTGTCAAAGAAAAAAAAAAAAAAAAAAGAAAAGCCATTGTTGCTCAAGAGTATAGACAAGGGCTATAAACAATAATCAAATCTCAAAATGTCAATTTCTCATATACATTTTTTATGCTCTGTATATTAATTTCCACAAATCAACAAGAACATATGTTATTTATTTTTTGTGACTGGCTTATTTCACTAAGCGTAATGGTTTTCAGTGGCATCCACTTTGTTGCAAAAGATAAGACTTTGTACTTTTTTACAGCTGAGTAGTATTCCATAGTTTCTAAGACTTAACTGTATATTCCTTGATGTTTGAAACAGTTCGGCCATGGAGAGGCCTAAACCCCCAAGCCCAGTGAATCTGGGCAGATACCCACAGGGTAGTGGAATGATTACTGCTCAGGAAAGCCCCTCTCCTGGGACATTCCAAACCTCTTAGGCAGTCTCTGTAAACTTCCCCGAGGAGCCTGAATCTAACTGCACGTCAGGTCCCACGTGGCGTTCTGCACCTTCCCCAACAAGCAGCTTTAAGGGACTCTGCCTGCTGTCCAAGCGGAAGTAAGCCTGCCTTCACCTCCCCTGCCTCTGTCTGTGCAGGATGAACCCCCACTCTCTTAACCTTCTAATCTGTCCCCTTCCACAACTGGCACAAAATAAAGTCTTTTCCACTTTAACTGTCTGCCTTCTTGCCTTCTCCGAACCCTCAAAATCCTCAAACCTAGCACTTGAGACATTTGGAAATAATGACATCGTATTCATTTTTCCTTTCTTCTAAAAGGAAAATGTGTTATTCTAACTTACTATAAAAATAATTGCATAATTATGATCCATTGGTACAAATCTACCCATCACAGGTGTTTCCAATGATATAGAACCAAAAATTGCCCTGCAGATTTTTAAAAAATGAGACAGTTATAGGGATATAGAATATATTAATAACCATGCAAATAAATTACTGTTTGAATAATTGCTACTTTAAATGAATTCAAAAATACAGCTCAATACTCAAGTGAAATAATAAAAAAATCGTTCTCAGTTTCTCAGCAATGCTTTGAGACATGATCCGGTCATGCAGTTATTTTCAGTACATATTTATAGTGATAAATACATTTTAGACCCAAAGTTGTAATTTCTTTACTGTTACAAGATTATCCATTTGCAAATTTTAAGTATACAATATGAAACAAAGGCGATTCTAATGGAATGTGTGACTGCTAATATAGATGATATACATTATTTTTCTTAATTTGAATTTATGATGAATTCATAACCATACCATCTTTGATTAGAATATAATTTTTCTTATTTGCATTCTATTTCCCCTGTCTGATTTATTTAGAATATCTTTAACTAATGTTCATATTTCTTACCATTGTAATAGTGATAATAGTTTGGAAAAAAAGGTTAATTTTACATAAAATCAAATCTCTTCATTTTGGGGTATCTTAATTCCATGTTTATAAATTTCTTAATTAGAAATTTGAGAAAAAATGTGTTATATGAGAAAACAATAAAAGTTAGACTAGAAGAGACCAAACAAAATTATGACAGCATAAGTCCTACCTAATATTAATTATAGGAGTAACAGCTAATATTTATTATTAGCCAGACACATCATTCTTTTTTTAAGACTTATTCCATTTATTTAAAAGGCAAAGTTAAAGAGAAAGAGGAAGAAATAGAAGGAGAAAGAGAGTGAGAGAAAGAGAGGGAGAGATCTTCTATCCACTGTTTCACTCCCCAAATGACCTGAATGGCCAGACCAAAGCCAGGAGCCGGGAGCTTCTTCCAGGTCTCCCAACGTGGGTGGCAGGGTCCCAAGCACTTGGGTCATCTTCTGCAGCTTTCCCAGGTGCATTAGCAGGCAGCTGGATTGGAGTGCAGCAGACAGGCCTTGAGCAGCTTTACCTGCTACACCACTACGCCAGCCCCTGTTACTTTTTTTAAATGGAATGTACCAGTTAATTTTCTTTTTTTTTTTTTTAAGATTTATTTTATTCATTTGAAACACAGAGTTACAGAGAGAGGTAGAGACAGCGAGAGGTCTTCCATCTGCTGGTTCACTCCGCAGATGGCCGCAATGGCAAGAGCTGTGCCGATCTGAAGCCAGCACACGGGTGCAGGGGCCCAAGGACTTGGGTCATCTTCTACTGCTATCCCAGGACATAGCAGAGAGCTGGATCGGAAGAGGAGCAGCCGGGGCTAGAACTGGCGCCCATATGGAATGCCGGCGCTGCAGGTTGGGGCTTTAACCCACTGCACCACAGCACCAGCCCCGTACCAGTTAATTTTCATAAGTCTAAGAAAGTAGGCACTATATCTACCCCATGTTGTGATTTTCATCTTGAAGTTTTCTATCTTTTTGGATGATGAGGTCTTTCCCTCAAGAGTAGCCTTAAGCCCAGAGAGCCATTCTTTTAGCCACTCTCTACGAGGGTCTGACAGATGTGTATAATCCCATTTAGATGTGTGTGGCAGGGGAGGGGAGACACAATGAGGAACTGAAACCAAAATGCATGATAGAGAATAAATGTATTACTCACAGGTCTGCGAGAGGTTGGAGGTGCTGTTAGGAGACCCAGGGGAAGCCTAGAGGCAGCAGAATAGGTGAGGAAAGGTAGACAGAGGGGTGTGAGGAGAGGAAGATAGAGAGAGAGAGAGAGAGAGAGAGAGAGTTAGATATTTCGCTATTTTGAAACAGCGAAGGGCATCTATCATTGCACACAGGATAATAGGTCAGTGGCCGCAGTACACCTTCAGGAAAGGCCAAGGTCAGCTTCTGGGGTCCACTTCAATTTCATGATTTTTCAGAACTGCCATGCTCCCTTTTCTTCTAATACCTGTAAATGTCCTCATGGAAATCTTCTGACTTGATTCAAATGGGTCTTTTATCACGGATCTCAAAATTCAGTGTCATCCACACCATCCAGGATGTGCGATACTAGATGAGCAACTAAGTAATGGGGAGGGTCAAAGTTCTCGTAAAGGAGCTACAGAAGAAGACTAAAAATCCCCTATAATAATTTAGTAAAACTGAAGAAAAGATGGAATACCACAAAGTGGATGGCATCAAAACCAGAAACGTACTTGTCTCACAGTTCTGGGTGCTGGGCGTCCAGGTTTCCTGTGAGGTCTCGCTTTGCCTTATCCATGGTCATCTTCTGACTCCCTGGGTAGTCTTCTCTCTGGGTTGCCCTTCCTCCTTTCCTCTTATCAGGATATTAATCAATTTGGATAAGTACTCACTCTTATGACCTCACTTTAATGTAATTGTCTATTTAATGGTCCTATCGAAAAGCGGTCATAATAGGAGGTACTGGGAATTAGGACTTCAATGGTTCCTTCAGGGTGGGAAAAGGAACACAACTTAGTAGCAGCACCCATAATGGAAAGCAATAAAGACATCAAAACAAAAAAGAAGAAAAGAAACAAATCAGCAATGACTTTTTAAAAGTTTTTTTTTTTATCTTATTGTGGGGTGAAACACATTTGACTTTTTCCTTCCAAATGTATTATTTGTGAGTAGAGCATGGCAGCTTTATGGAATTACCATACACTTTGGCCGCAAATAATTTATAGTTACAGTGCACCATTACATGGCCTATGGCAAATGATATTTGTGTGATTCAATTCAAGTAGCTCTTTGTTCTTTATAGAAAAGGTTTGTAGTTTTCAGTGTGTCGAATTTATTATGTGTAGTTTTCATTGAGTGCAAAAAAAGTACAATTCCTAATCCAGAATATGGAAACAAATTATGTTATTAGGGTCTAAGTCCTAATAGGGAACTTATAGATATTAATTTGCCTCACAATACAGTAATAATTGAGAATATTTTAATTCTATCCAAGAATCCTGATGTTGGAAGCTTGAGAGATCCTCTTTCATAAAAGCCTGATTTATAGTACGGTGGTTTTCAGTTAGGGATGATTTTACCTTCCAGACGTGTTTGCTTTTCACAACTTGGGGAAGGGAAGCTCCTCTGGCATGTAGTGGTAGAGGTAGTGGTTGCTGTTGAGCATTCTCCAATGCACAGGATAGTTTCCTGCAAAAAAGGATGATTCAGCTACACATGTCAATAGTGTGTAGACTGAGAACCTCTGTGGATTCACTCTTCTCTTGACTGCTTAAGACACTGAAACAGTCTTTGCCTGCAGATGGGGTTTGTCTTAGGTTTCTGCATGCTGATGCTTTATGCAAATTTCCCTGGCTGGATTTGGAACCCATACTCTCAGCCTGACCTCTCGTGTCCTGGATTCATACATGATGCCCTTGTAGTCTAGACTTCTGAATTTATACTTTTTTTTCCATTACTCTATATTCTTAAATTTCTATGTATTGACCTCTGTGAACTTTCTGCATGCCCCAACCCCAAACACCTGCCCAGTGCTTCAAGCTCCAACGTATTCCTGATGTCATTCATTTTATTATGGTCCATTCCTCTAGTGTAATAATCTCAGAATGTATGATTAAGTGTTTTACAGGCTCTATACAGCTAATGAATAAATGTGGAGGTAAAGGCTACTAAAGCAGAAAAGAACAAATTCATTAATTACTCTTTTCTACATACCTGAAGCAAAGTTCATTGCTCCTTTGATTAATGGTTTTCATTTTCATCATTGAAAATTGCTCATAAAATTACCCTGTGATCTCACACAAATGTCTGAATTTTAGAAAACTTCAACCTCCTACTGATTCATTTATGAGCTCAATTGATTGATTCACAATGAAAACACTCATGATTGGAAAAATCCATTCATTAATTTTTTAAGCCTGAAAGCAATAGAAATCACAATTATTCTAGCTAGGAAATTTATATAACTTACAGAAAAATTTGTGTCAACTTTTTAGTAAACAGAACTATTATGTAACTTTTAAATAGTAACTACCTGGGAAAAGCAATGAGATAGGAAATGAATTCCAAAATATAAATGCTCTCTCATCTCAAACCTGGCACCTGTCTGTAAAAATATTTATTTTATACAGAAAAATACATTGATCTTTCTGATAATTACTTAATTATTTTAAAAATGAAAATTTCCTTCTGATCTTGATAGAACACATCATATTAATAAGCCACTTGACACATGAATATTTTGGAAGCGGGAGTTGGGAGGTTTGTGGGTGGGAGGGAAGTTACGGGGGGGAAAAAGACATTGTAATCCATAAGCTGTACTTTGGAAATTTATATTTACTAAATAAGTTTTTTTTAAAAGGAGTACATGAATAAACAAGTAAAAAAATGAATCTTAATGAAGAATGGGATGGGAAAGTGAGTAGGAGAGGGGATGGTTTGTGGGTAGGAGGGTGGTTATGGGGGGAAAAACCACTATAATCCAAAAGTTGTACTTTCAAAATTTATATTTATTAAATGAAAGGTTTTTTTTTTTTTTTTGGATAGGCAGAGTTAGACAGTGAGAGAGACAGAGAGAAAGTTCGTCCTTCTGCTGGTTCACCCCCCAAATGGCCGCCACAGCCTGCGCATTGTGCTGATCCAAAGCCAGGAGCCACATGCTTCCTCCTGGTCTCCCATGCGGGTGCGGGGCCCAAGTACTTGGGCCATCCTCCACTGCCTTCCTGGGCCACAGCAGAGAGCTGGACTGTAAGAGGAGAAACTGGGACAGAACCCAGTGCCCCAATCGGGACTAGAACCCGGGGTACCGACACCACAGGCAGAGGATTAGCCAAGTGAGCCATGGTGCCGGTCATAATAGTTTTTTAAAACAAGGAATATAGTGGTTCTTCCTCCCATACCTGCTCTCCCACCCCCACTCCCACCCCACTTCCTACTCACTCTCCCATCCTATTCTTCATTAAGATTCATTTTTAATTAACTTTATATACAGAAGACAAACTCTTTACTAAGAAAATATTTCAACAGGTTGCAACCACACACACACACACACACACACACACACATAATGTATGAAGTACTGTTTGAGAAAAAATTTTGCAGTTAATTCTCATAGTATAATTCATTAAGGACAGAAGTCCTACATGGGGAATAAGTGCACACTGACTTCTGTTGTTATGGAAGCCCTTTGTTACCACAAACTCCATCAGTATTAAGACAAGGCCATAAGCGAAGTGGAAGTTCTCTCCTCCCTTCAGAGAAAAGTACATCCTTCTTTAGTGGCCCCTTCTTTCCACTGGGGTCTCACTCACAAACATCCTTCATATAGGATATTTTTTTGCCATGGTAACTTGGCTTGGTTTTCCATGCCTGAAATGCTTTCATAAGCTTTTTAGCCACATTCAAATGCCTTAAGAGCTGATTCTGGGATCAGAGTGTTACTTAAAGCAATTGTCTTTCTATAAATCTAGTGTGTGGACTGCTTCCTATGTTAGACATTCCCTCCTTTTTAATTCTATTATTACCAGGCACTTGATGCTATTTATATGATCTCTTTAATACTTAATCCTACCTATGTGTTCACTTCAACACTTAGTATTGTCACTTTAACAATTAAGATAGCATTCTTATCCCCTAATTTTTTTAAAAAAATTATTTTACTTGAAATTCAGAGTTACACAGAGAAGGAGAGGCAGAGAGAGGTCTTCCATCCTCTGGTTCACTCTCTAATTGGCCACAATAGCCAGAGCTGAGCCCATCTGAAGCCAGGAGCCAGGAGCTTCTTTGGGTCTCCCATACTGGTGCAGGGGCCTAAAGGCTTGGACCATCTTCTACTACTTTCCCAGGCCATATCAGAGAGCTGGATAGAGAGTGGAGCAGTGGGACTCAAACTGGCACCCATATGGGATGCTAGCACCGCAGGCAGTGGCTTTACCTGCTATGCCACAATGCTGGCCCCATCTTACCCCCAGTTTTAATGGGATTTGAAGTCCTATGACAAGTTTTTAAACTATACCCTTAGAAGTAAGTCCATAGGACTATATGCATAACTATTCACTTTTGCAGTTATAAACTTCCTCCTCTCTTACTCCTCCTCTTATTTTTTACTAAGATCTATTTTCAATAGACTTTATATACAGATGAGTAACTCTTTGTTAAGTAAAGAGTCAACATACAGTATGAAGAAGAGAAAATAAATAAATAAAAAATAATAAACTGTTCCTCAACAATCAAGACAAGGGCTATTCAAGTCATTGCTTCTCAAAGTGTCAATTGCACTTCTACAGCTTTCATTTTAGGTGTGCTATTAGTTCTCACAGATCAGGGAGAACATACAGTATTTGTCCCTTTGGGACTGCCTTATTTCATTAAGTATGAGGTTTTCCAGATTGATCCATCTTGTTGCAAATGACCTGATTTTTTTACTGCTAGGTAGTATTCCATATTGTACATATCCCATAATTTTTTTAATCCAGCCTTCAGTTGGTGGGCATTTAGGTTGAATCCATGTCTTAGCTATTGTGAACTGAGCTGTAATAAACATGGAGGTACAGATAGCTCTTTTGTTTACCGATTTAATTTCCCTTGGGTAAATTCCCAGGAGTCGGATGGTTGGGTCATTTTGTAGGTCTAAATTCAGAGTTTTGAGTTATTTACATACTGTCTTCCATAATGACTTTACAGTTTTCATTCCCACCAACAGTGGATTAGGGTACCTTTTTCCCCACATTCTTACCAGCATTTTGTTATTTGTTGATTTCTGTATGACAGCCATTGTAACTGGGGTGAGGTGAAACCTCATTGTGGTTTTGATTTACATTTTCCTGACAGCTAGTGGTTCTGAACATTTTTTCATGTGTCTGTTGGCCATTTGGATTTACTCTTTTGAAAAATGTCTGTTTAAGTCCTTACCCATCTCTTAAGTGTGTTGTTTGTTTTGTTGTTGTGGAGTTTCTTGATATCTTTGTAGACTCTGGTTATTAATCCTTTATCAGTCGCATAGTTTGCAAATAGTTTCTCCCATTCTTTCAGTTGCCTCTTCACTTTCCTGACTCTTTCTTTTGCTGTACAGAAGCTTCTTAATTTGAAGTAATCCCATTTGTTAATTTTGGCTTTGACTGCCTGTACTTCTGGGATTGTTCCGAAGAATTCTTTGCTTGTGCCAGTGCCTTGCAGGGTTTCCCCAGTATTCTCAATTACTTTTATGATGTCAAGTCACTGATTTAGGTCTTTAATCCATGTTTAGTGAATTTTTGTATAAAGTGTAAGGTAGGGGTCTTGCTTCATACTTCTGCATGTGGAAATCCAGTTTTCCTAGCACCATTTGTTGAAGAGACTTTCTATGCTCTAGGGATCGATTTTAGCTCCTTGGTTAAATATAAGGTAGTTGTAGGTCTTTGGATTGATTTCTGGTGCTTCTATTCTGTTTCACTGGTCTATCCATCTATTTTTGTACCAGTACCAAGCTTTTTTGATTATAACTGCCTTGTGTTATGTCTTGAAATCTGGTATTGTGATGCCTCCAGCTTTGTTTTTGTTATATAAAATTGCTTTAGCTATCCGAGATCTCCTGTGCCTCCATGTCAATTTCAGCATAATTTTTTTCTAGATCTGAGACGAATGGTATTTTGATTGGTATCACATTGAATCTGTAAATTGCTTTTAGTGTATGGACATTTTGATGATATTGATTCTTCCAATCCATGAGCATGGAAGATTTTTCCATCTTTGGTATCTTCTTCTTGCTTGAATGTTTTGTAATTCTCATCATAGAGATCTTTGACATCTTTGATTAAATTTATTCCAAGTTATTTGTTTTTGTAGCTATTGTGAATGGGATTGATCTTAGAAGTTATTTCTCAGTTGTGGCATTGTCTGTGAATACAAAGGCTGTTGATTATTGTGTGTTGACTTTATATCCTGCTACTTTACCAGACTATACTATGAGTTCCAACAGTCTCTTAGTGGAGTTTTTTGGATCCCTATATATAGAATCATATCATCTGCAAATAGGGATAGTTTGACTTCCTCCTTCCCAATTTGTATCCCTTTGATTTCTTTTTCTTGCCTAATGGCTTTGGCTAAGTCTTCCAGGACTATATTGGATAGCAGTGGTGAGAGTGGGCATCCCTGTCTGGTACCAGATCTCAGTGGGAATGCTTCCAACTTTTGCATATTGAATATGATGCTGGCCATGGGTTTTGTCATAAATTGCCTTGATTGTGTTGAGAAATGTTCCTTCTAAACCCAATTTGCTTAGAGTTTTCATCGTGAAAGGGTGTTATATTTCATCTAATGTTTCTCTGTATCTATTGAGATAATCATATGGTTTTTGTTCTTCAGTTTGTTAACATGACGTATCACATTGATTGATTTGTGAATGCTGAACCATCCCTGTGTAGCAGCTGTAAATACCACTTTATCCAGGTGAATGATCTTAATTTCGCTGAGGATTTTTACATCTATGTTCATCAGGGAAATTGGTCTGTAGTTCTCTTTCTCTGTTGCATCTTTTACAGGTTTAGGAATTAAGGTGATGCTGGCTTCATGGAAAGAATTTGAGAGGATTCCTTCACTTTCAATTGTTTTTAATAGTTTGAGAATTGAAGTTAGTTCATCTTTAAATGTCTGGTGGAATTCAGCAGTGAAACCATCCAATCATTGGATTTTCTTTGTTGGGAGGGCCTTTATTACTGATTCAGTTTCTGCCTTGGTTATGAGTCTGTATTTTTTCTGTGTCTTCATTGTTAAATTTAGATAGGTTATGTGTGTCCAGGAATCTATCCATTTTTTTCTAAGTTTCCAAGTTTGTTGGCATACAGCTCTTTGTATTGGTTTCTGATAATTCTTTTTATTTCTGTGGTGTCTGTTGTTACATTTCCTTTTTCATCTCTAACTTTATTGAATTGGATCTTTTTTTTCTTTCTGTTAGTTGGACCAATGGTGTGTCAAATTTTTTTCCAAAGAACCAGCTCTTCATTTTGCTGATCATTTGTGATTTTTTTGATTCAATTTTGTTTATTTCTTCTCTTTTTAATTATTTCTTTTTTTGTATTTTTGTGTCTTTTTTTTAACTTTTATTTAATGAATATAAATTTCCAAAGTACAGCTTAGGGATTACAATGGCTTCCCCCCCCATAACTTCCCTCCAACCCGCAACCCTCACCTTTCCCTCTCCCTCCCCCTTCCATTCACAACAAGATTCATTTTCAATTCACTTTATATACAGAAGATCAGTTTAGTGTATATTAAGTAAAGATTTCAACAGTTTGCACCCACATAGAAACACAAAGTTAAAAATACTGTTTGAGTGCTAGTTATAGCATTAAATCACAATGTACAGCACATTAAGGACAGAGATCCTACATGAGGAGTAAGTGCACAGTGACTCCTGTTGTTGACTTAACAAATTGACACTCTTGTTTATGGTGTCAGTAATCTCCCTAGGCTCTTGTCATGAGTTGCCAAGGCTATGGAAGCCTTTTGAGTTCACCGACTCTGATCATATTTAGACAAAGTCGTAGTCAAAGTGGAAGTTCTCTCCTCCCTTCAGAGAAAGGTACCTCCTTCTTTGATGACCTGTTCTTCAACTGGGATCTCACTCGTGGAGATCTTTCATTTAGGTTTTTTTTTTTTTTTTTTTTTTTTTTTTTTGCCAGAGTGTTTTGGCATTGCATGCCTGTAATGCTCTCATGGGCTTTTCAGCCAGATCCGCATGCCTTAAGGGCTGATTCTGAGGCCAAAGTGCGATTTTAATTATTTCTTTTCTTCTGCCTGTTTTGCATTTGGTTTGCTGTTGTTTTTATAGATCCTTGAGGTGCACAGATAGTTCATTTATTTGTGCCTTTCCAGTTTCTTGATGTAGGCACCTATTCCTGTAAACTTTCCTCTTAACACTGTCTTTGCTGCATCCCACAAATTTTGGTATTTGTATTGTTTTATTTGTTTCCAGAAATTTTTTGACTTCTCTTTTGACTTCTTCTATGACTCACTGTTCATTCAGAAACCTGTTGTTCATTCTCCATGTGTTTGCATATGATATAAAGATTCTTGAGTTATTGATTTCCAGTTTCATTACATTGTGATCTGAGAAGATGGATGGTATGATTTCAATTTTTTTGAATTTGCTGAGGCTCACTTTCTGGCCTAGCATATAGCCAATCCTAGAGAAAGCTCCATGCACTTGAGAAAAAAATGTTTACTCTGTGGGTGTAGGGTGGAAGGTTCTGTATATATCTGATAGGTCTATTTGGTCTATGGTGTCAGTTAACTTTGTTTTTCCCTTGTTGATTTTCTATATGATTGATCTGTCCATTGCTGAAAGTGGGGTATTGAAGTCCCCTGTTACTATTATATTTGAGTCTATATCTCCCTTTAAATCCCATAGCAATTCTTTTAAATATCCAGGTGCCCTGTAATGAGGTGCATATTCATTTATAATGGTCACATCATCCTGTTGAATTGATCCTTTAATCACTATATAGTGTCCTTCTTTGTCATTTTCAGTAGCTTTTGTAATAAAGTCTACTTTGTCTGATACTAGGATGGCCATACCAGCTCTTTTTTGGTTTCTGTTAGCATGGATTACCTTTTTCCGTCCTTTCACTTTCAGTCTGCATGTGTCGTTGTTGGTAAGGAGTGTTTCTTGTAGATAGAAAATAGATGGGTTTTGTTTTTTAATCCATTCGACCAGCCTGTGTCTTTTAACTGGTGAACTGAGACCATTTACATTCAGTGTGTCTACTGTTAAATACTGTCTTTATCCTGCTATGTTTCCTTAAATAGTCCTGTTTATGTATTTTGGTTTTCATTTGAACTTCTGCTGGGTCGTTTTCTTCATCTTCTTTTGTAGTGATGCCCCCATTTCTGTGTGTAGTACATCCTCGAGCATCTTTTTAGGGCTGGGAGAGTAGGTACAAATTCTTTCAATTTCTGCTTGTTGTGGAAGATCCTTGTTTCTCCTTCATTTATAAATGAGAGTTTTGCAGGATACAGTATTCTGGCTTGACAGTTTTTTCTCTTAGGACTTGGAATATGTCTCGCCATTGTTTCATGCCTGTAGTGTTTGCAATGAATAGTCTGTAGTGAGTCTCACTGAGTTTCCTCTGAATGTGATTTGTCATTTCTCTTGTGCACGTTTTAAGGTCTCTTCTTTTGTTTCACTGAAGTAAGTTTTGCTACAATATGTGATGGTGAAGTTCCTTTCTGGCCCCATCTATTGGAAGTTCTGTGTACTTCTAATACTTGTATGTCTCTTTCATTCTCCAGATTAGGAAAGTTCTCTGTTATTATTTCATTTAGAAGGCCTTCTAATGCTTTCTCTCTTTCCACACCTTCCGTAATTCCTAGGATCCATCAGTTGAGTCATTTGATAGAATCTTGCAAATCTCCAATAGTGATTTTTAATTTTCTGATTTCTTCTTGTATTTGGTCTGACTTTATTATTTCTGGTAATTTGTCTTCCAGTTCTGATATTCTTTATTCTGTCTCATCTATTCTGTTGGCAAGACTTTTCCCTGCATTTTTTATTTGGTCTATTGAATTGTTCATTTCCAGTATTTCATTCTGGCTTTTCTTTAAAAATCTCAGTTTCTCTGGAGCACTTTTCATTTAGGTCGTGAATTTGTTTCTGATTGCTTCTAAGTAATCTGTTAATTTTCTGAATTCATTTTTGGCATACCCTCGATCTCCTTCTTCAGCCTCTATTTTTGAATTGTATTGTTCCTTTGAAGAGTTCATAAAGTCTTCCTAATTCTTATTCATCATTTTTCCTTTGTTCTTCAGCATTTCTGGTTGATTTTATTTTTAAATTGTGATTGTGTCTGTGGTGTGATTTCCTTCTGTGAGCTGCTATGTGTCTGTGCATTGCAAGTGGAAGCACACAGCCCCACCTCCTGGAGCCCTATTTACTTCTAGATCATGATGGAAGTGAGTACCAGGGCTTTGGTGCACTAAGCCCCACCTACTGTGCAGCCAGGTGGCTTCTCACTGGTGCATGAGACAAGCTCAGGTTTTTGCTGTTTAGGACTACTGCTTGTTGTACAGCTTGTGTGGTAGGGAGGAAATCACTCTGAAATGTGATCCTCGTTCCCAGATTGGGGGGGCGGTATTGTGAAGTGGCCTCCACAACTGATGGGTGTATGTACAGGAGGCAGACACAGCAGGCCCCTGCTTACACTCAAAAATGTAAACAATCAATATGTCTTCTCCCTGCCTGCTGCAGGTCTGGTTTAGGGGGAGAGGGGAGACATAGATGGACTCTTTCTTCCCCCTTGAAGCTTCAAGCACAGTTCACCAAGATTCCCCACCTGCTGCTATCCAAGCTCCATGGGCTCATGACCTCTCATCTCTTTCACTGGCGACTTGGGGTGGCACCAATCTCTTCATTAGGTCTCACAGCTGCCTGTGCCTCTGTCACTTCTCCTTCCTCTTTGCTCCCTTAGCGTAGACCTGAGTAATCTCTGGTGGACTCCTGGGCTACTCTGCGCAAACTTCTTGCGATTCCGTCGCCAGCTTGTATCCCCTCTACTTATTAACCATCTATTTTCCCCTGTGCAACTTGGAACACCCTGTTGCTATACTGACATCTTGGCCCCTCCCCCTCTGATCAACATATTTAGATTTGACATATTTTACCTTAACCCAAAGATACAATGCTGAGAAAGTCTATTTTTGCATAATCATGATAATGACAATTCTAAATTTAGATTTTTATGAGAATTTTCCTATCTCTAATACATGCCCATTATTCTGTAAACAAAACAAATCGAGAAAATTCTTAATGGTTTTTTAACGTTTCCTAGTAACTTTGGCCTTTTTATAATCTTTGAAACATGTAGCAAATATTGTTGATATGGATATGTCTTTTATTTTTGTTCCTACCCATGTGTTTCTGTTATTTATTTCTGTTTGTCTAAATTTCATGCATTTTTCCAAGGCTGGTTGAGATTTATATTATTATTATTTCTTCTTATTTGTTTTGTGTCACCAGTGAAAAAGTTTGTAGAGAAAAGAGAGTATTCCTTGTATGTCATTACCAATCCAGAACCACACAATTTATTTATATATGTGTGTGTGTGTGTGTAGTAGAAATTATAAAGTAAATAAAATACTACCATGAGCCTAGACAAAACACCATTAAAAAAAAAAGTCATTTTCCCCCAGAAACTATAAGAATTGTTGACATAGCTACATAGAATATGATACTATCTTTCACATGTTTTTCAACCTCCATTTTAAGGAAAGAATGCCTTCCCTCAAAACAATTTGAAAAATTATATTCTCTGCAAATAGTCTTTTTTTGGTAGATTATCTGGATGTTCTCTTTAATAAGCAATCAAGAGGAAATATTCATTTTATTTCTTTTTCATTCCCCTTACTCATTGATTTCATGTTTATCTCATCCATTATCATTTATCTTTCTATCAACTGACAAATATTTGTTATATTCATACTGTGTTCCCAAGGCTTTTATCACTGCTACATTTAAGATGTAATCATAGTCTGCCTGAGGAGGCAAGTACTATGCCAAACAATTGGAACACAATATTAGCAAGTAATCAGTTATAACATGTGTGTGGTTATATCATCCAGAAATTCGGAGGCAAATACATATGCAGCTGAGGTTGGTTGGAGCCAACTTCATGAAGAATGTGGCACTTGCAGTGCTCTTTAAAAGATGAGCAGGAGTAGAGAAGTGATGTTGGGAATCACGTCAGCAACACATCAGAAGAAGACAGATTGGAGAGATTATGAAATAAAGTGGGATGCTTATTTGCAGTTTGTGAATCCCTGATTGAGAAAGGTTAATGTTCTTCCTCCTGTGAAAAGAAATTGGAGCTAAGACTAAGTTTTTGAGTGGGAAAATAACATGATGTATTGTATATAGAGGGCCCCTTATGTACAGTAGTTAGACTTTAGATTTTTCAAATTTATAATGGTGAGAAGGCTATGCACACTCATAGAAACCTCATTTTGAATTTTCATTTTTCTTATGAGATGATGTTGTGTGGTACAACCCACTCTCATGATGCTGAGCAGCAGGAGCAAGTGTAGTTCCCAGTCAGTCCTGGGATCACCAAGGGAAATCACTGTCACTCCAATGTGTTGTATCCTAGGCTGTGAGATTTTGTAGGTTCGAGGGAATAAGTGTATTTTTGACTTAATGATACTTTCCACTTATTATGGGTTTATCAGAATATAACTTCATTGTAAGTCTACATTCCTTTGTATTTAAGAAGCAGCAATTCAGTCCATGACTTTGAGATTGACCTTCCAACAACAATCCTATGACATAGGTTCATCATCCACTGTCAGGGGAAAAGCAGTGAACCAATGCAGACAAAGGTCAAGTGGCTAAAGCCACATGGTTGCAAGTGTTCGATTTCAAAGCCTTTCGTCTCCTCTAAGCAACACTTTCTCACAGAAGTCCTGAAAGCATGGACAATATTTTGATGCTACTTCTGTGCCAGCAAGGCCACAAATGTTGTTTGCAGTAACAGTCCCAGCTTCCTGAAAAGCTAGTGCTCCTCCAATCACGGGATATGTCCTCAATCCTCTCTCCTTTCCCTTCTAACCTCCTCCCTGGCCAAGAACAATAACAGGAGTCGCTAAGGTTTTCTTTCCTTTTGTCATGTCAACATGATAGTTGGAGGGCAGCAGCCTGAAGGCAGTATGTGTAGCAGGTGTGGTGAATTTCTGGCAGAGGAAACTGACAGCTAATGGAGAACTTGATAGAATCAAAGGCATCTGTAGTTTAGTGAAAAATCAACCACTGAATCTGTCATCACAAGAAATGATCTCTAATCATCTTATAACAACCTAAGGATTATATATCTTGGTATGTTACTTAAATTTTCTTTGCTTCAATTTTATGTGCAAATATCATAACAGGCCAATTCCAAATATAATGAGTAGCAACATAAATTAATATTCAGATAGAAATCTCCTCCAAGCATCATAAATTTTAAAATCTATGTTTATTTCTTATGAAAAATATAAAAGTAATTCAGTTTTTGTCATTATCCTGTTAAAAACACAACTTCTTATTACAAAAAAATACAAAATATAGGTTTATAGTAAAAATCAGATAAGTGAAAAAGAAGAAAATGCAAACCATTCCTTGTCCTTCAATCCAGAGATGAATTTGATTTTGCTACTTATCCTTCTGGTCTCTAGAAATAGAAAATACAAGCAATCAGAAAATCAGTCTTATAACTTGCTGTTTGTCACTTAACACAAATCATGAACATTTTTATCATGTCATTATGTTTCCTTACATAACATAATTTTAATTAACTATGGCTAACTCAAAACCTTATCATTAAACTTTGGAATCATCTTTGCAACTTATTCTATATTTCTTTATAAATAATTGTTTTGGAAAGCTATATAAATAAACATTGAAGTCATCACCATTTACATTTTTTAAGTAGAATTACTTTTTTAAAAAAAGATTTATTTCTTTATTTGCTAGTTAGAGTTACAGAGAGAGAGAGAGAGAGAGAGAGAGAAACAGAGAGATTCTCCATCAGCTGGTTCATTCCCCAAATGGCCTCAATGGCTGGAGCTGAGCCAACCCCAAACCAGGAGCCAGGAGCTTCTTCTGGGTCTCCCATGCTGGTGCAGGGGCCCAACCACTTGGGCCATCATCTACTGCTTCCCTAAGCCTTCCAGAGAGCTGGCTCGAAAGAGTAGCAGCCAGGACATGAATAAGCACCCATATGGGATTCTGGCACTACAGACAGAGGGTTAGGCTACTATGCCACAGCACTGGCCCCTATAGAATTACTTTTTCAAAATGCATAGAAAAATCAAGACGCTTTTGCTGGTAATTATGAAATTAGTCAGTGTATTTCAGTGCAAATAAATGTCAGCAACTGCATTACTGTGGAGATTACCATTCACAGAGACAAAAACACAAACACCAACTCCTGATAGTGTGCAATCTTAATTTACATTCCCATGAAAAGCATATGAGAGTTTATTTTTCTCCCACTCATATCAGTGAGTCACATTATCATGTTTCCAGGCCATCACTTCTCCACAAGAAATAAATAACTAACCAGTAACAATGTACATTTTTACTATTAGTGTGGATTATCCCTTCTTTCCAGCTACATATTTTATCTCAGAATTTTTAGATGATATTGCTAACCATATTCCTTGTATATTTTATTGACTATTTTATCTTTCTTATTGATTTATAAGGATTCTCTTTACATTAAGGTTATTGTTCCTTTTAATACATGCTGCAAGTAGTTCCCCAGTTCATTAGTTGATTTTGTAATATTTTGGTTTTATAAACAAAACAGTGAGAAGTAGAAAGACAAAGAAAAGTGAAAGAAACTATTTGAAAAGAATGGAAGAAAGAAAGCAGAGAAGGAGGAAGGAAGGAAAGGAAGAAAGATGAAAATAGAGAAGTATTAAAAAAGAAAGGTAAAAGAAACCCTTTTATGGAATAATGAAGTTAAAAACCAGACACATAAAGGACCTTCATTTGAAGCCTGTGGGCTTGATCCCACAGGAAATCCAACTTATTTCTAAACAGACTTGTTCTCAGTTCTACTCCTCAGACACTTTTATGCCAACCAATCTGCTTCCTGACTTATCCGGCCTGGTAGGCAGAAAATTGGTTCCTAAAGATGTCTACATCCTAAACCTAAGAATCTGTGAATATGCCAGGTGTCTTTGCAAAGGAGAAATAAGGTTTCAGATGCAGTTGCAATGAGCTTATGTGGGTGTGGCCACTATAATCAGGAGGGTCCCTGCAATTGGAAAAGTGAGGAAAGAAGAGAAGAGAGGCTGAGACACACGTGACCAAGGAAGAATGTTCCATGACGTGCAACATCATTATCTTTCAAGACGGAGGGAGGGCTTGTGAGTTGAGGCATGTGGACAGTCTCCAGAAGCTAGAAAACCAAGGAAATGTTCTGCTGTGGAGCCTCCAGTAGGGAATGTGCAGCCCTGCCAACGTGTTGGGTTTAGACCAGTTGGACCCATGCGGGACTCCTGACTTAGAGAACTGAAGAGTAATGAATTTGTGTTCTGTTGAGTCACTAGGTTACAAATTCATTGCAGCAGCATTAGAAAACGAATCCATAAATCGTCCTCAAATAAGTAAAAGAAACACGAGAAAAACTGTTGACCATGTCTGAATTGTATACTTTAAATTTTCTAAATGGCATATTCAGTGTACGGAAAAACTACAAAGCAAAAAAAAATTTCAGAGTTTGCCATAATTATGAATATTTACAGGACATGGCACATTTGTGCATGTTTAATGTGCAAATCACATTGATGTTCAGAATGCTACAAGACATGCTCTCTGTAATGTGACATAAATGAGTTAACTGTCTTCTTAGGAAATGGATGCTAACCATTTCCACTTCATGGGCCTCCAATGCTACAAACACATTTTGTCTTCAATGAAAATCCAGTGAAGTGTTGCTGTAACCAAGCAACCTGAATATAGCAACAAGCAGCAAGCAGAGACAGAAAGCAATCTCTCCCTTCAAAAGAAGTGAGTATGCAGTGAGTGTAGCAAATTTGGATAAACAGCAGAACAAATAAAGGCCTCGGAACTGGAGCCTTGACTAAGCCCAGTTAGATCTCATTAGGAAGTTCGACTGAAACAGACACGACTAAATGCTACTTGCAGAAGGAGGATGTTGTAGGCATCTTTGGAGATTCCCCCAGCAGGTTGCCATTCAAAAATCCTGCAGACATACCAGGTAGACTGGTTTCTGTCCTTTAGTTTAATTGAAAACATTGAGGCAACTGCAAGGAAAGCATTTTTTTGAGGTATCATAGATGACTGAAATAATTCCTAATAAGGCACACAAGAATTAAAAAAAAAGTGGAGAAACTTGAAGTTTTTCAACCAACATTCCGCTTTATGTTTGGACCTCATTCTGCCCTCAACCATGTGTCTTTGAAGAGCTGCTAGCCTCAGTCACTTGTTCACTCCATAATCCACAGCAACCACATGACAGTCTCTGTCTCTTCTACTGTCGCTGTCCTTGATGATGTTACTAAAAACTCTTTGAGGGTCTGAGCATGGTTCCAGAAACCAGAGCCTGTTTGAGTACGTGAGTTCATTTCACATGACCCTTTGGAGCCTTGACTGTACTGGACCGGGCAGCCTTTGTCCTGGCAAGGGCTCTGTCTTCTACGTCTGCTCCTGCCCAGCTGTGTCTGAACCAGCTCTCTCTGGTGTATTCACTGGCACACAGGCCATCTCCGCTTGTACGTCTCTCAGGCACTTTCAACTCAACACATCCAATACTGAGTTCAAAGACTGTCCCTGAACTGACCGTTCCTCCTCTTTCCGAATCCTGTGTCTTGGTCATTGGTGTCATGTGCACAGTCAGCCAAAACAGAAGGAGGACCATGCAGATTTCTAAGCTGTGCCATTTATTGATTAATTTATTTATAAATTGATGATATTGGAGTGCTCATTGTGGCCAAGGACTTTAGTTTCTCCCACCTTTTTATCCATCTTAAAGTGTATCTAGCAATTTGTTAGATTTAGTGGGCACACTAACTTAATGGTAGGCAAGTCTTTGTCAAATCTCATAAGAAGCTATGAGGATTCTTTCATCTTCCCTGTTACATGCAAATTTTGATAAACAGCTTCATTTGCTAAAAATATTTACATTAGTAATTTCCAGAAGCCCTTAATAATGAAATATCAAAAAGATAAAGCGAGAGCAAGAAGCCTGCAGTGAGAAATTCAGTTTTACAGGAGAGGACTTGGAAGTCCATGAAACATGGTCAGAGAATTGGTGTTCCTGCCAGACATGCCCGTATCTGTGGATGTCCCTGAAATGTTGACAAGGGCAAGATGAACTATTTCAGGTGTCTGGTGTCCCTTGGAGGTGGGGAAGATGCCTTAGCAACTCTGTAGGGTAAGTTTCTCCTTCATGGCATCCTCATCTTCCCATACAGCACACAGAAGCTAGTCTGAATCCATGTGCATAACTCCTAGGCAATCTCCAAATCCTGGCCATGAACCATGACAGCCTTGCCAGCCAACTGCCTTGGAGCTGGTGAGTTCAAGCACACAAGAAAGCATCCCACAGCCTATGAAGAGCATCACTCTTGCTCAGGCCCAGCACCATGTGACTTGGGTACCCCTCACCACAGAAGCATTAGTGACTCATCTCCAGTTAGCTCAGCTTACCATAACAAAAGAGAGACATCTGCGTTTTTGGAAGATTTTCTTCCAACACACCAGTCTATATACCTTAGACCAGTGGGCCTCAAACTTCCATGAGCATGAACGTCACTTGAAGGACTGGATACAACACACATTTTTTAGGGAAATGGGCAATATAGATGCTGAGTAAGGCCTGAGAATTTGCATTTCTAGCAAGTTCCCAGGGGACGATGATGCACTTGACTCAGACACTATAGGTGGACAACTTCTGTGGGGTTTGAAATAGATTAATTATGGGTCTTCTATATAAAAAAGACAAGTCTTGTCTTTCCAAAACCCATGATCTATTTCATTTTTCAAAGAAGTCTGCTCTATACTATTTATTGAGAAATTAGTTGCTTTTCAAAAGATAGGTAGAGTGATTAACACAAAAATCACTTATATTAACTCCGTCTCCCATAAAAGTGGGTGAAATAGATATTATTGATTTGACCTCACAGTAGGTTAGACAGTTTCTTGTGACAGGACTTTGGATTTATATTTATTTTATTCAGTACTTTTACACATATACGAGCTATAGCCAGCTGCTACCAAAAACTGACTACTATGAGAAACTAATTGGTTTTCACATACATTTTTATCAAAATAAGAACTTTAGTCATATTTGTATATTTTATGCAGAACTCAGCATGGTAATCGGACAGAGAGACATGCCCTGCATAAAATCAGCATCAGTTATGAAATTAACATCAAAGAGGCCCCTTAAGATGAAATGAAGCTTTTAGCCTCTGTATGATCTATGCCTGGGAAGAGAAGGGGATTTTCTGGACTTGGCATTTCTGAACACACAGAACAATACCATCTGATGGATGGCTCTCTATTTTGAAATGGTATTTGTATCACTGTGGCTAGAAACCTTTTATTTCATTTTTGTCCTCTAACAAAGAAGCATGATGCTTGAAGAACTGCTTAAAAGGGCAGCAGCTCTGTGCCCACATTCCATCAGTCTCCTAACTGCTTCCAAGCTTTGGATGACAGAACTCTCTCTATCTCCATTGGGTACCATCTTTTTAAAATATTATCTTTTTGTTTCCTGGTTGTGCTGGAACAAATTCTTTCTAGAAATTTGCTGTGTAAATATGATTTAAGCAAGCATATTATATGAAATAATGTTGAACTAAAAGAGATTTCACTAATATGTAACAGCACATTAGATGCTCTGCAGATAAGAATCCATGCCCTTGATTTTAATACACATACTGCTAAAATATTAAGGCAGGGGCAGGTTTTTGGCACCATGGTTTAGATGCTCTTTGGAATACTTGTCTCCTATGTCAGAGTGTCTGGGTTCAAGTACCAACTTTGCTTCAGCTTCTAGTATGCTGCTGATGCATACCCTGGGAAGCAGCAGGTCATGGCTCAAGTACTTAGGTCCCTGTCACCTACATGGAGGAATCAGACTGAATTCTGAGCTCATGGCTTTGGTCTGACATTTGGGAATAAACCAGTGGATGGAAGATCTCTCTCTGTTGGCTTTTGTATCTGTCTGACTGCCTTTCAAATATAAATAAGAGGGGCCGGTGCTGTTGCACAGTGGGTTAACACCCTGGCCTGAAGCGCCAGCGTTCTATATGGGTGCCAGTTCACGTCCTGGCTGCTCCACTTCCCTTCCAGCTCTCTGCTATGGCTTGGGAAAGCAGTAAAAGATGGCCCAAGTCCTTAGGCCCCTGCACACACATGGGAGACCTGGAAGAAGCTCCTTTCTCTGTAACTCTGTCTTTCAAATAAATAAAATAAATCTTTTAAAAATATAAATAAAAAAGGAAATAATTTTGAAAGAATAATAAAATATTAAACCAAAATATTAAGAAATGTTATAATTTCTAAGAAAATTTCTATCATAAAAATTTTTCTTTTTTTTAAAGATTGACTTATTTATTTGAAAGTCAGAGTTACACAGAGTGTGAAGAAGAGGCAGAGAGAGAGAGAAAGAGAGAGAGAGAGAGATCTTCCAACTGCTGGTTCACTGCCCAATTGGCCACAATGGCCGGAGCTGCGCCAATCCAAAGCCAGGAGCCAGGAGCCTCCTCCAGGCCTCCCACGTAGTTTGAATTCCCCCAGAAGCAAAGCTTAAAACAAAGATTCGAGCAGAAGTGATTTATTTTGGAGGTGATCCCAGGAAACACCATAGGGAAGTAGAAAAGTGAGAGAGGGAGGGGAAGGAAGGCAAACAGGTTTAGTTAGGTCAGCTACCACTGGACATCTGTTCCTGAATCCCAAGAGGGAGGGTCAGGGAGGCTCGGGAAGCTGTGTCAAACCTGCTTGTGAGCTTCACAGGAGCTGGGGTACTTAAAGGAAAATCTTGTCAGTCATTTGTGAAATGCTGATCTATGGATGGTATTAATCCTCAGCTACTTCTTGAGGGAGATCCAGCAAAGAGAGAAAGACAGACTTGAAACAAAAAGACCCGGGAGCTAGAGACTGGAAGTCAAGCTGGCATGCACCACAGTGTCAGGGAACAAGGGGTTCTGGGCAGGGCATCCACACCTGTAGGACAGCCGCTGCAACCGATCTTATCCCCATAGCCAATTTCAATTCACCCTTTAGGGTTCTGCCTAATTCTTGCCTCTTCTGGAAAGCTTCCGTAGACCTTCTCGCTGACTTAGCTGCCTCCTGACTGTTTCCCACTAGAACCTTTACTGACTTCCATCAGAGAATCTGTTGGCTTCTGCTCTCTTATTTTACCTGCTTTATGAGCTCCTAGACGATGGGGATTTTTAACTTGTATTTTTAAAGCCTGACAAGGTTTGTGTATGTGGTAGAGCTCAATAAGTAACAAAAGTGCTACTTTAATAATACGGCCGATATTGTGTCACAGTGAGTTAAGTTTCTACCTGTCACACCAGCATTCCATTGAGCACCAGTTCAAGTCCCAACTGCTCTATTTCCAATCCAGCTCCTTGCTAATTGCCCTGAGAAAGCAGCAGATGGCCCAAATGCCTGAGTTCATACCGTGCGTGTGGGAAACCCAGATGGAGTTCCAGGCTCCTAGCTTCACCCTGGCCCTAGCAATCTGGGGGATGAACCAGCAGATGGAAGATCTCTCTCTGTCTCTCTGCCTTTATGTAGCTCTGCCTTTTAAATAAATAAATAGTTTTAAAAAATAGTACTAATAATGACATCATTATAGCAATAATAAGTATAGAATGTTCATTATGTATATGTACTTTGCATATTTCCAACCATAGAAAGTTGAGAATTCTATTATTCCTATTTTCAAATGAAGAAACCAAGGTATAGGTCTCACATTGTTTGCCCAGGATTACATAGTTATGTATGGTTGGACCTGAAAGTAAATTTCACAGCCTAAGTCCAGATACTTAGCCACTGTGTAGATAAATTAGTCAAGGAATGGAATGAATGAATGATGATACCAACTCTTACCCTTCTACATGTAGGAGTGATTCTAAGGATGATGCTATGTCATTTTTTCCAAGAAGTCTTCCCAGCAGTCTAACTAGAAGCATAAATCCTCTTTCTGACACCTTTATAAGGCCCCTGACTGCTCTATATCACATTTTGGAATTCACAAACATGTAGTAGTTTACTTATGACTAGTAAAATTGCAGGTAATTGCTTAGGTGCCTGGTTCATCTTAGTGTTTCCTCCAGCTCCAAACCCAAAGCCTTGTATACAGTAGGCTGCCAATGAGGGTTTGCTGGATGCAAGAAAATGAAGATGTGGGTGAAAAACAAAAAAGAATTTTGACTCTTCCTTTATTTTTCCCCAGAAACCATGGAGGGCTTTTCATTTCCCTCTGAGATTCCAGAGAGTCTGTTGTCATAGAGATTGTAGATCACTGTGAAGAATAAAATTCTGTCTAAATGTTGTAAGTTCAGGGAATAATCAGTGATGAGAGATAATAATTTGCTAAGAAATTGTATTTATAAGACAAATATTCTTCCTTCTGAAATTTCATTCATAGAAAGGGTGAAAGATATACATAATATAGACAATCACTAAATTTCTAACACATATGAATGATTAGAAAAGTTTATTTCTTGAAAGTTAACAATAGTCATTAAGAATTTCTAAAGCCTCAGATGAAAGGAATTCTTCCATTTCCACTAATATATATCTGATCTTCATCAAAAATCAACACTTAGCAGAGTGCCAGATTGAATAAATTTAAGAGATGACTAAGTTATAAAGCAGTATCTGGGAGGCAGTTGCAAATCTTCACTGAGGTCTCATTACATGCAAAGCATCGTATAGATACATAATGTCATAATATGTGTGAAATACATAGGAAACCATAGAAATGTAATCCAGCAGAAATTTCTTTATTGATTCTGCTATATAAAATGAATGGTGTCATTCGGTGTCAAAGAATGCAGAGGACCCTGAGACATGGTCTTTGTAGTCACAGAATTTAGGATCAGGAGATGTCCATAGAGAAAACATATATATGAATGAGTAATTAGACCAAGGGAGTTTTTAGTAATAATAGCTCATATTTAGTATTTAGTGACGTCTCAATAGTTATCCTAGTTCTTTACATGGCATTAGCTGATCTAATCTTTGTGACGACTCTAGGTAGTAAGGTTATTAGTATCCCACTTCATAGTTGATGAACCTGAAGGTTAGGGGGATTAGACCATTTTTCCAAAATCACATGCCTAATGAATGGGTGAGTGAAGCAGCCGATAGACAGATAGACAAATTTTAAGCCCAAAACATCCTTAAATTTCCTACTCAGAAGACAGTAAAGATGGGATATGGTAAAGAGAATGTTGTTCATCCAAACTTGGGTCAAGCAGATGCTATGGTGTCTGAATGTAGCCTTGAAGGATGAGAATGAATAGAGCTGGGGAGGACAGTT